>NC_061534.1:2675000-2975000 GCF_022379125.1 Scophthalmus maximus
GGTGTGTTAAACACGGTGTGAGCTGGTGGGGTTGATTAGTTGATCACACACCTGAAACAAGGACGGACGGGGGGGGGGGACAAACAAACTACACTAAGGGGAAGGGAGAAGGAAAAGGAGAAAAGGGGGGAAGGAGGCGTCAGAGGAGCGGCTGTGGAGTCCGGCTGACGCAGCACCTGTCAGTGGGAGGGAGAGGCTGCGTCCCCCTGGACTGACACCAGAGATGTGTCGGCTGTGCAAAATGGCTCCGCAAATCATCGTTAGAACTTGGCACAGCCGGCGATCGGAAAGCCGTGTCCCCGGTAACCAAAACGCCGGGCGCACCGAGGCATCTGTCGCGCTCAGCACATTTATCCGTTACTCTGATCCCCGACTGCTGACACATGTGCCGGTGCAATCCTCTTCGACCGGCTCTCAGCAGCGTCGGCGTAAACCAAACCCGAGCACTCTTGTTTTTCCGCCTTGCCCCTTTGTAAACTCTTGAGTTAGGGTCTAAGACAAGGCAGAAAACAATGACTTTGCAATCATAGAAAAGTGTTTGGATGAATGATTCGCCAGGCAGGAGCCCAGGAGATGCTGCTCCCCTCCATTAATAAGCTGGAGAAACAGCACATGAATGAATTTGACTCTACCATCCTCAGGTAGAGCAAAATCGTTGCACAACATTTCCTATTTGTTGCTTTTGCCGTTTATTAGTATGCTGATTATTGTTGAGGTTCACAAGCCAGTGTGGTCTACGATGTGTCAGATGTGAGACAAACTGGGACCACAACAGAGATCTCGCCTTGTTTAAGTCAAGCATGAACAGTGAAATGGTGGTAACTGACTTTTTCCGAGGAACTAGGAGCGTTTGAAGGAACTCTTGCCTGTTTCCACCACAGGGTCCACCACCACCCGTGGTCCCTGGCTCGGAAACCCACAGTGTTCCTGCAAAGGTTCCTTCAGTAGCTCCTGGGGAAAGTTCCTAAACCCTAACCCTAACCCCAACCCCAACCCTAACCCTAACCCTAACCCTAACCCCAACCCTAACCCTTCGCATTGACTTTGTATGTGATCTCATCGTGCGAAAGATTACGTCGACTCTAATCGTCAACGCAATGCAATGTATATGAAAGAAATATGGCAATAATTAGTGCAGACACTTTGGGATCTATCTATTCTTCTCTTCTGTAAATCTCCACATTGCCAAGTTCACCTGATGACAGAAACGTCCGCATCAGAACTCATTCCCTTCCTCTCTCTTCATTGGTCCTGTGGTCAGGTGAGAAAGCAGCCGGCAACTGGCCTTGCGGTCTGGAGCCGCCGGCCAGGACGTGTCCCAACGGGACCCAGTGCAGGGAGTACTGGACCGGACCCAACTTCGGCATCACCAACTTCGACAACATCCTGTTTGCGGTGCTCACCGTGTTCCAGTGCATCACCATGGAGGGCTGGGTGGAAATCCTCTACAGCGTGAGTCGACCTTCGGACTTTGCTCTACTTTGTGTTTATAAGCTTGATTTCTCACCGTCTGCCCGTTGTTGTCTCGTCATGTTCTTCGTCAACACCACCGATCGTGTCTCTTTTCTCCGCTGACGCTCTTGCCCGAGTGGCAGGGCCTCGCGGGGTTGTGAGTGTTCTGTCGGTTGATCTGTTGAGAGTATCGGAACACTTGATCTTATCGCCTGAGCACCCCCGTGGACTAATCTGACAACGTTCCTGTTCTCCAGATGATGAACCTGTTGTCCATAGGTCTTATCTAATGAGCAGCTTGTTGGGCGGATTTTGTTGGAGCATGTGTTTGCTCTCTTGGAAATATCACTCAAGTTGATTCAAAGGCCCCGCGGCCGCAAAACAACAACGATATGGCGGAATCTCCGTTTGAGCGGGATCTAATTATATCTCAGGCATCTGTTGTATTTGTGAACCGGCAACCTGAGGGTAAAACACAGAGTCCCACCGCCGGTTGTCAGTCTGTCAATGTGCGTTCTGCATGGACGGTCGGGTAGCAACAGTGGCACAGCGGGGACATACTGTACCTGTCCACTGTGAGTGGCGACGGAGGTATGCAAGGAATACAAATAGGTAAGTTTACTTTGAGTGAATGTACACCTCTCGAACAGCAGTGTTCCATCGTGCGAGTTGTAGCCCTTTGGATTTCAGCCCCATCAGAACGATGAGTAATCACTTTCAATTATTTATATTTGCATTTTTATGAACCTGTGACCAGACAATCCCATTTTATTCTGCACTGGCCCGAAAACAATGGACCCAAATGAAATAATCGGGTTACTGTTCTTCGGCCTTGTCGGTGACAGTCGTTATCCAGGTCTCCTCTCCAACGGTTATTTTACAATCAAAAAGTCCCCAACGAGTATTAGAAATATTAATCCAAGCTGAAGAAGCACAGACATTGTAGATTTTTTTAAAGACACAACACAACTCAAGTGGCGCCGCCGAGGACAATGTGTTAAACAGTCGTCAGTTAAAAAGTTAATACAACAACAACAAATACGTGGTGGTTAATATTTATGTTGCTTGTAGATTTATGACGTCACAAAAACACCTTTGCTTAAACTGATCTATTACGATCAAATGCCTATATGACATACATCACTGTATGTGGCAGAAGTTACTAGACGTGGCGCTGGTGCGACGCCCTCTCCGCCGCAGACATCGGACCTTGACCCTCTTTCACCAGGCCCAACAGTTTCGTTGTCTAAATGCGCGCTGCACTGCTGGTCCGTCAGGGGCAGCCGAAAGCATGACAGTGCCTTTCTGAACACACACAATCCCAGAACACTTAAAAGAGGAAGTAAGAATCCCCGACGGACGGGAGACGTCCGGCCAAGCGGAACTAAAAAGAGGGTTTCGTGTCTAGACCAAATCCCCACAATGGCCGTCTGACTCAGAGCTGTTTGGGTTTTTTTTTATTACTAAATGACGTGCAAAAAGACAATATATGTATTATTTGCACACACGCTGTTTGAATGTTTCCCTTTGCTCTGATCTTCTCCTTCTTTTATTCTCTAAAAAGGCTTTTTCCTTTTCCTTTGGTCCCTCTGCTCCACCTCTCCTCTCCCTGTCCCAGGAGACATGGCTCCACAGTGGGAGCCACTCACAGAGCCATGTTTCCTCCTCCTCCTCCTCCTCCTCCTCCTCTTCCTCCTCCTCCTCCTCCTCCTCTTCCTCCTCCTCCTCTTCCTCCTCCTCCTCCTCCTCTTCCTCTTCCTCCTCCTCCTCCTCCTCCTCCTCCTCTTCTTCCTCCTCCTCCTCCTCCTCTTCCTCCTCCTCCTCCTCCTCCTCTTCCTCCTCCTCCTCTTCTTCCTGGTCCTTCTCCTCTTCCTCTTCCTCCTCCTCCTCCTCCTCCTCCTCCTCCTCCTCCTCCTCTTCTTCCTCCTTCCTCCTCCTCCTCCTCCTCCTCCTCCTCCTCTTCTTCCTCCTCCTCCTCCTCCTCCTCCTCCTCCTCCTCCTCCTCCCTCCTCCTCCTCCTCTTCCTCCTTCCTCCTCCTCCTCCTCCTCCTCCTCCTCTTCCTCCTCCTCCTCCCTCCTCTTCCTCCTCCTCCTCCCTCCTCCTCCCCCTCCTCCTCCTCCTCCTCCCTACTCTTCCTCTTCTCCGTCTCCCCTCGCTTCTCTCCAGACGTCTCCCGGAGCTTTTCCCTGGCTCATTGCCACATCCTCAGCGCTGGAGACTCACGCTGCTGTGATGCCAGAACGCCTTTTCTCTCAGTCGCGACTTCTTCTTTGTATTTCCATCTTTTTCCTTCTCCTTCTGCTCAAACTCGTTGGCTTTTGATCCTCCCCAGTCATTTTTGTTTCCTCTCTTGTGTGTGTGTCCTTTTCTCCCCTCCAAGCATCGCTTCCTTGCCATCTCTGATTTATTCTCTTTAAGTCCTTCCTTGTCCTTGACGAGACTGATTCACGTGTTCAACTTGCCTGGCACCATTCACACGTCTCATGGAGACAGACAAATATTGTTTTGGATCGGGTATATTCGCAGGGTATTGTCGATAAGTCCACGTTGCGACGTTTTGGTTTTAAAGACGCATCACTGCTGCCACGTTGATGCCGTCCACACTACTCCAGAGTTTCCAGGGCGTTGTAGTATGAACGGTCAAAAACCTCATCACCAGATCTCGACTCTTACTTTTCACCAGCTATGGTATTTTCTTCTTAAGTTTTTCCTCTAACTAAGCAACCAACTGCAGATTCTTGTTTTCACCGGTACGCTCAATTCGTTTGAAGGTGTTTTTCGTATGGACAGCGATGTTCTCGCCAGAGAACAGAGCCGTCGGTGTATTTGTGTAGATGCAGCGGAGCGTGCGTGTCATGTCATGTATGTACTAATATCCGCGGGGGGGGGCTCTATTCTGTGGATCATACACTTTCCTGTAACCCGGCGTTAACCTCGCAGATTGATGACTGTGCTACCTCTGCCCGGAGGGGGATCATCTAGACCCTCCTCTCTAATGGTGCAAAAAGAAAAGAGCGCCCCCCCTCCTCCCATCCTCCCCGTCATTACCATCATGCTCCCTCTCCTTCTTCTTTCCTCTTGCATCCTCTTTGCCGTCCACCCCCACTTACCTCATACCTTCAGCTCCCCCGCGAGGCCACATGCCAGGAGCCTGTGGTGTCGTGGTGAAATGAATAATTGCTCTCTGCCATGCTTGTCTTCACTCGGAGGGAGTATTTGCAATGAGGGCTGCATCTAGATAGACGACCATAGAGCTTTAATATGAGCCTAATAAAAAAGAAGAAGCTACTTTTGTGGGCATGATGCACACTCGGTGTAAAGGCACGAAAAAGACAAGTTGGGCGCTCAGACGAGGAGCAACACTTTGTACGAGACCACTTCTGTGGTACAGCAAAAGAAAAACGATGCTGAAGAAGCTGCAGCTCACTGCACTCTTGCCAAAAAATAATGCAACATCATCAGGCAAGACGCTGCTCTGGGAAATCAGATGCTCGCGAGCAAACAGTCCTTGATTACCTGGTAATGCAATCAAGGAATTACCTGTCCTGTAATATTAGAAGCCCAACAGGTCCTCCAACCTAAACAATCACGACCCTCTGATTTCAATAACGAAAGCATTTGTCATGTGACAATTATGTTTAGGCACAAAAACTAAAACAGCATCCAAGAAGAAGAGCTCTCGATTCAACATCGTTGTGAAAAGCTTGGTTATAGGTTTATCATCCATCCATTCATCCATCCATCCATCCATCCATCCATCCATCCATCCATCCATCAATTCATCCATCCATTCATCCATCCATTCATCCATCCATTCATCCATCCATTCATCCATTCATCCATCCATTCATCCATCCATTCATCCATCCATCCATCCATCCATCCATCTATCCATCCATCCATCAATTCATCCATCCATCCATCCATCCATATACTACTTTATCCTTTAAGGGTTGCGTTAAAGCAAAGATTATTTGAAGTCATTAAGGTTAGAGAACTTTCATCGTCATAACCAAGTGGTTTTAGTTGACAATTACAGAATCGTTGGATGGACGGTGTTTCTTTTTACCCACACTGCATCTGCACGCTAATCTCATTGAAATGAACCGACAGGTATTTCGGTGAAGTGTCTTTGCGCCCCATGAGCGAGCACTGCCGAAGGACAGAATGTCATCAAACCGAGTCGGCGCCACTTCTTGATGTTTTAATCGTGAACGGAGCAGGGGGGAAGAAGGGGAAGCGAGTCCAAACGAGCAGAGATTTAGGCTTATGCTAATGATCGCAACGTTGCCAGCCGCTCGCAGAGCTGTGCTTTTGACTCCAGCAAGAAATATCCTCCCATCAGTGTCGTCTTTAGCGGCTAAACCCGCGCGGCGGATGTGAGCGATATGCAACTGTAGAACGTCGGAGGCCAGATTACGCTGGAACGTGCATCCAGAAGTTTAAATTACGCATGCAGAGGAAAATAATAAGCGTTATCCTTCCAAATGACTCTGCTTCCCCTCCATCTTCCCTCCCTCCTCTACATTCTAAATTCCTCCCGCCGTGATAATAACAGTCCGCTCTCAAGGTTAAAACTGAATATTAATAGGAGGACAAATTACTTTACGGTGTAATCATTCAGTCTTTCCCATATCATTTTTATTAGTACGCTATTTTTTGGTGCTTTCTCACAGTAAATCATCTGCATTGCTAAACAGAACGCGGCGTATCGTTCACCTCTCTGCAGGGCGACACATGTTCACCGTCCTCTCCTCCTGCAGGTCCCATGTTAGATACTGATGACGTGTTATCAGCATCCAGCAGCGGCCAGATCAGATCTGACTTGCTGACGTCTTATTGTGTTACTGGACTTCCTCTGTGACTAAGGTTTGTTAAGGTTCAGAAACAGTTGTAGTCATAAGCTGCCGTCTGACACTGGAGACTGTACATTTTTCGGGAGGGGCTGTACGTGAGGACGCAAATGTTTGCAAATGTTGTTCCGGACGTTTTTTCCGGAGCTTTCAATGCATTTGAAGGAATTGCTTTTGTGTGTTTTGTGTGGGAAGTCTTGGAGAAAACAAAGATTTGAACCTTTGTAACCTTTTGGTACGGTTTCCCAAAAACATCTCTGAGAGGGTTGGTTTCTTTTTTTTTTTTAACCATAAATCAAATAATACTCAAAAACAATTACAAACAGTGGGTTTTTAAATCAATAAATAAATACATTTCATTTATAGCACCTTTTTCATCAAAAGATCTCAAAGGGCTATTTTAGCCATAGTATTTCAATTTAATCTTAAAACAAAACAAGGAAAATTAAGAAATGTGTCATCGGCCTTCTGATTTTCTTTGGCCCCAAATGACCCCCGAGGTGATTATGACGTTATGAGCGACGGCATCTGTGGCAGCAGGTTGATTTACAGCATCACAGGAAACACTGCAACATGTTTTTTCATCATGTTTTTGGCAAACGAACTTGGTTAGTGACCTCCAGGGAGAACGGTCTGTCTCTTCGAGTGACCCAGGGGCCGGCGTCGAACTGGAAGCGTCCCCAACTGACACACCTCTGCTGTGTCACGTTCCGCTTTCACACTTAAAACATGCGCACGCGTCACTTGATATTATATCCGCTGTCGTTTGATTCCCGTGTTCAAGGCTCGTATTTATTTGTTAGGAGGGAAAAAAGATTTATGACATATATATCTTGAAGTGTGAGAGAGAGAGAGGGCAGTGTGTGTGTGTGTGTGTGTGTGTGTGTGTGTGTGTGTCCTCTCACTTCATTAGAGCCGTGTGAGTCGCCGGGGCGGGTGCACCTTGACCTCGACAGGGGCAACGTCGTCCTGTGCAGAGTCCGGGCGCTCGTCAAACCCTTGTAAAAATAGCGCAGCGCAGAGGGAACGGTGGGTTCCATGTTGTGTGTGAGCGGCCGGTCACAGCTGTGTGCGAGTTCTCGAACGTCATGCGGATGAACCGAAAGCTGACCGGAGTCACAACGTGGATCTAGTGTAAGTTTGTGAACACAAGAAAAATTATAATTTGGTGTGAAGTATTAAAGCAAATCGTTATGTCTTTGGTATTATAGATTTTCTTGTGTTTGCAAGTTGTTCCCTATTTACACATCCAGTGAACATTGAGCTGCAAAGATAAATCGATTAATCGATTAGTTATCGACGACTAAATTAATGTCCAACTTTTTGAAAATTGATTAATCGGTTCAAGTAGTTTTTATGAAGTCAAAATTCTATGATTTCCGCTTCTTACATTTGGATATTTTCTGGTTTCTTTCTTCTCCTGAACATCTACGTCAGGAGTCCGGATGATTCTTCCTTTAGATGGTGACATCACAGATGTCACCATCAAAGCCGGGAGAGGCGAGAGCGCGACAACTTCCTGCACCCGCTGGAAGCTGTCGACCAATCACAACAGAGTGGAGCCAGCTGACCAATCAGAGCAGACTGGGCTTCATCGGGAGGGGGGAGGGGCCTTGAAGAGACAGGAGCTAAAACCGAGAGTTTCAGACGGAGGCTGTGAAAGAGGAGCTGCAGGAATGAACAGTCTGAGCAAACTGATGCGTTGACTGAACATCAGAGCATGTAAACCGTCTCAAGTAATAACCCAAATTAAAATTATAAACCCTGAATATGAGCATAGCACGTCTCCTTTAATAAAACATGTAAGAAGGCGAAGCAAGCGGTCATCCTTTTGAACTCCAGGCGCTGATGAAATATCTCTAAAATTAGCGCAGCGGCTCAGTAATTCAGTGTCAAAAGATAAAAGCCTGGAATTCAATTCATCCAGGGAACTGTTTTGATTTCGTCGAGCGGCTCTCTGAAGACCGTCTGCTCTCGGAGATGTGGAGTGTTCAGTGTGCTTCGCTGTAGATGTTTCAGGACGGCGAGGAGCTGACGATCCAGAGCGGCTGTCTTCTTCACAGCAGGCTTTCCGTGTGTGTGTGTGTGTGTGTGTGTGTGTGTGTGTGTGTGTGTGTGTGGGAGTAGTACACTGTCACACTGCAACTGCATGATGCACGGCTCCAACTTATTTGGCGATGACTCACGGGAATAACAGAGGTGGAATAAAGATATGAAGTGAACTTATATAACTTGTATACATGAAAACCATCAAGTAGGAGGATATGAGTTAATACGCAGCATCGAGGTTCAGTTTCCAGAATCTTAAAATGACTCTTTAACCCTTTTCGATGCAAAATCTTTTCTCTATATCACAAATTTCATACATTTGCTCAAAGTTTTTTCAAAATGTGACCAGATCTTTTCAAATTTGATCCGTGTCACTCAGTCACAGGAATCAAAAACATTATGACCTCAGTTTCTGCATCTGCTGAATTATTTGAGGGTTCTTCATAAGTCGATGGGAGTTTCCACAAAGTCTGACTGTTACTTAGTTTTTCTTCCTCTGGCGTTCCGAGGTAATTTAACACAAGCAGAACTCTGGATGCTGCGTCTGGGCACAGTTAGTCACAGTACAACTACTCATGTGGACAAATATCAGATGTGCTGCCCAGACTTAATCACTGAATTAGCAGCTCCGTCCTTTTGGGCTTCTCCCATTTGTTTTCAACTGACACAACTTTTTAAAACGCTGTGCGATTGCAACCAGATGAGCATGAAATGTTAATTTTGAATACAGTTCTTCCCAGATGAAATTTGAATTAACAGATGCCTCAACAGCAACACGATGACTGTGAGCGGACACATCTCGGGACTTTCTGTAATTGAAAGTTCTAATGTTCCCAGAGAGAATTTAGAAGTTAATATAGTTTACAAACTTCTCAACATTAATGACTGACACAATAACACTTCAAGATAAGTGTACAATCTTCGTCTGAAGCATTTTTTTTAAACAAGTTGAATATACAGTACGTTTACCGTTATTGGCTTTTGTGTGTCAATACTTTTGCATGTTACACTTGTTCGTACATTTTTATTCTAACGATTTTGTTTTCTTCCGTCATCACATATGGGGTCATTATAAAGAACCTCGCTGAAGGCAACGCCGTGCATCAGCAGTTTTTCTTAATGAACTGAATTCGTACAGCCTGTGGCCTTGATTTGCCATATGCCCTGAATTTTTCTCTCCTGCGGAAAAACACAGTGTGTCTTAATCACTTATTGCACGGCCCCTTACCCCTTATGTATATATATATATATATATATATATATATATATACACATATGTATATATATATATATACATATATATATAGAATATGCCTATAGTCACTCAGAACATGCTGATGTTTGAACTATACACTATACACGAATATCTGTTGGTATTAAAGGCCAAAATGATTATTTATATCTTTTATTTAAATTGGATTCTAAAGCAGCAGCTTGTAAGATTTGATCATGGATCAGGCTAAATAAATAGACAAATATATATTTCTTCACGCTGAGGTCTCTAGAGATAGAAACAATTATTATCAAATCTGAGGCTTTGGTTTCCTGTAGGTCAGCTGACGTCATGGTCTGATCCTAGTCTGTCTATCAACTATATTTCATGACGTGATTTGACTCCATATCGGTCAAAGACATACTTTGTCTTTGTCTTTGTTGTAAAGTTGTAAAGTGAGTCGACAAAGTCAGGTCCTCTGATAACATATGAAAACCTCAGTTTTAGAAAGTGAGGAGGAAAATGTTGAAGATGCAAGAAGCGTCTCGTCGCATCACGTGTTTCAAAATCCATAGTGAGGATCAAAATAACATAAATTCACGAAACATGTCGACAGGAACCCTGAATCTCTTCTCAAGCTTCACAAAATCAGATCGTGTGCTCTCGTGCATTCCGCTCGTTCGATCCCTCGAATCCGAGGTAAAACCGCCAGCGTGCGGCCCCCCGGCGCCAAGACCCTCGCCGTGCTCCCTGGATTCTAGGGAAGAAAAACAATTGCGCGAGCTCCACCGAGCTCGGCTCGTCTGCCCTGAGCTGTCAGCTGGAGAATTAAGGCCGCGTCAACAGGAGAAGTCTTCCCTCCTTCACCAGCCGACTCCGGGACTGGAAGCTGACGCAACAGACTTCCCCCCCCCCCCCCCCCCCCCCCCGGCCCCCCCCCCCCCCCCCCGGCTCCCCGGAGGGGAGAGGCATTAGGATACTGGATCTGCTGCTGCTGCAAACAGAAAAGAGCTGCGTGTTGTCCAACCCGACGATACTAAATAAGATAAATTGACCACTTTAAGAGGCAGTGAGCCATTTTAATCCAATTCACTTTTTGTAAAAATCAGCGAATATGTCCTCACGGTGTGTACGCTGTCGGCTCTCCGCTCAGGCCGGGCTCTGCCAACTGTCATCCAACAACAAACAACCAGATAGGTCGCTTGTCCGAAGCGGCTTCTCACGAATCCCCAAAATGAAAAGGAACTTAGGCGCGTTCCTTAAAAAAAACAAAAAGCACGACTATTACGTCAAGCTTCATTAAATCGATCTGAACGGACGTGGAGAGACGAGGGGGGACGGTTGCCGGTGTTACATTCTCTTCTCGGAGAATTTACCAAAAACACGAAGAGCAAGAGGCAAGAAGAGAGTTGAGTGATGAGATGATGAGGCCGGGATGAGGTGTTAGAAAAAAGGGAATCTTCTGCCAGCCTCTCTGACAGCCGAGACTGTGTGTGTGTGTGTGTGTGTGTGTGTGTGTGTGTGTGTGTGTGTGTGTGTGGTACATAATATAGATCTCCAGGCTGCCTATTCGGCCGCCCCTGAGCCGCCTCCCATCACAATAACAGCCAGCGTGCGGCGGCGGCGGCTTCAACACTGGCGTCTGCCAAATGTCACCGTCAGTCCGCGGGTCCGTCCCCTGCTCACAGGCCCCCCGCTGTGTGGGAGCCCCTCTCAGACACGGGGGGGAGCTGACTCCCAGGAACCCCCCTGGGGAGGGGGGACAAGCTTGGACATCAGCGCTTCTGTTGTAGCCAGTCAGCTTTGGCCTTCAGCAAATATAAAGCACCAGTAGGTCTCTGTTGGGGTTGTCCTGTTCCAGAAACATTAGCTGTGCTTACAGGCCGCAGATTTGTAAAGCAGCAATATTGAGATGAGTTGATATTTATTAGTAGAAATCATTATGAGTTATTCATGTACTTGTTTATCTATTTTTATGGAGTAATACCGTCATTCGTTAGGAGTTGTGGTTTTATATGTTGTCCAATAATCTTTTTAGCTCATTTTTGGTCTCCACCACCACTAGGGGGCAGATATCTGTCCCTGTGAGCAGCTCATTTCACTAGTCATTTCAACAATAGTTAAGATTAAAATGTAGATTATTGTAACTTTAATTCCGTTTGTAGTCCAATATGATTCTGTTCATCAACGCTTTAGATTTTTTACATTTTTTTTTTTGTGAAATGAGGTCACTGATCAGTCCTCAGCTGGGAATTGAACTTTTGAATGTGCGGGTACATAATCCGGGTGAAATTAAACCAATTTGCGACTTGAAGACGATCTGGATTTTTCTCATTAAAAGTTGGATTCTAAAAAGTTGAGACCCTAATGAAAGTATTTTTTACAAGCCCAGGTGTAATTGGCCCAGGTTTGGCCAAGTGTCGGCTTCGTGCGAACGGTGACGAGAGGCGACGTGTGTGGCCGGACCAATTCAATTGAATATTAATGAACAGCCCGCTGCGATCGCTCTGACCGTCATCAGTCACGGGGATCTGTCTTCGTGTATCGGCCCAGGGCATCGCTGCGACCAGGCGGAGTTCAGACGAGTCTGTTTCTAAAGACTTGAAGGTCGTGCAGCAGTGATCCTGGTGAAGACCAGTTGGTGCAACCGGTCCCAGATGTCTACACACCTTTATGTACCTTTACGTGTCCTATCGCCAGAGACACGTAGATCCAGTACATAGCACACAAGGGGATAAGCTAATAGTTCACAAGCGGTGTAAATCAGAGGACATGGGTCAGTGCAGTTACCTGCTGTATCTGTGTGTCTGTCATTTCGTCACCTCGGCCGCCGGAAGACCGAGTCGTCGCGGACAATTCATTGGAAATAGAAATACTTCTGAGCGGCGTGACTCACGCTGAATTAGAACAGTTGTTTTGGCCTGATAGAGGACTGAGCAGCAGTCGATGGAGACGAGCCAGAGACTTTTTAAATTGCTTTTTTTCCCCCCGCCGTTTCTTCCAAACCGAAAAGTTGTCAGTGTTTTTTCGATTTGACGCGAGTTGGCAAATGGTTTTTTTGTTTTGTCAACCGAGTCAATAAAAACACATTCTTATTCGCAGCTCCTGACTGAGGGACGATGGAGCACATTCATCCACTGTCTTCAGCTTTTCTTCTTTCTTTTTGTCATTTAAAACCAAACATCGCTGCATTTACTTGTGAGATGCTCATTCACCATTTCTGACTAAAATAGCTTCTTTTTTTTGTTCAAGCACAGAGAATACACATTTGCACGAGTTATTTAAAAAAAGACGAAACTTACTACCCAGGTAGTTATTTGAATCAGTGACCTGCATTAGGTTACACACTTCACCTGCTTATTTAATCTACCGCGTGTGTGTGTGTGTGTGTGTGTGTGTGTGTGTCCAGACCAACGACGTGGCAGGAAACACCTGGAACTGGCTCTACTTCATCCCCCTCATCATCATCGGGTCCTTCTTCATGCTCAACCTGGTGCTCGGTGTCCTATCAGGGTAAGTCGACCGCGATCACGAGCGCATTTAAACTCCAGGAGCTGGAGCAACGTATTGGGAAAGGAAAGCGGTTGATGTATTACTTGTTTCGGACAGAGAATTTGCCAAAGAGAGAGAGCGCGTGGAGAAGAGGCAGGAGTTCCTGAAGCTCCGGCGGCAGCAGCAGATCGAGAGAGAGCTCACCGGGTACCTGGAGTGGATCTGCAAAGCGGGTGAGGTTCATCTCTGAAGCAGCGTGAGCTGGCGCTGGTGTGTTTGTTGTGTTAGAACGACGGGGACCAAATCAGTCTTTCCTTTCTTTTCCTTCCCTGCTGCAGAGGAGGTGTTGCTGGAGGAGGAGGATGAGATCGCAGAGGAGAAGTCCCCGCTGGACGGTGCGTGGTACAAGAGGAAACAGAACCTGCCAGGTGAAAACAGTGTCTGTTTCCCCGACTTGACCAGAGGAGGCCGACGGTTTAACCAGGGCACAAATCATTCACATCCGAAGATCCATTTTCTATGGCATCAAAAAAAAATAAAAAATCATCTTCGCCATGAATGTGTAGTTTGGCCTCAGGCCTCGTCCACACGTATACAGATATCCACTGAAACTATGTCACATTGTCAGGAGCAGCCGAACCCACAGGCGGCCTCTTAACCCGATACAGTGAAGCCACGGCGGCCAATCAGAGGCCTGCAAAGACTTGTAACCGGTTCCACGAGTGGCAACTCGCCGTCACTGATTTAACGAACTGTATTTGGACGGTACCAGCTGTCAATCCCACTGTATCCACGCCCCAATGCATTCGATGCTTTATGGTCTCCTTTACACAAAAATGAGACCACGATATACAAAATGAACGTCATGAGACCGCAAACTCCTCAGGAGAATGCGAGAAGTCTATAGACTTCTATAGAAACAACCAGCGGAGTCGCCCCCTGCTGGTGGTTCCACAGAACACAGGCTTCAGGCTTCTTCCGCAATCGCTTCATTTTCCGGACCCGGGGACTACGTCCGTTTTTATAGGCACCAGGCTAACGTCTGTCTACATGTGCACACTGACCTATTCACCCTGGAAGGAGATATATATATATATTCATATATATATATATTCATATATATATATATATATATACACACACTGCACTTATGATCAGCCTGGCACCACCGTGCTAATCGTGGTTTTCTCTCTACTCATGTTGCCTTTATTACAGAAATCAGCTCACTGTTATTTAATTCTCTCCCTCTCTCTCTCTCCATCTCTGTCTCTCGCTGTCTCTCGCCCATGATGTCAGTCCATTAGGGCCGATGTGGGGACGACGAGGGTTAATTAGTTAATACATTTGCCGGTAATCGGACGCACGACGCTGGAAACAAATCCGCGCCGACGATTCCAGTGAAGTGACAGCAGCCGGCCGCCTTTTTTCTCTTTTTCTCTTTTCTCATACGAGGGATTAGAACGACCGAATCCACATTCTGATGTCGCGAGATCCAAAAAACGTATGGACTTGGCCTTTGTCAGATGAGTGACAGGTGCGGGGAGAGGAGCACAGTGTCCATCATGGCCGACTGACTCAAGAGAGATGGTTTTAAAAAAATGATTCATCCACAATTTGAGTGTTAGAACCGGGCTGTTGCTGTTGTTTTTATTTTATTTTTAAAGGTCTGGAGAAGAAGGAG
The DNA here is from genome assembly GCF_022379125.1 of Scophthalmus maximus. Lineage (NCBI taxonomy): Eukaryota > Metazoa > Chordata > Actinopteri > Pleuronectiformes > Scophthalmidae > Scophthalmus > Scophthalmus maximus. The sequence continues at coordinate 2,689,742 of NC_061534.1, forward strand.
AAGGAGCGAGCCCACAGCTCCGGCGTGACACAGAGCCGGTCACGTGACGACCGCATTCGTGTCACGCTGGCAGTTTTTCATTCCAAGGCTGAGCTTCAAGCAGGAAGGCAGAAAATCTCCAAATGAAAAAACATGATTGATGCCTGCTATTCATAGTTTCCAATTAGCTCACCCCCTCCATTCACTCTCTCACACACACACACACACACACACACACACACACACACACACAATCTGAACAGCGCAGCACCAGGCCCACGTTTCTCTTCTCTACTGTATTTTAATATTTCTTCCCTTCTGGTCCGTGTGGTTCTCTCTGCAGTTCTGAAACGAGGCAAAGTCAAGAAAGGTAAAAACGACCTGATCGGCGCCGAGGAGGGGGAGGATCCGTTCGCCGACATCTCCTCCGTCGGTAAATCTCTTCACCCGCCGCCCACGACCTCTGACCCCCTCACACACTTGTCTGTTCACACAGAGTCGACCTTTCCCATAAAAAGCCTCATGTAGCCTCACTACTAAATCCAACATACGTTCATAACGGGAGCATATTCTGCACCTCAGACTGTTTCTCCTGTAAGAATCAAATCACCCGGAGGGAAAATAAATATCATTTAATATTTCCTAATTAGATTGTTGAATTGAAATATCGGCAGAATCACCCGCAGCATTTTTCAAATTTGATTTTTTTATAATATTAACAGACTTATTGGTCCCAGCGTGTAATTTTCTCATATGTTGGTTGGAAGTAAAGATAAGTGAAAAGGTAAGTGAATCCATTTTTGTCGCCTCAAAATTGAAATTGCTCCCTTTCTTTTTTCCCCTTCCTCCGACTAAATATCTTATCTCACGAAATGAAGTGCCGAGGGAATCGGAGCGTCAAATGTTTTGGTCTCACTCACTTGTTTCACACGTTATGCCTCCAGTTCCATATCTGAAATATCAGATGCCTATTTTTTTTTTAATGAGGAGCTTTGGGTGAAAAAGATTCAAAAGTGATATTTATGCTTTTTCCTTTTCCGTCCCTTGGGTCCACATTGTTGCCTCTTTGTGTTTTTTGCAGTTTGTAATCCTGCTGGCAAACACATCTTTCAGTGTCTGTTAGCAGATGACATGTAGCGCAAACTCGAACACACGTCGCTGTCAGCAACTCATTTCTGCAACTTTTTGTGACCTGAGGCGCAAATGCAATCCTGGTGCAACTCGAGGGGGGAAAGTGAAAAAAAGAAGAGTCTGGAACAAGATGAATACATCAGGTTTTTTTGTAGGAGTACAGCTAGTTTGCTCTTCAACCAACCCGCAGCATGAAAATTGCTTCTTTCATCTGCTTGCAATTTTGGTGAAATGTAGTGTGAGCAAGAGGAAAAGCGAATTGTCGTCTCGAGGTCTCGGCGAAAGACGACGTGAGAATGTAAACTGGGAAACGGTGACAAACATCTCAACCTCTCTGTCCCTCGTCGTCGCCCTCCAGCGCCCCCCGGCTCTCCGTTCGGCCGAGCCAGCGTGAAAAGCGGCGGCGGCGGCGGCAAGATGGACAGCTCGTCGTACTTCCGCCGCAAGGAGAAGAGGACCCGCTTCTTCATCCGACGCATGGTGAAGGCCCAGAGCTTCTACTGGATCGTCCTGTGTCTGGTGGGACTCAACACGCTGTGCGTGGCCATCGTCCACTACGACCAGCCCGACTGGCTCACGAGGGCCCTCTGTGAGTCGCACGCGCAAACACACACTCATGCACGCGCACTCTTATTCATGTTCATGTTCTGCTAAAGTGTTTTTTCCTCCAACCAGACACGGCAGAGATCGTGTTCCTGGGCCTGTTCCTGACGGAGATGAGCATGAAGATGTACGGCCTCGGAGTGCGGAATTATTTCCATTCGTCCTTTAACTGCTTCGATTTTGGGGTAGGTCACCAGCCCGTTTTTTATTATTATTATTATTATTATTCATTTTCCTTTCATGCGAACTTTCAAAAGTGCGCGTGAATTCAACCTGACCTCTAGATGGAAACCAACGCTCAGGTGTAGAGACTGGATGCCACTCCAGCGGTGCCACTTCCTGTTTGGATGCGCACGAGGTCGCCCGGCGGTTTGAGGGCGAGAGGTTCACGAGTGGGTTTTTTAAAATGCCTCCCGATAACTTTGTGGCCCTGCGCTCTCGTCTGCAGGTGATCGTGGGGAGCATCTTCGAGGTGATCTGGGACATGATCAAACCGGGGGCGTCGTTCGGGATCAGCGTGCTGAGAGCGCTGCGGCTGCTCCGGATATTCAAAGTCACCAAGTGAGTTCCTTTCTAGAGAACGCACGGACAAAAAGGAAGCACGACAGGATTTAGTCGGAGGAAGACTGCTTTTCTTCGCTCGCTCTTCCATAAATGTGAAACTTAAAAGACGATACGTGTCAATCATAATTTTAGTAGCTTTGTTGGGCAGAGTAGTGAGATTAGCTACTGGATACTCACGTGAAATGAAGCTTCGTGGTCGTTTAACTCGTTCACTCTCTTTTACGTTACAGAAGCTTCTCTTTCATTTTCTTCTTAATTCCCTTTTCTTCCCTGAACTGACAATCCACTTCCTTTTATCACATGAGATCAGCTGTAACCCTGTGAGTCAGTGAACCTGGCAGCCGTGCACCCCGACTCACTGCTTCCTATTCTGCATTAAGCCTTTTGTTTTGTACCGTCTGTTGAGTTTGTCTCTTCTTGGCTTTTTGGAGCAAATTTTATTTCGTCCGCTCGACCGTCATTTTCGTTTTTCCGTGTCCGCTCGCTTTCCCCTGTCAGATACTGGAACTCGCTGAGGAACCTGGTGGTCTCCCTCCTGAATTCGATGAAGTCCATCATCAGCCTGCTCTTCCTCCTCTTCCTCTTCATCGTGGTCTTCGCCCTGCTGGGCATGCAGCTCTTTGGAGGACAGTGAGTAAATCTCTCCGACCCGTCCCGTCCCGTCCCGTCCCGCTCTCTGACCGCTCTTTCCTCCTCTTTCCATCCATCCAACATAGACACACACACACACACACACACACACACACACACACACACACACACAGACAGACGCTCACCTCCTCTCCTCCTGCGTGTGTGTGTGTGTGTGTGTGTGTGTGTGCGTGCGTGCGTGCGTGCGTGCGTGCGTGCGTGCGTGTGGTCCCCGGCCCGGCGTGGCGGCGGTGACAGACGTGTTGACGCAGCAGGTAGCTGGCACAGCAGCAGCCCTTTGATATCAGTCTCTGCAGGAGCTCCACGTCTAATGACACCATCGCCTCATGATTCTGGGCTGCGGCTCCTCAAATGTCACTGTACGACCATGACTAACATCAGTTTGGGGTTTTATTTTATCGCAAATATATATATATATATATTTATAGGCAATATCTGTTTGGTTCTTTAATAATAATAGAACGTTATTTCTTTAGCACTCGTCTAAATAAGGTTATAAATACACAGGAATAAAACAGCGCAACAAGACAGAGAAAAATTAGAAATATCACATGAAAGAAAATGGTAAAAACAAACAACGTCATTTGAAACCAGTTCCTATAAAATATGTATTAAGCAACGATGCATGAGACTCGTGATGACTGCAGTTTACTAGTAAATAAACTGTTCATTTTATATGGTATAAGTATAATTCGGGTTTATTTAAACTTGGCCATTATTTTGTTTGTCGTAATGAAAACTCACAAAGGAGAATACTGACATATGGGAAAACACTGTAAAGTCCAACAGGACGTGATGAGTGAGCAGATTGTTGTAGACCAAGTGTTTATCCACTCGTCCTTTCTCCAAAACTGTTCTCACTCTGTTTCAAGTAGGTATCAGACGGACGAGTCTGTAGACGCTGATGGATGTTTACAATAAACCATCTCGCTAATAGTTTCTTTTTCATAAGCCTCTTTTTTTTTGGGGAACTTGTCTGATGTTCTTACTGCGAATGTTTCTCTCCACCTTTTGTCTTTTTAGCAATGTCGCCTTTCCCCAAATGTCAGCGTCTACGAACCGTCCCCCTTATGAGATCAAAGATGTAATAAACCAGAATTATATTTCAAACATAAGATATTAAAAGCAGAGTGGGGAGGGTCAGGGAACGATTGGAGATGGAACCTATGGCCCGTGCGTCCGACCTCGCTTGGTCGTGTGAATGCTGATCGTTGTTGCTTAGGAGCAAAGGAGAAGGTAGTTCCGCTACTTCTATCTTTCCTTAACTCGAACCATGTAGTGTAAGTTCGCTGCACTTGACCAAACCTTAACCACCGAGGTGTCAGCGCAGTGTCTTGTGAGGCAGCAGCGCTGTTGCCATGGCGCCAGGCCCACCATCATTAGCGTCGCCTCAGTCTCCGGGGACGGACGAGAGAGAGATGAATCTGACGTCCACATGGTCGCACACATCGGGCCGAGCTCACTGTCCCACATCTTCATCTTGAAATCTGAAACATGCAACCGAGGTTTCAAATCACTTCTGGAGCCGAAGATCAAAACTTAAAAATATGCAATCTTTTCTAATCTTTTGATTACAGATAACAACCAATGTTTCTGTTGAATTATATCCAGTCCATAGGAAACACAAGAGCGTTCCTCAGGCAGATGATTTCATTTGTTTAATGAAAAAAATAGTCTTTGAAGAGTAAACGGATTCTTAAGAAGAAGAAGAAGTCTTTTATTCTACCCAGACTTTATTTTTGGCTCAGAAATGATGTTCATCGTCTCAAAAGACCCAGAGTTAATCTCCTGGTGAAACGGTGAGAATCGAAAGATAAACAGTTCGAGCGAGTCTTGTCTTCCTGCCGAGACTCACAGGAAATCACCGACTGTTCGGGAAAATTAATAAGTGATAAACTCCAAGGTGAATGTGAAGGATTTACTGTAATAGAATAAGATTTTGTTTTGCTTTGCAGCTCCCACTTTTAAGCGAGACATGGCATTTCACATTTTCAGCTCAGGCTCCGTGACCTGTTTCACGACATTTAGATACTAAAATACATTTAATCAGAAGAGGTTTTGGTTGAGAGATTAATATCCATATGATGCGTAGCCCTAATGTACCTACGAACTGAATACAGATCATAATCATAATAAACTTCCTGGCTAAATGCGCAGGCATCTGGATGCTGAAATTCAGTTACTCACAATTTTTTTAAACCTGTTTTGCGGATGTTTGCAAATTTAAGAGCAATAACTGGAAAAGCAGATGCCGTTTCAGCCATTTTGGGTCATCATACTGTGTGAGATCCAGCAGCGGCTTATTGGTTACAGTGGACTCCCTCGTTGTCCTCATTCCCACTCCTCATTTTGTATAAGCCGGTCACATCTCTCTTGTCACAAGGCGGCGGGAGGCCACGCGCGTCCGGATTAGTTTCCTTTTTTTCATCCGGCCGTTATCTCCAGTCCACTTTAATGAAGCCTGCGTGTGCTTAGAGATCTTTTTGTGTTGCCATCACCTTGCACAGAGTCAACCTGCTGCTGTAGTCCTGAAGGACGCAGGGGGGGGGGGCACAGGGGCTCGTAGTTGGGAGTCGGGCCTCGTGTGATTCTTGTTTTCAGGCGTTGGTTTTAATGAAGTCCCCGCGGCTGCCGCACGGAAGCTGAGCGGCACGCTCCCAATCCCTATTATCAGAGTAAACAGAGGTCGGCACGCAGAGCGCTAATCCTCAAGGAGGGAGGGGGAAGATGGAGGTGTAGGAGAAAGAGGTAGAGAGGGTGGGGAGGGAAGGGAAAGTGGTGGAGGGATGAGCACTGGGTGTGGAGGAGGGCGGATGATAGAGGAAGGACTAATGAGACAGAGAAGGACAAAGGTAGGAGAGAATATGATGACATGCCAAGGCAGGGGAAGCCTTATTGAATTAGCTGCTCCTCCCTCCTCTCCTCCAACACTCTTCCCTCCATCACTCCCTCCCACAGACCATCCCCCTCATGCATGTACAGTATATATTACAGCAGGACCGGTTGCTGGCTGATGTCATTAGCTGAAATTGGATTTTCACAGATTCAGCATATGGCCAAAAGTACGTGGACACGCATTTCTGCCAATCTTTGAACTCCTTTTTTTTGTTGAGGGTCAATATTTGCTTTTTTGGGAACACATTCATGCATAATTAATTTACTCTTGCATGCATCTTTTGTATTTGTGTTGTGTAATGTCAACTCTATCGAGAGGTATTATTTCTGTAAAGTTCTCCTGGGTATCCAAAGATAAACCGAATGGAAGCACATTTTCATATGTGAAGTATTTTGACTGTAAACGGACACTGAAACACTCAAACTCGTGTCTGTGTTTGTTCAGGATTCAATGGGCTCAGGTTTATTTGGTTTGTTTGCAGTGTTCTGGGAGTTCTTTTGACTGTACAGTACACAATTTAATTTACTGTGAAACAGAAGTATGTTGATTGATAAGTATAATATTATAATAATTGTGCCTCCTGTGTAACCATTCAGACCAGAAAAAAGCCTTTAATTATATTTCACAAACTTTGTTTAACCTTGTTTAACCTCTTAATTTTGTGGTAAAACCTAGGAATCGTTCCTGATAGCTTACCATCAGGCTAAATTCCTAAATGTTTGTATGAATCGGCAATATTGGTATAGATGCCATAAAAAGTTTTAATTGTCGGATTGTTATAGGCAGTTTGAAGATGAGCAAAGGTAAGTTGATTGTAGCACAATTACTGTCATACATAATGGCATCATCTGCATAAAATCTGACTTTAATGTACTGATTAGGAGGAGTGATGGTATTAACTTGTCATGTAAATAGTTTGGGCCAAGAATAGACCCCTGTGGTACCCCATTACTTTGAGAGTTTGGCTTTAACTGAATTTTATTTAGCCACAACAATTTGTTTTCTCTGAATTTATTCACATGGAACCAAGAGAGCGAAGCTTAGTTTCAGTGTTTATGATCCAGGCAGTGTTTTTTTTGGTCTGTCGTACCTCCACAGCCCATTCAGATGAATTTAAATACCCAGATTACCACCATCAACCATAACACAATATCTTTTCTTTCATATTTTTGACCAGTTTTTTCTCCACCTGTCACAACAAAACACTTTCAAATACCATGTACACCCGCACTCCGACTTGTCCTCCATTTGCAACACGTCTGTTCCACCCAAAGTCTTTGTTTCCTTTAATTTTAGATTGACTGACACTTGAAAAGATGACTGATCAGCAGTGTCGGTTATTGTCCGACCCCATCCTTACGCATCTCTGTGTCATTCTCTCGTTGTCTTCTTCAGTTTCAAGACCACGGACTCAGGTTTTGGCAGGTTCGTTGGGTCCTTTGCAAAAAAAAAAACAGATTCAGATCCATTGTGTGCAACGTGTTAACACCGAATAATTCCTCACATCTGTGCTGACGTTGCTGTTGTGACCTTTGTACCCGGTGTTTGTCGTGGATCCGCTGTGGTAGAATAATCTGATTCTTTTTTTTTTAGACGAAACGAATCTCAAATCTCTGTGATTTCTGTTTTTAGCCATTGTTCATCATTTCTCTCCAACTTTATTGGTGTTTATCGTGTCATTTTGTCTTGTTCCTCTTGTTCATGTGTCGCTGTCCGTTCAGGAGTGCTGTCGTGTTCAGCCCAAAACACACTGGCACTGTAGGGAGGCGGGTCCAAAACCTGATTCACACACTTTCGATCTTTGACAGAAAAGCAGCATATTATCCCTCTTCCTCCCGCAGACTCACTCCACCGCCCCGTCCATCCAGGCTCGTCAGGTGATATGGCGAGTCATCCTCTCTAGGGCTGCACTGGTCACAGGTGACAGGTGACCGTCTGAGTATTACGAGGCTATTTTGAAAACAGAAACTTGCCCGGCGAGCGTGACGTCGCCTCTAAGAGGGAGAGGAATCAAGCGGAAACTGCCTGAATCCAGGAATAATAATGCCGCAGCAGTGTGTTTTGGAGCCTCGGTGTTTCTCCCTTCCGTCCTTGACGACACTGCTCCCCACCTACAGCGGTGGAGAAAACTGACGGGCGCACATCCGTCAGTGTGTTGTACGTCTGTCTTTGTGAGGGCCGATGTGTGTTTTAGGTATTCATTGGATTGGTTAAGACATTTTGTCTGGTTCTCAATTCATTCATTCATTCATACATTCATTCATTCATTCATTCACAGGCTGCTTGTGGGTAGAGATCTGGTTTGAGCGTTAAAGCTGTAAGTTTGCCATATGTTTATTTTATGGCAAAGATTTATGGTTAAACACTGCGGCAGCCACATATCCTCAATTTAGGACTATCTGTTTCAAACATGACGTGTTGTACTATTAATGTACTATTAGTACAATTAATTAAGTCATGTACTATTAATACTTTTTTTTTATAAGTGAAAGTTTTCACGAAATAATGTGACAATATTATATCGTGGAAGTTTCACGGGATAACGTGAAAGTTGATACTGATACGTTTTTCACAGGTTGCAAGTGTAGGATCATAATATTTTTTTTTGATTACATTGACCTCACCTAGTTGTTTTTGTACAGTAAAGCATTTTTGTGATTACGGGTATTATTGCTGACACAACATTTTAAAAAAATTAAAAGATCTAAGATGCATTAATGTTCAGTTAGGGTTAGAGGTGAGGCCCTCACAAGTATAGAAGTGCAAGTGTGTGTGTGTGTGTGTGTGTGTGTGAGGATGCATTGTGAATGGATTAAAGGTTTTACAGACGAGGAGAAAAGAAGAAATGTTTTGTCTTTCTGTGCCGTGTCATGTTTCTCCCGAGCAGAAACATGTGTTGTTGCTCAGACAGTTCCTACAACAGGCTCCCGACATTATTTGATCTAATTTCATATTTAAAAATTTGAATCCAGGATACTTTTCTGTATCCTCTCCTAAACAGCAGGTAGATGACTTTAAGATCTGACAATGTTTTTTTTAATGATTTTTCTTTTCCCTTTTGATTTTTTAAAATGAGGTTCTTCTCCTGATTCTGAATCTTTTAGGTTTAACTTTGAAGAAGAGACGCCGACAACCAACTTTGATACCTTCCCAGCAGCCATCCTCACTGTGTTCCAGGTACGACGCCTCACACTGACGCACACCCACACACACACACATACACACACACACACACAAACACACAAACACACACACACTCAAGACACACACCCACACACTCACACACACACACTCACACACACACACACATACACACACACACACACACACACACACTCTCACACACACACACACACACACACACACACACACTCACACACACACACACACACACACACACACACTCACACACACACACACACACTCACACACACACACACACACTCACACACTCACACACACACACACACTCACACACTCACACACACACTCACACACTTACACACACACTCACACACACACACACACACACACACACTCACACAACACACACACACACACACACTTTCTGAATAAATGAGAGAATATAGACTTTATGGAAAAAGACTGTTATCAGTCTTCATTAAATGAAACGACTGGTCCGTGTCCCGTCTGTCCCCTAATGAGCTTTTTCCTAATCCTTCAATTAGTCCGTGCCCATAACCCTTCACTCCATCCAGTGAATTATTTTCTATAATTCCGTAAGACTAAGCTTTGGGTCTTAACAAACATCATCCTCTTGTCTTCCTCAGATTCTGACCGGCGAGGACTGGAACGCCGTGATGTACCACGGGATCGAGTCTCAGGGAGGCGTCCGCCGCGGCATGTTCTCCTCCGTCTACTTCATCGTCCTCACGCTCTTCGGAAACTGTATCCTCTTTGACGCCTCGTGTGATTGAAGCCGAGAGTCGGAAGGAGCAGGTCAAACGATTTTAAAATGGTTCCAGGTTGAAGTGATTCCAGGTGCAGGTCCCGAGTAGTGTCCGAAATCCTTCGGCCAGTCGAGGCGTGAAATGTAAAAGGATGATGGACAGCTGTTGTCGAAGACCAGAAGGACTTTGTTCAGATCTTCAGTGAGATATCTGCTGTCATCATCCGTGTTTTTCTCCTGAGTCCCGTCCTCCTCCAGACACTCTCCTGAATGTCTTCTTGGCCATCGCCGTCGATAACCTGGCCAACGCACAGGAGCTGACGAAGGTGGGGCCTCGGAGTCGTGTTACCCTGCGCTGGCGTGAATCCCCCCCCCCCCTTTTTTTTTCTTTCTTATCTCTGAAAACGTCCTGTTTTTTTTGTCGCCGCTTCAAGGACGAAGAGGAGCAGGAGGAGGCGGCCAACAAGAAGCTGGCCCTGCAGAAGGCGCTGGAGGTGAAGGAGGTCAGCCCCATATCGGCGGCCAACATCTCCATCGCCGCGTAAGTTTTCCCAGAATCCCCCTCTTCCCCTGACAGCGGCTCTGCTCAGTGCCACACGGGAGATAAATGTCCCTTTGTTTGTGTGTGTGTGTGTGTGTGTGTGTGTGTGTGTGTGTGTGTGTGTGTGTGTGTGTGTTCTGGACTTCTTCCTCATCCACTCCACCGTCTACCGTCGTCACTCGGAGAGGCAATTAAGGAATACAACACACGTCGAAATTGGCTTTTGCAAAAGGTTGTTACTGCGGCGGCCCTGAGAGCTCACAGCACTGCAACTGAAGAAAACACATGCCAGTAGACAAAACACAGGCAAAATTAGGAAAAACGTCCTCATCAATTCGACGACACATTGAAAAAACACGCTGCAAATTGACCTGCAACGAAACGGAAGTGTTTCCAGAGGACACTTAAGAGTGATGCACACTTCTGGACAAGTTTGGAGAAGTTGGAAAATTAGATGAGATTCAGACGTGTGCGTCACTTTCTTCCGATTCGTGTATATATATATATATATATATATTATCCTGAACCCTAATCTTCTCTGTCAGGACGTTCCCACTTTGTCTCCGACGCGACGATAACAGGGATGTCTTCAAGATATATCTCCTGTCATGATTAGAACTTCTCTGACCCGCCCCCCTCTCCTCCCCCACCGCCACCAGCCTGTGACTGACAGGTCTGCGGCCTCGTGTCAACGAGGAAATTAGTCGCGCCTCCGACCTATTCTTAGAGCCTTGAATGATGAACGCCGACATCGAGAGAGTCCGTCCAGAGAGAGCCGCCGCGTGGTCACCCTTGTCGTTGATTAGGAGCTCCCCCCGCCGTTAATGTGGAAGGAAAACAAAAATGGACACATTCCGATTGTGTCAGTTTGTCTCGCAGACCTTCGTCATTCCGTCCACGCAGCGATCGTCTCTGATTCACACTCGCTCCTTATCTGCCGTCGTCCTCGCCGAGAAACTAGGTCAGTCCGACTGTGGAGCGATCACACTCTGGACCCAATCTTCCCCCCTCATCACTACTGTTACCAAATGACCTCGACTTTATTCTCAGTGTCCTCTGAATATAATAGTTTGAACAGTTGATGGAATATTCTATGTGGAATCTATGTGCTTCTATTTTTTTTTTCACAGAGAAACTCAGGGTTTCGTTTCAAAATGACCACTACACAAAACCCTATCTGAGCTTTCACATCTATATATATTTAAATCTAAAATTCTCTTCTCGTTTTGGAATGAAACTCCTGATCGACTGTGTTTCAGCTTCAGTTTTTGCTGTTGAATATAAAATGTACCTGCTGACGCTTTTGTTGTTGTGTTATTGAAGTAGTTGCACAGATTAGTCCTTTACTGTACAGCGGGGGGGGGGGGCGGGCGGGTGCACGCGCAGACGTGCGGACCGTCCACTCGCCCCCTTCACACGTGTGTGTCTCATTTGTTTCTTTTTGTTTTTTTGTTCTGCATGTACAGTTTTGTAAAGCAAAATCGAGAGGCTCTCTCTCGCAGGTCGTCCATCAACAGCATTCAGTCACCGTGAGTTATCAGTCTCTGTTACAATATTCTCCTCCTCCCCTCGCCTCCTCTCACCTCGTCTCCTCTCACCTCGTCTCCTCTCCTTCCATCAGTTCCTCCTCTCACCTATCCTCCTCTCCTCCTCTCCTCACCTCGTCTCCTCTCCGTTCATTGGCTCCTCCTCCCTATCCTCGTCTCCTCCTCTCCTCTCCTCACCTCGTCTCCTCTCCTCACCTCTTCTCCTCTCATTTCATTGGCTCCTCCTCCCTATCCTCGTCTCCTCCTCTCCTCTCCTCACCTCGTCTCCTCTCCTCACCTCTTCTCCTCTCATTTCATTGGCTCCTCCTCCCTATCCTCGTCTCCTCCTCTCCTCTCCTCACCTCGTCTCATCTCCTCTCCGTTCATTGGATCCTCCTCTCCTCCTCTCCTCACCTCATCTCCTCTCATTTCATTGGCTCCTCCTCCCTATCCTCCTCTCCTCCTCTCCTCTCCTCACCTCTTCTCCTCTCCTTTCATTGGCTCCTCCTCCCTATCCTCCTCTCCTCCTCTCCTCTCCTCACCTCGTCTCCTCTCCTTTCATTGGCTCCTCCTCCCTATCCTCCTCTCCTCTCCTCTCCTCACCTCATCTCCTCTCATTTCATTGGCTCCTCCTCCCTATCCTCGTCTCCTCCTCTCCTCTCCTCTTCCTATTCGTGTCCCCTCTCCTTTCTCATCATCATCTTTATTCATTTACTTTTGTTTCTCCACTTGTTTCCTCTCCCACCTTCTCCCTCCTTGTGTTCTGTTTCCTTTCTTCATTACTCTTTGTTTCCTCTCCTCTCTTCTCCTCTCCTCTCCCCTGGACCTCCATAAATCTAAAGTATAGTCTCTGTCATGTCATCATTGCTTTTAGAGTGAAATGTGAAATCGACTAGTTTTAAAAAACAAAACAAGCCTCACTGAGCATTAAAACACAATTAGATGTAAATAACACAGACACATCTTACATGCAGCCACGAGGCCTCTCATACCTGAACACTCTTTCGGACGCGAGTCATTCGCGTGCAAGTGTCCCATGTCTCCGAGCGTTTTGCCGTCACCGGCGGCACTTTGGAGTTTCCAGTCTGTTTGTCGTCGTCGTCCCCAGAGACGGCACGATCGCAGGCCACAGTCCGCCTGCTGGGACTCTGCTCATTGAACATCACTCATAACCAGAGCAAACTTCAATTTCCTTCTACTGACCCTGTTGTGATCATATCTCGCACAATGACCCTCCCATCCCTTCAGCGTTTCGCCCTCTCACGTTCCTCTCTGAAGAAAACACTGTCTGCACTGTGACGTGTGTGCATTACCTGTCCTGTGTGTCCTCTGTGTTCTCTGTCCGTCCGTCTGTCTGTCTGTGTCCTCTTGTCTTTTAGGAGTTTTACTGTCTTCTCCTCCCCCGCCCGGCGAATCTTGAGGTACAGGTGACCAGACGGAACAAACTTAACTAACCCGTAAAGCCCCATGTAAATAAATCATTCTGTGGAACAGACAACGGAAGATAGTATGTGATATAGAATGCAATGCCTTCACCTAGTGAGATGGAGACATGAACACGTCCCAGTCTCTGATGTGTTTGATCACCCATCGCATGTTGGTTTGTGCCTGTTGACACATGGGTCACAATTGGACAGATCATTTCTGTCAAATGGAAACATTTGACAATTGTCACGACGCCAAACATACGTGGAGAGATTCATCCTTTGCTTTCGTCCCTCCGAGTTTCGCCTTTTTCTCCCGACGTCGCTTTTGGGAAACTCAGACTGTCTCTCTGATTGGCGCTGGGGGTTGACTAAGTTATTCATACCATATCAATCAATACCAATATGAATTTGATATGAGGCTGGTCGGATCGTGGCCCTATTACGCAGATGGGAAATACCTATATAATGGATTTTTTTTAATAATAATGGTCTGTAGAGAGTAAATTGCAGTTCACTTGCTTTTGTTAAAAAGATTTTATGGGTTTTATACTAAAAATTTTGAAACTGCATCTGTTTGAGGCCATGAAAAGATTGTTTCTTAGTCGTTTAAAAGCAGTGTGCAGAAACACGACCGAGACGATTTGTGCGAGGCCTTTTTCTCACCCACACAAAGGAGATTTAAGTGGTTTCAGAGAAGATGAAGGTAGAGATTGACACACTTCATTGTGATCGTCTCTGGTGAAAGGTTTATCTCAGGAGAGTGTTATTGAATAGTTTTTTCCCACTGTGTCAAAGTCACGTGACTCTAAATAAGCGGTCAGGTGATGTCAGCTTCAGACAATCTCTAGCGTCAGAAAGTACAAAGACTCATATGTGGATATTGAGGATTTGAAACCTTTTCTCCATATAACACAAGCATGGCAAGTGAGAGCTTTACCATGGCGAACGTTTGTTGAAGCATCCATAGACCACATCCTGTCCGGTTCTCTCTCACGTCACTGTACTTCAGGAGAGGCCTGACGACCTGATTTACATGAAGAGAATTCCGTGTGGCTATGGATGAAACTGTCGTCGGCGGTGTTCAACCCAAAACCCATGTGACAAAAAAGAAACTTGAGCCGTTTCCTTCGACAGTGTTTCTCATCGCCACACGATCTCTTGCTGTGGGTTTTGACTCGTGTGTTGCAGTAAGGAGCAGCAGCGGTCGATGAAGAGCATGTCGGTGTGGGAGCAGAGGACCAACCAGCTGAGGAAACACACCCTGAGGGCGAGCAGCGAGGCGCTGTTCAACGAGCTGGACCCCGAGGAGCGCCTGCGCGTGTCCTCCGCCCTCCACCTGCACCCCGACATGAAGACCCACCTGGACCGGCCGCTCGTGGTGGAGGCCAGGAACGGCGACAAGCCCAGCAGGCCTCCCGAAGGGGGCGGGCGGGAGGAGGCGGGGGACGACGGCGTCCACGCGCACGCCAGGAAGCATCACCGCCACCGCGACCGAAACGGGGAGAGCAGCGACGGCAGGGGAGGGCGGCACCATGCCCATCACAGCAGGAGCCGAGATCACAACGCCGACGGCGCCCAGACGGGGGAGGGGAGGCTGGAGAGGAGCCGCAGCCGCGAGGGCGCGCCGGGGCACAGGCACCACCACCACCACCACCAGGCGGGCTCCCCCGAGGAGGAGGGGGAGGAGGAGGCGACCAATGGCGTGCACGCGGGAGACGAGAGGGGAAATCTGCATCACCATTCCCACCGTCCGCAGAAAGAGGGGAACGGGATGATGGCGAACGGCGCACAGGGAGAGCGCAAGGGGAGGGGAGGGGGAGGGGGAGGAGGAGGAGGGGGGGGGGATAGTAACGGGGAGAGGAAGGGACGCTGCTCTCGCATGGTCCGAGCTCAGTCCACCCTGGATGGAGACGACTGTAGGAGGAACAGAAATGGAGCCAGGGGCCACAGGTGAGGATGCAGATATTATATTCAATGTGTGTTTTCATAATACACGTTAAACTATTCACACTTTCTTCTTCTTCCCATGTAAATAATTCATGTTTATCGGCCATATCCAGACACAGGAGCAGCTGCGTTCAGCAAAAAATTTTTTTTAAAAAGACTCTCAGATGAATCCGCTACACAGTCAGATGTTTGCCTCAGGAGTTGGAGCCTGAAACCAGAGATAAAGAAGAGAGAGAATATTGGACTTAAATCCGTCTGATGGCCAGAAAAACAACAACAACAACAACAACAATTCCAAATAAAATGCTGACGTCCCCTCCTTATCTGCTGTAAAAATGCAACTCACCAGCTTCAGCCGCCGCCGAGCGGACGAGAAACATCAGTCTCTGCGTTTCCGAGCAGCTCTTCTCCCGTTGGGGTGCACAGGCAGAGTCCGTCTGATCGGACAGGCCGCTGCCTTTAGTAATATCAGGGATGATCAGATTTCTCATAAAACAGTTTTCTTTGAATTCGTCTGAGGTGAGAGTATTAGGGGCCACGCGGAGAGAGAAAGAATTGGAGACTTTGAGAGTAGAGTCGTACTATTACAAGAATGAAGCCAAAGTGTTGTCTCGTAAAATGTCGACTTCATTCTCACAATGTTGCGACTTTATTCTCGGTGTCTCCCTTTTCATTTTTTTCCCCCTCAATGTGGCCCTAACACTCACGGAAAACAGCCCGACAGTCGCTCGCTTACTTCTGTATCTTCGCTGGAGCTGGTGCAACGGTGATCGTCTCCACAGCCCTCCGACTGGACTGTGATGCGTCTGACTCCACTTAATTAACCCTCCGGAGGATTTGAAGGAAAGAAAAAAAAAATAGACTGTGCATCAGTTTGCCTTTCACATAAACACCATATAACTGTCTGTGCGTGTGTGTGTGTGCGTGTGTGTGTTTGTGTGTGTGTGTTTGTGTGTGTTTGTGTGTGTTTGTGTGTGTGTTTGTGTGTGCGTGCGTGTGTGCGTGTGTGTGTGTGTGTGTGTTTGTGTGTGTTTGTGTGTGTGTTTGTGCGTGCGTGCGTGCGTGCGTGTGTGTGGATTGCTCGCCAGTGAAAGTCCACTTCAAGTTTGTTGCCACATAATTTGTGGTCTGTCTCCCATGAGGGACGGACAAACTTTTTCTCAGATGGATCTTGTTTGGCAGAAAGAAAAGGGAAAAAAAAGAAAGAAGCTGGAAGCATCCTGAGAGTGTTACGACGCCTGTGATGAGAGCCACGTGTCCCCCCCCCCCCTCTCTCTCTCCAGGGACAGGCAGCCAGACGCCGAGGACAACGGCCTCGCCTCCAGTCCTCTGCAGCTGATGCGCAGCAGCCCGAGCCTCGGGGAGAAGCAGGAGGACGCCGACAACCAGAAGAACTCCACCAGGGCGAGCCAGGCGGGCCTCAACAGCAACGCCATCCACATCCCCGTCACCATCACCGCCCCGCCCGGGGACACCACCATCATACCCAGTGAGCTCATGCCTGTCACGGGGGAAGGTTCGAGGGAGAGTTTTATTCTCAAAGGGGCTGGAAGCCATTTTGGGAGAAAAGCTTGTTGGTCTCTTTGTCTCTGTTGTGATGTGAACGCCGTGGCCGGGCGGCGAACCCGTAACCCGGGGTACAGGAGTCCGACGCGCTGTTGCAGCCGCCACCCGCCAGCACGTCTCTTAAAGCGTCGACGAGTGTGTGGTGCGGTCCGCGCCGTTGTTTGGGGGGTTTCAACTCACACAGCCAGTCTTGTCTTTCAAAAAGTGTATTGGATTAAAATCCCTTACTGACCCTTGAAGGGTGATAAAGACCATTTATGAATGAAAGAACCTCATCATCCAATTTCAAACAGTGAAACCTGTGAGTAAATTTCTTTTTCTATGAAAATATCAGTGATATACAAAACGTACCAAAAGAAGAACCATGTTGTCAGCGACTTGCACTTGAAAATCGCTGTATTCTATTGTAGTGTTAGTTGTAAATAGAGCAATGACAACAAAATAACAGGAACAAAACTGTCAGCCTCTAGCAATGAATAAAAAAACACTTTGAAACAATAGAGACGGAGGTTTAAAAATCAACAGGAGAAGAGAAGGTGGGCATGCGCCTCTCCGGCTCAGTCTTGAACCCAGCAACCACCGATCTTCAGAGAAAGGTCTAATTAGTGGAGAAAGTAAACACAGTCGTCGTCGTCGTCGTCGTCCCACGACCACGACCACGTGGACCCGACGCCGGCCCGTGGCGTGTGGAGGAAAATATCTCGTTAGCCAGAAAATACATCTGTGCCTCTCAGAGCTGAAATCAATTATTCTCATTTCTCCACGCCAGTGAACAGCATCGACTGTGACAACTTCCAAATCAGCGACGAGAAGAAGGATCTGGAGGAGGAGGAGGAGGCGGCTAATGGGCCGCGGCAGATCCTGCCCTACAGCTCCATGTTCGTCTTCGGACAAACCAATCCGTGAGTCGGGGGGGCCGGGAGGTGACGGAGAGCTGAATTGAGACCAACAGGAAGTTCACTAAAACCCAGACGTTATTGTCATTCTGACCACGAACATCTATGCATCAGTCATCATTCATCTCCTTCCTTTGCCGTGTGACTTCATGCGGACGGGGAACGGGATGCGTGTCGTCTGTGGACTTCACCTTAACTCACCTTGTGAGCTGTCGCTGCTCCATGTGTACTTTTACTTTTGTGAACGTGTGTGTGTGTGTGTGTGTGTGTGTGTGTGTGTGATCTCATAGGGTGCGGCGGCTGTGTCACTACGTGGTCAACCTGCGCTACTTTGAAATGTGCATCCTGATGGTCATCACCATGAGCAGCATCGCTCTGGCGGCCGAGGACCCCGTGCAGGCCAACGCGCCGCGCAACAACGTGAGTCAGACCATGTGACGCGCGGACGTCATGGCGACGACAGACACACCGGCCCCACCACACATGCTCGCACGAGCGCATTAGGAGTCTCATTTCAGCCGATTCCTTGGGACCGATGGAGACGTTCCTGCTGACGCGACGCGACACTTTGCTCATATTCGAGAACAAGTAGCAGGAAGCAGAACAAAACAAGCTCATTTAAAAGAGAAATTATGGCATTTTGACTTGGGAAAAATGACGATATGACACCAGACGTGGTGCATATGTATCCGCTGTGGCGAAAATGTGTCTTTGTCGCCCGTGAGGGAGTGATGTGTGCAAGTAGACGCGAGCCTGGAGGAGGGGTTTTTTGCATTTTGACAGACAAGCACAACTAATTGATATTCAAGTCAGGAGCACAGAGGGAATCTGAGGTGATGTTGGGCGGTTGCTTTTTTTACCGTGTTGTTGTGCGTGCGTGCACGTGTGTGAGTGTGTGCGCGTGCGTGCGTGTGCGTGTGCGTGTGTGTGTGTGCGTGCGTGTGCGTGTGTGTGTGTGTGTGTGCGTGCGTGTGCGTGTGTGTGTGTATGTGTGTGTGTGCGATCACGTTTGAGACCTCTGACAGGGCAGAGGAACGTGTACAAATCTGTTCTTAGCGCACACACACACACACACATGCACACACACACACACACCTCTCCATAACTACAGTGACTTACCCCTCAACTTAAACCTATAACTTAAAATATCTTCACCTTAAATTGTAATGGTTTACATAATGGAGACCTGCTTTTTTCAGTCCCTGTGACGTGACTGTGTAAACAGATTCAGGTCCCCGCAACAGGAATAAGACCTGGCTCTCACACACACACACACACACACACACACACACACACACACACGCACACACACACACACACGCACACACACACACGCACACACACACACACACACGCACACACACGCACACACACATACACACGCACACACACACACACACACACACACATACACACACACACGTGGACACTATGTCTTGTGATGATCTGTAGATGAGTCACCACGTCGGATGTTTTCTCTTCCTCTCCGTCGCTGCAGGTTTTGAAGTATCTGGATTATGTCTTCACTGGAGTCTTCACATTTGAGATGGTGATCAAGGTGAGAGGAGCGGAGCAACACACCAACACACACACCAACACACACACAAACACACACACCAACAAACAAACAAACAAGTAAAGTTGTGGAAATTAATTTGCAGATCAAAAACAACATCCAGGATTCCTACATGTGTTTGAAACTCTAGTTTACGCGTGTTCTCATGCTCATGAGCTGTTAGTCAAGATGTTACACGTCTCTAACAGACGTGTGCTCACATCTGGCCTGACGCCGGGCCCTGTAGACAATGAATGGTCAGGCTCGATAACCTCTAGAGAAGCCCGAAGCGTGGACGATCTTCCGTGTCATTCCGTTATTCTCTCTGTCCGGTGGCTCCAGATGATTGACTTGGGGCTGCTGCTGCACCCCGGCTCTTATTTCCGCGACCTGTGGAACATCCTGGACTTCATCGTGGTCAGTGGAGCCCTGGTGGCCTTTGCCTGCTCGTAAGTCGACCTCTTTCTTTTTCTTTCAAAAAAAGAAGAAGAAATGAATGGATAAATCCTGCATTGTTGCCCATTTCTTAATAATAGCATAACTTGGACATTTTCCAGGAAATTGTTTTCGGTGGGGGGGGGGCTGCACGGTGGCGTAGTGGTTAGCACCCTCGCCTCACAGCGAGGGGTTCGAGTCCCGGTTCAAACCAACCAGGGCCTCTGTGTGTGGAGTTTGCATGTTCTCCCCGTGTGTGCGTGGGTTCTCTCCTGGTTCTCCGTCTTCCTCCCACAGTCCAGAGACATGAGAATGGAGTCAGGTTCATTGGAGACTCTGAATTGACCGTAGATGTGAATGTGAGAGTGACTGGTTGTTTGTCTCTGTATGTGGCCCTGTGATAGGCTGGCGATGGATGGATGGATGGCTGATGTCTGTAACGACATGAAAAGAATTGGGGAAAAACTTCAGTGCATGACTGAAAGCAGCTTTACAGATCTGCAATCTTTGTCTCTAGCGGTCACACATTTCTGTTTCAACCAGCGCGGTCATGGACTGTTTGTACATACGGACTCGTCCTGGAGCTCTGCAGTTTGTCACTCGCGTGTGTGTTTCTTTGTGACTCTCTTCTCTTTTCTTCTCTTTTCACTTCAGATTGATGCTTCTCCTCCCCGTCTTATTTATCTGTTGCTGACTCTGTCTCCATCTGTCTTCACTTTTCTTCCCCCTCCTCCTCTTCTGTTGTTTTCTGGCCTCGATTGCTTTCAGGAGCCTGATGGGGTAATGCCTGCTCTCTCTCTCTCTCTCTCTGCCCGTGTCTCGCCCTGTCCACGTGCTCGTCTTCCTGTTTGCGTCCTCTGTTTTCCTTCCCGTCCTTCTCAGCCAGTGTCGTTCATACCAAAGTGTCGCATTTTGTTATTTGCTAATTCTTCTCCTCACCGCCCCGGTCACAATCGAGCGCCACTGGCATTTGCTCTGTTTGCGTTACATAACTGTGTTTGTGTTGGTGCGTCTGCACTCGGGTTGCATAAGTGCAATTACCTGTGCAGTTTATCAGACGTGTCTTAGTAGGAACAATATTCATAACGCACAGTAAACAGCAAATGATCTAAAATTCAAGCTTTTTCGGCGGGATGACAGACGCTCTCGGGGATATTCATGAGCGGAGCGTCTGAGTGCTGCCGCCTCTAAAAGGCACGCGCACGGAAACAAATATGCTAATTTCAAACGATTAAACAGAGTACATGGCAACTATAAACCATTTCATCCGCATAATCCACTGTTCATTTTCCAAACATGACACTTAGTTTAAAGCTACAGTGTGTACTATTCAGAAGAACTCGGAATATATATTGTCCATATTCGTAGATTCCCCTGCAACAGGTAAACTTTAATCGGTCAGTTATGGTTACATAGGTGGACCCGAAGTCCGTGTACGCCGCCAGGCTTGCTCCGTCGTGTTAAATACGGTGGCCCAAAACGGACAAAACACTCACACGCATACGCGTTGAATTTTGAGCGCTGCCGGACACCGGAGGAGGAATCAGCGGTTGCGCGTCTTCGGCGTGTCCGTGTCGGTCGACAAGTTTGAGAAGCCAAAGAGTTCGCGAAGTGGAGGATTATATTTATCATTTCTTGGAAAAGAAGTTTGTTCTCTCTCAGCTACCGTCGCTGGTCCTGAGCGCTCGGGGGGGGGGGGGGGGGGGGGGGGCTGAGGTGCTCAGTGGGTTGCAATTCGCAACTTCACCACCAGATGCCGCCAAATATTACACACTGTAGCTTTAAATTATAGCAACGTCCTCCTGTCCATCATGCCTGGTCCAGTGTGTCCGGTCCCTTGTTTTGATAATCTACATGAAGAAGAGTGAGCTTCACTCATGCAGCCGTTATCAGACTGACCCCCGTCACCCCTCCACCACTTCCTCCCACATTCACTTCCTGTCCGGCATCTTGTCATCGCCCACGTCGGCTTCACGTCCACGTCACATGAACGTGTCTCAAGGGGCCGCGTTCACATTCTCAGGTTTTCTGAACTCATCCCGACGCTATGAACCGTATTCATCCACATGTTCATCGCGCATATTTTGCCCGTTCACAGGGAAATTAGTTCAAGCGCTTCTGTTTACCTTTGCTTTCTTTGCATCGTGATTTGTCGTTTGTCAATTTGTAGAAGAAAAAAAATGTCACTGTACCTTCATGTCTGTGTGATATCTGCTCAATATGTTTATTTCGCTCTGTTCTTTTCCTTCATATGCTCATAATTTGCTCTTGTTTGTGTGGTTGGTGTTTGTGTCTGTGTGTTTGGGCGCTTATAATTTCTTTTCCTTGTCAGATCTCAACAAAGCGTGGCCAGGTGGGAACTGTCCCTCTCTAACTTATGCTCATTGACCCCCCTCGCCCCTCTTCCCCCCTCTTCCCCCCTCCTCCCCCCCAACATGTGAAACAGAGAACGCTCCTCTTGTCAATCCTTCCCATCACAAGGTGCTTGGGGTATGACCATGATTTCCCTCCCTCCCTCCCCTCTTCCCATTTTTCCTAAAGAAAAGAAACCTCCTGTTCCAATATTGGTGCGTCAAACCTAAAATAGACAATATTGGGAACTCCGAATCATAGCTTTCAGAAGAACGACGTCTAGCTGCAGACATGCACCGATGAGAATCTGCACCGATTCCTTGAAAAGCAAAGTTGTGTCAAAGCAACAGAAAACCAATCTGTTTCTAATCTTTCGTCTCGTCGTAATTTCCTTTCATCGCAATTAAAGTTTAGTTGGTCAAAATGCCAAAAATCCTGAATGATCAGCCCCAACGTGAATATATTTGCACATACGTACTTGTGTAACACGTGAACCTGCTCGATACGGAGCCTCGTGCAGTCCTCTGATTGGACGTCAGCTCTTTGCGCCCCTAAACAGGAAATGCTCCTCGGGGGGGTGGGTGACCTCAGATGTCGGGCTGCTGAGCACATTAGCACAATCAGTGCTGATCTGCGCCTCGCTGACGTGAACACACAACGTCGTGCACACACACACACACACACACACACG
Source organism: Scophthalmus maximus (assembly GCF_022379125.1). Classification (NCBI taxonomy): domain Eukaryota; kingdom Metazoa; phylum Chordata; class Actinopteri; order Pleuronectiformes; family Scophthalmidae; genus Scophthalmus; species Scophthalmus maximus. The sequence continues at coordinate 2,712,412 of NC_061534.1, forward strand.
CACACACACACGCACATGCACGCGCATTACATCTTCCTCGCGGCGCTTCTGAAAGCTATTGGGAGGCCGCTCTCGCCGTCTCAAAGTGTGGAGGTCCTTGAACAGCGAGCGACTGGCATCGACTGTGCAGATTGCATGCCAGGATAACCGAGTCATCTGAGCATGAGAGCCGCATGCCATTTTGTCAGACTTGAGAGTTTTTCCGCTGAGAAAAGGAAAAAAGGCCCCGAGGCCAAAAAGAAATGTACGGAACCACACGCTCCTCTGTCTCCTGTCTGAGCCCCTCCCTCCCTCCTCCCTCCTCCCTCACCACTTACATTATACTAATTAAAGCCACAACTGAATCAGTGAGTTTTAATGAATCCATCAGCCGACACACACACACGTGTTTTAAATAAGAGCTTCTGCAGCACTGACTAACTGATCGCAGCCTGTGTGTGTGTGTGTGTGTGTGTGTGTGTGTGTGTGTGTGTGTGTGTGTGTGTGTGTGTGTGTGTGTGTTTGGGGAAATTTTAAGCAATTGGCTTTTGGCTTTTATGGATATCTTGCAATTGCATTCATGCAGCACGTTTAAAAGACAGGCTATTAAAACCGTGCGGTTGTGTGACTAATTCATTAAGCGTCCACACCGTCCTCGGCCAGCGTCAGTCTCTCTGAGTGAGTGATGGCTCAGCTGTCTGTCAATAACATACCTGTGAGTTTTACACCCCCCACAGCCGCCTCCCTCTCGCTGAGCGCTGAACACGACCTGCAGCCTCCGCTCTCACAAAGTGTCAACTGCTTTGTTTTCTCTCGCAACAACACGGTAGACTGTTGTGTGACTGTTGTGTGACTGTTGTGTGACTGTTGTGTGACTGTTGTGTGACTGTTGTGTGACTGTTGTGTAGACTGTTGTGTGACTGTTGTGTGACTGTTGTGTAGACTGTTGTGTGACTGTTGTGTGACTGTTGTGTGACTGTTGTGTGACTGTTGTGTGACTGTTGTGTGACTGTTGTGTGACTGTTGTGTGTGACTGTGAGAAGGTGAAGACGACTGAGTGAAAGGAGGCGGTGGAAGCAAAGAGCGGGTGATTGAACACTAACTGGAGTAGAGAAAGAAGGAGGGAGGGAAGAGAGGAAGACAGGAAGACGTATGGAGAGAAAAGAAAGAAAAGAAAGACAGAAGAAAAGAAAGACAATATTGAAGGAAGGATGGAAAAAACGTAGCGATGGAAAGAAGAGAAGGAAAGTGAATGTAAGAAAAGACAAAGGAGAAAAAAAGTAGATGGAAAAAGTGGATATCAAATCAGACAAATAAGCACGAGAGGAAGGAACATGAAACTACAGTCGTGAGATGAATGTAGTAAAATAAAAATCTCATAATCACATCTTTAACACATTCAACTCTTCCATTGTTGCATGTTTCTTCTAAAACCACATCACTGGCCCTCATGCGTTACTGCACTAACTAACTGAGAACAGGTATTATTGGTACAGTACACACTGTACTTCGTGTACTGCACTCATCTCCTGTTACTGGGCGGAGGAGAGAGAGAGAGAGAGAGAGAGAGAGAGAGAGAGAGAGAGAGAGAGAGAGAGAGAGAGAGAGACACGACTAGCGGTTCCACCGCGTCACCGAAGACTAACTCCACTCTCCGTGTTTGCAGAGGGACCAAAGGGAAGGACATCAACACCATCAAGTCCCTCCGGGTGCTGCGGGTCCTGAGGCCACTCAAGACCATCAAACGTCTGCCCAAGCTGAAGGTACGGTACAGTAACGTGACCCGTCGGCCGCCGAGACCCAGAGAAACGCTGGGGCAGCGCTAAGTGTGTCAGGGTGGATGTGCCATGTGAGATCAGAGATGAGTCCGTTGTTCTGGATGGAAGATGTGAGATGTTTGACCTCTAGGGGGTTCATTTCTGGGTTGAGGAGAGACGGAGGGAATGAAAGACAGAGAAGTGACTGAACAGAAACTCCTTTACTCACCGACGAACCTGTGTTTCCCCACGACTGGAGCAAAACCCCTGGGAAAGTACATATCTTGAGCGTCAAAGCCTCACACGTGTGGGTTCTCTGAGATTCGTAGCTCCTCCCTTCTTTAGTTAACTCTATGACGGTCTATATGAATATTCTCGGTATCTACATGAAGGTAACACGGTGAGATCTGAACAGAGGTGTAGATGTCAGAGCCGATATCGATGCTAGGGAGTAGGAGATTTCCGATCGGCTTCTTATCGCGAGAAGTTGGAGTAGAAAGAGCAAATGCTCCGCCTCCTTATTACTGCTGTCTACTTCTGTCGTGTCCCTCTCTGATGACGCGTCCACGATTACGATGGTTCCGCTCCAAGGAAGGCACCAGAGATCTAATAGCCCTGAATCAACCAGTTCCCTTTCGGTGTTGAAGGGTTTTAACTGCGATTGTACCAAACTCACCGTATTAGAAATCTTCAACATCCTGCACAGTGAGAAAAGAATCTAAAGTGGAGTCAAAATAGTACAAAGGGGAAAACGCTATAATAACGTAGGATGACAAGACGCCGTTGTTGTTGTCGTCGTCGTGGTCGTGGTCGTCGCGACCCGCATGGAGCCGAGAGGCTCAACTGTTCCCTGTTGACGCGGCGACGACAGCTTCCCTCTGGTGCGCGGAAGGCGGCTGATCATCCGAAAGTAATGACTCTGACAAAAGATGAAAGATCTGACCGCCGTCATGGCAGTGAGGCGCCCGACACGGATGGGAGCTGGCAGACGGACAGCTCGTCCGCCACGACGCCTCTCTGCATCCCCGGGACGGACGAGGCTGGTGGAAGAGGAAACGGGGGATTAATGCTCCGTCCTCCTCGCTCCTTAGACAACAGCCTCGACGGCGGCGGCGGCGGCGGCCTGTCATGCGGCGGTCATGTTAATTGGTGAGATTGCGTTCATGTCAGGACAGATAGACGGAGCTCTTCGTCTCACAGGCGGATCATCACAGCACAAACTGACGGAGGGGAAATCTCTGGAGAGAGAGAGAGAGAGAGAGAGACAGAGATAGACAGAGACAGACAGACAGACAGACAGAGAGAGAGAGAGAGACAGAGACAGACAGACAGACAGACAGACAGACAGAGAGAGAGAGAGAGAGATAGACAGAGACAGACAGACAGACAGACAGAGAGAGAGAGAGAGAGAGAGACAGAGACAGACAGACAGACAGACAGACAGACAGACAGACAGACAGACAGACAGAGAGAGAGAGAGAGAGAGAGAGAGGCAGGTACAGACACAAACATGGACTTCATGTAAACCTGCGTGTTCACGTGATCAGTAAACAGAGCAGGCCATAAGACGTCCTGATTGGTTGAGACACGGCTGAATTTGGACGAGCGCTGAGTTTATAAGTGGACGAGTGGTGTAGAGACGTGATGGACGGATGAAGCGACGCCTCAGTCGACTGACGGTGAAACTTCCTCTGGTGGAAGGAAAAGAATAAACTCCCTGAAATGAAAGTGAGGGTTTTGTGCTGCGAGCTGCAGTTTTTAATACAATTTCCAGCCAGGTTTTTTTTGCGTTATGAATTATCTATATAAAAATGAATAATGACTTTAATTTCTTTTTTGAAAAACTCAATGTCACAGTCATTGTAGCTGTCGCCTCCTGGAAGCGGAGTGAACGTGAACGTCTCTTCACAACTGTGTGTGTGTGTGTGCGCGTTTCCCAGGCCGTGTTCGACTGCGTCGTGAACTCCCTGAAGAACGTCCTCAACATCCTCATCGTCTACATGCTCTTCATGTTCATCTTCGCCGTCATCGCCGTGCAGCTCTTCAAGGGCAAATTCTTCTACTGCACCGACGAGTCCAAGGGGCTGGAGAAGGACTGCAGGTGCGCCGACACCGGGACGTCTTCCTCACCACACTGTCCGCCTCCCGGCCCCTTCCTTCTCACATGTCCCACGATGCTTCTCTCTCTCTCTCTCTCTCTCTCTCTCCGCCTCCGCAGGGGTCAGTTTCTGTCCTACGACAGAGACGACGTGGCAGCTCAGCCCCGGGAGTGGAAGAAGTACGAGTTCCACTACGACAACGTGCTCTGGGCCTTCCTGACGCTCTTCACCGTGTCCACCGGGGAGGGCTGGCCACTGTGAGTCCTGTCACACATGAGATATATATGAGACGGACCAATACTCACATGCGGAATTAGTCTGGGACCTGTCAGTTCATTTTCGATTTTCCAATTTTTAAAAAAGCCAAATGCTCGTTCATCAGCGGCAGCCATCTTGGCTGTTTTACAAAAGTCGCTTCTCTCCGCGTGGTGGTGTAAACCCCGCCCATTATCCGATAATCGGTTGTGATTGGACCTGGCGAGATTTCTGCCGGTGGGGAGAATCTCTGTCCGATCCAGACCGTGAGTCTGGCAGAGCAAATTCAAATGAGCTCCCAGAAATTCTTCAGGGTCCCAGCAGGGCAGACATGAGGTAGGTAGCTGGTAATCAATGCTTGAGTTTCACGTCTGATTCTCCTGCGATGACTCTTTCAGCCGCGGGCGTGATCACTGTGCGTTTCTCTGCAGACGCTATCAAGGCTCGCCCGCAATAGGTTCTGTGTCTGAGCCGAAGTACCGCGAGCGTAGTCACCGTCATCCTCTCTGTGGAGACAGACACACACACACACACACACACACACACACACACTCCTAACGTGATGTTAACGCCGCTGTGGGAATTCACACACAATTCTGCGAACTTCGGTGCGTGTCTGAAAGCATCTTAAGATATACAGCATTTACTTAACGTCTCTCTTAACATTACGTTTCTGTCTTTAGGGTCAAATACTATTTGTTTTAAATGTTAAATAACAAAATCCTAAGTCAACAATCTTCATAGTTCCTTTTTTTTTGTGCCTTTATTGTTTTTAATATTTGTTTGTGATGGTTTTGGATTCCCAGTCACCGTTATTTTCACCATTAGAAAACATTCAGCACTGTTATTGTCATAATTCTCATAAGCATCTTTGTCCTGATCATTCAAATGATCACATATATTCGTAGAGCACTCGCCAAAGTTTCCACAGGGACAAATTAAAATCATAACTCGCGGAAAGTGCTCGACATGTCCGTGCATGTCACAGCGGCAGAGTCGTCGTCCGTCTCTCTCCTCTCACCTGCAGGGATCTGTGAGTCTGTGAGAGCAGTTCAGAAGTTATGACAACCCTTCGTCTAAATGTCTGACGAAATAAAGAATGAAGACAGTTTCCCCTTCTTCCTCCTCAGGGTCCTGAAACACTCTGTGGACGCCACGTACGAGGACCAGGGCCCGAGCCCCGGCTTCCGCATGGAGACGTCCATCTTCTACGTGGTCTACTTCGTGGTGTTCCCCTTCTTCTTCGTCAACATCTTCGTGGCTTTGATCATCATCACCTTCCAGGAGCAGGGCGACAAGGCCATGTCCGAGTGCAGCCTGGAGAAGAACGAGGTGCGACGACCACAATGAGCACCAGCTCCTGGACGCGTTCGTCTCGTCCATCATCCGATATTACATTCGATAGAAATCAGAGGACGCACGCTGATCCTCTTCCTGATATCGCTCCCAGGCCAGTTACATCCAACACCACTATTAATTCCCTCAAACAGAATAAATCGGGGGCCGCGTCCTCCTCGCTTTGTTCTTTGCGTTGGCGACTGATCAGCGAGCGTCTCTTTCTTTTTTAATTCTTCGTTTCTCCTGTGACCAAGTGCAATTCGTGTGATGAAAGTTGTTGTATCTCTCGTCTTCAAACAGAGAGCCTGCATCGACTTTGCCATCAACGCCAAGCCGCTGACGAGGTACATGCCGCAGAACAAGCAGTCGTTCCAGTACAAGATGTGGAAGTTCGTGGTGTCGCCGCCGTTCGAGTACGCCATCATGTCGCTGATCGCCCTCAACACCGTCGTGCTGATGATGAAGGTCAGTGACTCCTCCTCCTCCTCCTCCTCCTCCTCCTCCTCATGGGGCACGGCGTGGCTCCGAATCCTCTCGGATCTTCAGTGTATTGGCTCATTCTCGTTTCCCGATATGACACCAGCACACTGTTGAAATATAAAAGAGAGGAACAATCGCAGAGACTTCGTCCGTGAATCTGAATTCAGTCTAATTGAAAGCGGCGGTCTGGGACCCCGAGACGCGGTCAACAATTAAAAAATGTTGTATGTTGTTTTTTCTGGCAGCAGCAAAATGACACGGCAGTTATTCATCCTGTTACGTGACTTTACTTTGACAACTAGGTGTTTACTGTTTACAGAGACATAGACGCGCGATTGGACGGCACCAGCTGTCAATCATACACTCTATGCACTCAGTGTACGTTTCCTCTCCGCCTGTCCTCAGTTCTACGGAGCCCCAGACCTGTACGAGTCCATGCTGAAATACCTGAACATCCTCTTCACGGCCCTCTTCACCCTGGAGTGCGTCCTCAAGGTCATCGCCTTCGGCCCTCTGGTGAGCCGTCACACAAACGCTCGTCCGTAATTCACTCGTCAATGTTTCGGTTGACACGCGCGTGCGGATGTGCAAATCAAACAGCCGGACGAAATCAGACCGAGGGCGCCTGCACACGGATGGCCATATTATTGAAGGATTGTGACTTTGTTTAAAACACAAAGTAGCGTTTAAAGGCTCGCACGGAGGAACGAGGGGGCTGCACTGGAAGCAGAGGAGTGCCGGGAAAAAAAGGAATCGGCTCTCTCCCGACGTGGGGCCATCTGGCCCGCGGCGAGGCATTTCATCACGGGCTCCGTTCCGTTTACGAGGGGCCATTTGTGAAATGGCTTTTCTTCTTCACACACCACTTACCTCCACCTGTTCGGCTGCTCAGCTCGCAGGCGGGCGGGCGGGCTTTTAGCATCTGCCCCGCATCAACAGCTCTTCAGACGGGGCAGCCGAGCAGCGGGGGGGCCGGCAGCAGCCTCCGCCCTCGGGACCGGGCCGGTCGGACGGAGATCCAGGCTGCTCGGCAGCGTGTGTGTGTGTGTGTGTCTGTGTGTGTGTGTGTGTGTTTGTGTGTGTGTGTGTGTGTGTGTGTGTGTGTGTGTGTGTGTGTGTGTGTGTGTGTGTGTGTCTGTGTGTGTGTGTGTGTGTGTGTGTGTGTCTGTGTGTGTGTGTGTGTGTGTGTGTGTGTGTGTGTGTGTGTGTGTTTGCTCTTTTTTCCTGGACGGATGTTTGAAAGATGCTAAACTTTTTGGCGTGTGACTGAACTCTAACCTGTGTGTCGCCGTTGTGCCGTAGAACTACCTGAAGGCAGCGTGGAACGTGTTCGACTTTGTGACGGTGCTCGGGAGCATCACGGACATCCTGGTCACGGAGATCAAGGTAAAGGAATCGTCACCAATGTGACATTCACACTAACCAGTCTCCTGAACATAATCAATGGTAGAACACTACAATAGTTTTGTGGGAAATGACTTCTCCTTGAGGAATGTTTTTGTCTGTGAGAAGTAAGTTGACGTCTTCAGGTTCCTTGTTTTGTTCGAGCGACAAACGTGGAAATTCAAATTACAATGATGATAAAAAACAAAGACAAGCAGCAAATCCTCAGGGTTCATATTCCGATTATTGAAAACTTTGACCTTTTCAAACTGGTGGATGTACAGTGGTCGTCGCGCTTCGCTCCGCTCTCATTCTCTCATTCCTCCAATCCGAGCAAAACGAAATATGAAAATCAATACATAAAAATAAAAAAGATATGGCTTAGAAATGAAAACGAAGGCGGACGCAGGACAACAGGAAGCAGCTGTTGGAGGACAACGGAGGAAAGGCCTTGGATTGGAGGACTGAGGCTTCCTGTGTCTCTCTCTCTTCATGTGATCATTCGTCTTCTTCTCTGTCTCTTCTCTCTCGCTCTTTTTTCTCTGTGTCGTTCGCTGTGTCCATCTTCCGCTGTGTGCTTCCTGGTGCCCGTGTCCTCACTGTGTCACGCCTGACTCCTCCAGACGGTAAGTGGCCTTTTTCTTTCTTGACGCCCGCTGATTATTGTCACTCTCCCCCTCGCCGTGTGTGTGTGTGTGTGTGTGTGTCACGTCCTCCTCGCTCACGGACTCGGTTTCAAGTGTCTCCCCGACGAAACACCAGTGTGATGATTCCATTGATAAAGGACCCGTTCGTCAGTCACCCGGGGTCATGTGGGGTCACAGGCCGTATGTGAAATCAGCTCACTGGTAAAAAACACAAAAAGACTCTTGGTTCTACAAGGTCCTCAAATTATATGTTGGTTTGGATTTCAGACAGATTTCATTATCTCCTCCTGTGGCATGTTTCCGTGCTTGTTAAAAATGATGAGCCTAAGTCAAGTTTAATTGGATGGTTAAAGGAAGTTCTCCAGTGATCTAGTCGTCGCCATCTGTGCTGTCTGGATTATGGACTATTTTGAATGGTGACACATTTTGTACGAACAATCTTAATCTACCTCATTTAAATCCCCGTTGTATTTAGGTTTTTTTACGACTTGCACGAATAACGAACCCACACAATCCACTTTTTCATTTCCTGTGCACATCATGCCATGTCGTTCAGTCCAGTCCTGAACTCAGCGACACCTGCATGAGCCGACGTGACGCTGCCGGCCCTCAGGGTTTTTTAGATCCGGTCAGTCACTCTACAACACCTCACAGTGTCGCCGCTTGTCCTCTCTCCCGCAGGACAAGATGATCAACCTGAGCTTTCTGCGACTCTTCCGAGCGGCTCGCCTCATCAAGCTGCTGCGGCAGGGCTACACCATCCGCATCCTGCTGTGGACCTTCGTTCAGTCCTTCAAGGTGACGCGGGAAACTGGCCGAGCTCCACGCCGTGAGAGAGAGAGAGAGAGAGAGAGAGAGAATGTTCACGGCGGCTTCAGTGTCGCTGGTGACTGGTGGGAGTTTTTAAAGGCCACGAAAATGGACAGGAGCTGCAGAGTGTTAAATAAAAGGGTGGCGATTTAATTACGACAAACGCTCGCCGCCGCCTATAAATAACCCGGTTAAAAGAATCGACCCTGCAGCTTGGGTGGGTGGGTGTGTGTGTGTGTGTGTGTGTGTGTGTGTGTGTGTGTGTGTGTGTGTGTGTGTGTGTGTGTGTGTGTGTGTGTGTGTGTGTGTGTGTGTGTGTGTGAAGAACAAGAGATCAAAAGAGAGACAAAGCGCTCTAAGGGTTGTTTGTGTGTGTGTGTGTGTGTGTGTGTGTCTCCAATGCTTTAAGTAATTCTGTGTGTGTGTGTGTGTGTGTGTGTCCAATGCTTTAAGTAACTGTGTGTGTGTGTGTGTGTGTGTGTGTGTGTGTGTGTGTGTCCAATGCTTTAAGTGACTCTGTGTGTGTGTGTGTGTGTGTGTGTGTGTGTGTGTGTGTGTGTGTGTGTGTGTGTGTGTGTGTGTGTGTGTGTGTGCGTGCGTGCGTGCGTGCGTGCGTGCGTGTGAGGGGGAGTGGTACCGTGAACCTGTTTGTGTTCTTAACGTGTTTTTACACTGGACTGTGTGTGTTTGTCTTCAGGCTCTGCCGTACGTCTGCCTGCTCATCGCCATGCTCTTCTTCATCTACGCCATCATTGGAATGCAGGTGAGTCGCAAATCCAAAGTGCTGTACCACTCCACAGGTATCTTTACCTTCCTTCGGGCTTATAATCAAGACAATAATAAACCTTATGTATACGGCACTTTTCAAAGCACAGTCGCAATGTGAAACGGGATTAAAACATTTGAAGACTGAGGCAAATAAGATCAGGGAATAAGATGATATGACAAAAAAATACAGCCTGAAAACAATAACAATGAACAGATGAGGCATGTAGGTAAAAAATTAGTATTTTAAAGAGATGTTTTAAGAAGTGATTTAAATGATGTCACTGACTCTGTAGTCAGATACATATTAGATCCTCTTTATTTGTTTGTTTTTTCAAATCTATTGCAACGCAACGAAAAACATAAATCAAGAAAATGAAAAAAGAAATGCTATAATAATAATAAGGTAAAATATAATAACGGATAACAATCCAATTTTTTTTTTTATTTCCAGCCATTCATGCTCAAACACACCTAGGACATTGTCAGACTCTCTAGTTGGGTCTTAAACCAAGAAAAATCCGTTTTGAAAGTGTCTATAACCTCAAATTCAGTCAAAGATGTAACAATCAAGCAAAGCTCTGAATTTTTTTCGATAAACCCGACGTGCTCCCTCAGGTGTTTGGAAACATCGAGCTGAACGAGGACACGGCGATCAACCACCACAACAACTTCCAGACCTTCTTCCAGGCCTTGACGCTTCTCTTCAGGTGAACCTGCCTCCGCCTGCCCACGGATGCACGCGCCACAGGAGAATCCCGTCTCATGGCCCCGCTAACGTGCGTCTGCACCTCCTCTGTGATCTGTGTTGGTCCTGACAGGAGCGCGACGGGCGAGGCGTGGCACGAGATCATGCTGGCGTGCCTCAGCAACCGGCCGTGCGATCGTCTCTCGGGAACCGCGGGGAAGGAGTGTGGAAGTGACTTCGCCTACTTCTACTTTGTCTCCTTCATCTTCCTCTGCTCCTTCCTGGTCAGTGTGACGGAAAACAAACTCTCGCGCTTCCCATCCATCCATCCATCCATCGTCTACCGCTTTATCCATTTAAGGGTCGCGGGGGGGGGGGGCCGGAGCCAATCCCAGCTGACGTTGGGCGAGAGGCGGGGTTCACCCTGGACAGGTCTCCAGCCTATCACAGGGCCACATACAGAGACGGACGACCACTCACTCTCACATTCACACCTACGGTCAATTTAGAGTCTCCAATGAACCTGACCCCATTCTGCATGTCTCTGGACTGTGGGAGGAAGACGGAGAACCAGGAGAGAACCCACGCACACACGGGGAGAACATGCAAACTCCACACAGAAAGGCCCTGGTTGGTTTGAACCGGGACTCGAACCCAGAACCTTCTTGCTGGGAGGCGACAGTGCTGACCACTACGCCCCCGTGCAGCCCATGTCTCGTGCTGTGATAGAGAATTATACCGAAGGTTTTAGCCTCTTGACCACTCGGCGGAACTTTGTCAAACTTAGATGATTGTTAATTAAAGTAGCAAACTTGGTTTGAACTTGGAATGTGTGAAGTTGATTCGAGCGGTTGTCGAGGAATTGAAGTGCAGACAGACGGACAATGACTTCTGGATTTATTAGTGGGATTAGAAATAAGACATGAATCATAATGGGCTTTTCAAAATAGTCAAAAGTAATGGAAAATATATAATTTGCAGTTTTAGGGCAAAAAAACTGCAAAGCCATTTCTTTCTTTCTCTACTGTCATCCTGCTAATGAATCCAGAAAATGTTCGGACACCACTCATAATATAACCTACATAATCTTATAATTAGCATTAGTATATTCTCATCCTCCTTTCCAGATTTAAAATAATCAGACGTCGTTTCTGTACAAACAAATATTTTCTACGTACAATTCACTTTTCACACACTTGTTGTTGTTGTTGTTTTTTTTTCATTCACCAGATGTTGAACCTCTTCGTCGCCGTCATCATGGACAACTTCGAGTACCTGACGCGGGACGCCTCCATTCTGGGGCCTCATCACCTGGATGAGTTCATCCGCGTGTGGGCGGAGTACGACCCCGCCGCCTGGTAGGTGTCGCGACTCGCACGGTGACAGTGTATCCGACAAATGTGTCAAATGTGAGGGGAGTCTGGGGGTTTTTGTTTTTTTTAAAAAGAGACAGGGAACTCTCAGAACGGCTTCAGAGTGATGAGTCTGTGACGTGGAAAAGTCCCGTCTTGGCAAACGTCAGGCGAATGACGTGGGCCGGACTGATGCAGGTAAATCCAGCGTCCCGCTCCGGCTCCACAGCTCCTCCGTCTGTCACCGGGAGGAGAACTCCTGCGCCTCCCAACGAGGGAACGCACTCGACTGAGGCGTAATCCGTGGCAGATCGTGCGAGGCTCGTTAGGCGCGCGCGCGGGCGTGAGCCAGTCAGGACTCGGCGACAGGCGAGAGATGTGGAATGTGAAACTGGCTTCACCTAACTGACATAATCGGGCAGAGGGGTTATTATTCATTCCTCTGAATATAAATGAGCCGCGCTGAGCTTTGCCCACTGTCACATTTACTCATTATGTCAGATTGCGGCAAAGAATGAATTTAAAGCTCGTCGGTTTCAGTTTTAATGGGTTTTAACAGATTTAATTTAAAGGAGCAGATTGGTTTTAATCAATTTTATCTTTCTTTTTAATGTCCAACACATATTAAATCCTTTTTTTTTCTATGAATTGTCATGTTTGTAGGGGGAAGTTAATATTCCACTTAAGCACTTCCATATTTTTCATAACCTGACTACTTTTACGGCAAAGTCACAAACGAAGGATTTGAATTGTTCCACCAGAATTTCATCCCTGACATTATGGAGACAGGTACAGAAAAAAACAGTCAAACAGGAAAAAATGAAATATTTCAATATTCGAAAAATTGAGCAACAACAAATCCACAAATTGAGTCAAAAAGAAAAAAATAGAATGTTTGTGTGTATTCTCGTGTTGATGTCTCCCTGAACGTTATTACCCTCGGACGGAATATTACAGATGAATGTGACCAACTAACCTCTGGAACATGTCTCGTCTCTTTTTCAGCGGGAGGATTTGCTATCAGGACATGTACAAATTGTTACGCTTTATCTCCCCTCCTCTGGGTCTGGGGAAGAAGTGTCCTAACAGGGTGGCTTATAAGGTTTGCACTCCCACGCGGTCCCTCTGGATTGGTTTGTCTCGTCCAAAGGGGCCGTGATGGTTTCGGACTGTCAATGTCTGCTCTCATTCCCCTGCGGCGGCGCCAGAGACAAGAGAATGACCCCGACCACACGACCACATGCATACAAAACACGTGCATCCATCCTCCGCCCAACCAAGCCGGCGGGTAACCAGTGGCGAGTGCAGGGAAACAATGCTCCCGCAAGTCAGTCTGATGCCTGAGATTCTCCCTGCTTATGAGCAGGGGAGTGAAAGGCGAGCGGCGAGGTGAAGTGAAGTGAGAGCATTGTTTCCGCCTGGGTTACCTGCCGATGTCTCTTCTTAGCATGCACGCACAGAGGGGCATCGTAAAGGGATACTCCGCCAAAAATAACCCCTATGCTGTCTGGTCGCGTCTGAAAGCATGGACGAGTGTAGTGAGACTGCAGTATAATCCACTTTAACTTTATCAAGCTGCCTTTCTGACGACTATACGACTTATGTATAATATATGTAATCTTACTGGGAGAAACTTATTCAACTGATTCTTTAGGTCACACTCAGTGACCGCGTTTGATGCACGAAAGAGAGATTTTGGGCGGAGCATTCCTTTAACATAACACACTCTCTTCAGTCCCGTCTGGCGTCTCTGTACCAGGGAATCCCGCGGAGCGTCCTCCTCCTCCTCCTCCTCCTCTTCCTCCTCTTCCTCCTCCGTCCTCTGGGATCCATTTCCTGAATCTGTAAATCCAGCTGCGATTGGCATTTCAGATCACCATCTCCTGGAAATCTTACTAACAAGGATTTCTGTTTCTTTATTTTTCCCCTCCCTTACTTCTCTTGAACCCCACCCCTCACTTCCTCATCTGGGTAACCTCCATCTCCTCCCTCCATTGGCCCATCACACCGTCTTTTCCCCCGGGGGAAGCGGTCGCATGACTTTCCGCGACATGTACAAGATGCTCCGCGACATGTCGCCTCCGCTAGGTTTGGGAAAGAAATGTCCGTCCCGAGTCGCCTACAAGGTAGAATCACTCCTCCTCCTCCTCCTCCTCCTCCTCCTTCCTCCTCCTCCATCCTCCTCCTCCTTCCTCCTCCTCCTCCTCCATCCTCCTTCTTCCTCCTCCTCCTCCCCCTCCTCCTCCTCCTCCTCCTCCTCCTCCTTCCTCCTTCCTCCTCCATCCTCCTTCCTCCTCCTCCTCCTCCATCCTCCTTCCTCCTCCTCCTCCTTCTTCCTCCTCCTCCTCCATCCTCCTTCTTCCTCCTCCTCTTCCCCCTTCTCCATCCTCCTTCCTCCTCCTCCTCTTCCTCCTCCTCCTCCTCCTCCCCCTCCTTCCTCCTCCATCCTCCTTCCTCCTCCTCCTCCTCCTCCTCCTCCTCCTCCTCCTCCTCCTCCTCCCCCTCCCCCTCCTTCCTCCTCCATCCTCCTTCCTCCTCCTCCTCCTCCTCCTCCTCCTCCTGCAGCCTCTGCTGACTCCACCTGTCAAACATCTTCAGGCTTCTGTCAGTGTGTCACAGTCGGAGTCTTTTGACCTGCTCTCGTCTTGTTGTTGTTGTTGTTGTTGTTGTTGTTGTTGTTTTCTTTTCACCTGTGCATCTCTGTGACCTTTTCCCGCTCTCTAAGGGTTTGTTGCACACTCCGTTCGTCTGCTGCAGGGCCACGTAGCGCAAAACACATTGAAATAGATCAGGGCGGAGCAGGATAAATCACAACAACATCAAAGAAAGAAACAAGCTTTCTCCAAAATCGCTGCCCCTTTAGATCTGCGAACCCTCCGGACAGTTTTCTGTTTCCCAGCACGTTATATGTCGGCCCAGCAGTGGTAGTGAAGTGGGAGTGAAACCGTACAGTTGGACATTCCTCAGGTACTGTACTTCCCCCCTGTGGTCCGGCTGCCAATCCCTCGGCGCGCACACTTGATGTGAGTGGATCCGGTGCATGCACAGCTGTCAACACGAATCAGGTTCAGAACCCCCGCGGCCCCTCTGCCCTCGTTCACCCCCCCCGGGTTCCACATGTCTGGGCGGTGGCGCGCTCGCGCTCGGCTCCAAATATAACTCGTGTTTTTTGTGAATCGACAGGGAAAGACGCGGACAAAGACACGGAGAGAGCAGCGGTGCACTTGAGGGCGAGGCTGACATTTCACCCCCCCTCCATCCGTTTTCTTCTATATTTTCTTTTCCCTCCACCCACTCCTTCTGTCAGTAATCATGCCCTCCCTCGTGAACACATCTTCACTCCGTCATCACAGTTGTCCCTGTAGTTTTATAATCTGTCTTCAGGCTTCACTCTCTCCTCTGAACGATCTCTCTTTGACCTCGTCTTGGGAATATCTTCTCCTTTCTTTAACTCCTCCGTCTGTATCTTTGTCTGTCCGCGTCTTCACTTGCTCGTTGCTCAGATTTCCAGTGAAGTGCACTCGCCCCCCCTCACGTCTCTCCATCTCTTCATCTGTCCTGTTATGATCCCAGAGTAATTCTTATACTTTTTAAATGTGTATTTCTTCATCTCTGTTTTGAGAAAATGGAAACCATCAGCTAACAAATTAGCAGCTTCTACTTCCAGTTCATGTCTTACGTGAACGTGTTGCACTAATCATGCATGTATGTGTGTGTGTGTATGAATAATTCATAATCCCCAGTCCTGCATGGGATGGATTTATTCTAGATGTTTCCACGCTTTACAAGTTTTATATAACATACTGTGAAATGAATGATTCCTTAATAACAGCGTATTATACTGATAAAGTCCATGTGACACTTAATAAACGCACTCACTCTCCCCCTCTCAGCGGCTGGTGAGGATGAACATGCCCATCGCGGACGACAACACGGTCCAGTTCACCTCCACGCTCATGGCCCTGATCCGCACGGCCCTGGAGATCAAACTGGCGTCCGGTGAGAAAAATCCAGAATCCCCCTCGCGGCCGCACTGACGGCCTTTTTTTTTTGCCGATGTTAACGTGAATACTGGTTGTGCAGATTTGACGTGACAGTGTGTGTGTGTGTGTGTGTGTGTGCGTGTGTGTGTGTGTGTGTGTGTGTGTGTGTGTGTGTGTGCGTCTCCCAGGGGTCCTGGCGCAGCGTTTGTGCGACGCCGACCTGAAGCGGGAGATCAGCAGAGTCTGGCCCAACCTGTCGCAGAAGACCGTCGACCTGCTGGTGACGCCGCACAAGTGTGAGCTGCAGTTCTTCTCGGAAACAAGTTGTTTTTTTGATTTTTGTTTTTTTTTCTTCCAGAGTATTCTTCCATTTTTGGAAGTTTCTTGTGTTGGAAACTAATGAAAATAATGCGACTTTTTTTTTTAAGGATATAGAAAATGCTTTTAGGACTCGTTAATAACTTAAAATGTATTGGTATGGTGGAGATTTGATTATACTTGTTATGTAATTGGGCTTCAAGTTTCCGATCATTTAGTTTGTCTCTTAAAAAATCAACACGTCACCAATTTTCTAGACTCTTAAGAATTGTCAGAAGATGCAGAAATATGCATAATTGTGTTTTCTTTCAAGTTTTGTTTGATCAACAACAAACTAATGTCTTCATGATACAGAAGACGCAGTGTGATCACGCCCACACTGACCAGACACATGTTGCTCACGTGTCCGTCTCTTGAGTTGTACTTTTGCCGCTCGTCTGGCGCCACCTACTGCCACGATGGGGGAACTGTATCTCTGTCTGCTCTCTCCTCCTCCTCCAGACAACGAGCTGACTGTGGGGAAAGTCTACGCAGCTTTCATGATCTTCGACTTCTACAAGCAAAATCGTGCCAAGAGACTCCAGCAGCAGAACCCGGCCGGAGGACACCAGGTACAAGCGCGTTGACAAAACAATAAACTCTAATGAAAGAAATAAGAGCAGATGATTTCACTTGTTTTCCCTCTCAGGAGATCGTAGAACGCGTACACGTCTTTCTGCTCAGGTCCAATCGTCCGTGTCGGTTCATGTCGATCTGTTTCCCGCAGAGTAAACTGGGGACGCTGTTCCGTCCCGTGCTGCCGCTCACGCACCTGCAGCACGTGGAGCCGCCGGCCTGCAGCCCCAAGCAGCCCCTCCCACCCCAGCCGCAGGCGGACGCCAAGCCAGAGGCCCCGCCCACCAGCGCCACCATCACCACAGCCGCCGCCCCGATAAACAGGGACACGATGTGAGTTTTGTACGGTAAAATAAATCTCTCCGGCCTAAGGAGGAGCTGTTGTTTGTGACATATCTGACTCCTTTTTCTGATCCGACAACGATTTGATAAAAAAGTGCCAATATTACAGTCGGAGCTCTTGAATGTTTGATTCCAGAGTAAACCAGAGAAGTGCCATCAAACACTCCCAGTCCGGAGACGTCTCCCAGGCAACGCAGAGGCCCACGGGTCGGAGGAAGCTCCAGAGGGGCCAGTCGGAGGACGTGACGTACTCCACCAGACCTCAGGTACAAAAACACACCACAGAAAACTCCCGCCGTCTAATTCATATGTTATATCCTACAAATCTGATCCATACACGAGTCCTCTTGTTTCTTTTTTCCCCCCGTCAGGAGTTGGTTGAACTGAAACAGGTGGAGAACATTTCCGACTCGGAGGAATATCCCAGTCTGGAGGGCCACTCCCGGGCCGCCTCCCTCCCCCGGCTCAATGCTGAGTACTACGTAAGGCCTTCAGGGCTTCTGCTTCCTCAGCTCACAGAAAGAAAAAACAATATCTCTCTCTTCTGCTGCATATGGATTTCATGTCAAATGATTTTTTCTGTCCGAGTGTCCTGGACTGTGTCACCTCTCTGTCCCACAACACGTAACATGTGCTTTCCTCACGTTCACGTATGTTTCCGTTGCATTTTGATCTCTCACTCTCTCGCTCTCTCTACAGGATGAACCTGGAATTATTCTATATTTTTATTATTGTCAGCAAATCCCACGAAAAGACCGAAACCAACAATTGTGTTGTAATTTTCTGACTTCCCTTCTCTGTCCGTGGCGACTCACTCACTCACTCACTCACTCACTCACTCACTCACTGACTCACTCACTGACTCACTCACTCACTCACTCACTCACTCACTGACTCACTCACTGACTCACTCACTCACTCACTCACTCACTCACTCACTCACTGACTCACTCACTCACTCACTCACTCACTCACTCACTCACTCACTCACTGACTCACTCACTCACTCACTCACTCACTCACTCACTCACTGACTCACTCACTCACTCACTCACTCACTCACTCACTCACTCACTGACTCACTCACTGACTCACTCACTGACTCACTCACTCACTCACTCACTCACTCACTGACTCACTCACTCACTCACTCACTCACTCACTGACTCACTCACTGACTCACTCACTCACTCACTCACTCACTCACTGACTCACTCACTCACTCACTCACTCACTCACTCACTGACTCACTCACTCACTCACTCACTCACTCACTCACTCACTCACTCACTCACTCATGAGGGGTGAAAGAAAATTAGCACATTTGATTAAAACAGCTGTGATGTGACGAAAACGGAACCATATTGAATCAATTTATGTATGTATTTGTATGTTTACATTGTATTTTCATCGTGTCACAACTGTTGTAATCAAATCAGCTTTGAATGAATCGAATCACTTGTTGATTCATCACTCCAGTTTTTCATTTCACAAAAATTCAGTTTACATGCATTTTCATGACTTCTATTTTTATCAGTTTATTTTTTGTTTCTTACACCCCTCAAACACACTCACCTGGTTCTTTCCATGACGTACATATTTTTAATATATATATATTTTTTAAATGTATAGTAGTATAAAACTAACCCATCTTTTCACAAAGATTGACCACTAGTTTCATTATCCCCAAGTAGCAGTTTTTTACATTATTATTTTAATATTTATTTTAATATTTATTTATTTTTACTATAATTATTATTATATTCATTTATTTATTTTTAATATATATTTAAACAAATATTAACTTTTTGTTGTTGTTTTCCTAACAAACGGACTTGGGTAAAAAATTTGAAGTTATTATAACAATTATAATAATTTTATTATCATTGAAATACACTTCTAAATATATTACATAGCTTCATTATTTAAAAAAAGGCTCAAGATTTCCTGAACCAGATGGTCACCGTAGTAATTATCTGGGGATTATTTTCTGTGGCGGACACAGTGAATGTGTAGTGAGTCGTGTGAGTATTTCCAGCAGCGGGATGATGTGTGTGTGTTTGTGTGTGTGTGTGTGTGTGTGTGTGTGTGTGTGTGTGTGTGTGTGTGTGTGTGTGTGTGTGTGTGTGTGTCTGTGTGTGTGTGTGTGTGTGTCTGTGTGTGTGTGTGTGTGTGTGTGTGTCTGTGTGTGTGTGTGTGTGTGTGTCTGTGTGTGTGTGTGTGTGTGTCTGTGTGTGTGTGTGTGTGTGTGGGATTATGTCAAAATACATTTGATCAACTCTTTGTTGGTTTTCGTCTTGATGATATATATTTTTGTTGTTGTCAGTAGTATAAAAATACAGAATAAAACCGGTCTCCTCCTCCTCCTCCTCCTCCTCTTCCTCTTCTGTCTTCCCTGTTTCCTGTTGTTCAACTTGCCCACTGCTAATGTTTTGCCCACCTCCCTCTTGTGTGTGCTGTCTGACAGCGGATCCACCCTCGCCACGCCCCTGGGACCCACCTGGCAGTATGTACCACCTGTTGTGCCACCTCTCTTTTTTTTCCTACTCTTCCTCTTCCTCTTCCCCTCCTTCTCTTCTTCTCCTTCTCTCATGTCTGTGTTTGCCTCCATGTGCTCTACAAAGCGACCCTCCTACTGTACACACACACACAGTACACTGTACACACTGGTCATCCCCATGCTAAAGCTGACGGACACATTACATGCAAATTTAATTTGACATGCGCACACATCATCATCATAACCCTGGAAAAAACTATTCACATGTGTATCCGGGTGCGTCAGAGCTCTGTCCTGCTTCTCCACCATTAACTGCAGCAGGGCAAATACGACACTTTGGTCAAAATGTGATGGTGTGTGTGTTTCATTGTGTAGTAGTTGTAGTAGTGTGTAGTCGGTGTGTGACGGTGAAAACAAGGCAGGCAGAGCACAGCTGCTTCCCTGCTTTGAAATAACGTATTTTCTTTTTTTTTTAACCACACCACTGAAAATCTGTCGTTTGGTGTTTTCTCTCAGTCTTAAAATCTTATTTTTTTTTCCCAAACATCGAATAAGAAAAGTAAAAGAAAAGAAGTCAGATTTATCTCGCGAATCTTTTACCGCCCCTCGTCTCAACACTCTTTCACTAATGTGAAAGATATAAGGGGAATTATGATGACTTAATGGCAGCTATCTAAGAGGTAAGATTTTAAGACTGCGTATCTAGATTCAAAACTTTGTGGTAACATGAATATTTTTCTGCAGTATTGTGATGTTTTTATCTCTTGACTGTAGCTACGGGTCCCGACTGTGAGGTAGAGACAAGAGGAACAGCACCAACACCCCAACATCTGATCTAATAATGACAACAAAAACATATTGATTATTATCTAGTGGGTAAACAAAAGCTTATAATACCTGACACTGTACATCCTACCAGTCATGAATCCAGTCTAACACTTTTACATTTGGAAATGAACATGGACTCATGTTCTACTAAGTCACCAGGAGGGGGCGGTGTGTCTGTAGCTGCTGTCCCAACTCCCTGTCCCAGCTCCCTGTCCCATCAGTCTGTCACCCGATAGCTGTACCGGTCTGTAAGATAAGCATCAGGTGGGGTGAATGTCAACGTCCTCAAACAATGAAGTGATTCGATATTATTGTTTTAAAAAAAGGGGCTAAAGAGCCAGATATTCCCATCAGGACCAAAACAGAGAGATGAAAACATTCCACTTCTTTCCAACGGTTAGAAGAGGCCAGTGGCAGCACCCCACCTCTTCTTTGCTCACCAGCAGAGACGCCTGCTAACTTACAAACTGTGTGACTTCCGTAACAAGAAGTATTGGTTTATTCATTCTTCTCAAACCTTGCTCACACTGTTCTTGGAGAAGAAGAAGTCTTAAGACTCAGAGGTTGCCGTCCAACCGGCCGTGTCATGTTGTCGTGTCGTGGCGATCCACCACGGGTGCGTCTCTGCTCTGCTCCCTCATCACGCCTCTCCTCTCTCCACCTTCCTCCTCCTCCTCCTCCTCCTCGCAGCCGATCGTCGACCTCAGTCCTATAAGACGCTCGGCGTCCTCGCTGACGCCGCACCACCACCACCGCCAGGAGGCGGCCGGGCTGAGGGAGTACGACCTGGAGCGGCCCGGCCCGGCCCAGGACAGAGCCCACCACCACCACCACCACCACCGCTGCCACCGACGCAGGGACAAGGACAAGGACAAGAAGCAGAAGTCGCTGGACAGAGCTGGATCAGTGCAGCCGTCCAGCACCGTCGGTGAGACGCACAACAGAGATATAGAATTTGATTTGAAGGGCTTTCTTTCAGCTTTTCGTAGAGTTTCGATTGAGTTCTCTAGCGAGTGCTGAGGATGTCTGTACTGTCCCCAAACTCATACATACAACTGAAAAAGACACTGGAGGGCGGCAGCTCGGCTTTAGTGCTGAGATAAGAGGCACAGATTTATGGGTTTTCCTCTGGTGAGATATCAGACGTCTCTACTGTACATCTACAGTATGAAACGGAGACAAGCGGCACCAGAGAGAAAGACGGCGGCCGTCTCCTCCTCCTCCTCATGGGGATGATGATGAATGGGCTTCTTGTGTTTCTGTCATCGCAGTTTTAATCTGAGAACTGGAATTATTCCAGCGCCGAAGAAAAGTTATTCCACCCACAGTGCTTCGCTTTATGTGCGACACCAAAGGTCTGGAGAGAGACACAGAGACACAGAGACACAGAGACACGCACAGTAGATCAGTCGCTTGCCTTTGATTAAAAGGTGTGATGAGAAAGTATTTCACATTTCAAAAAACACATTGACATATACGATGGATTGAAGTTATTTCTGCATCCAGTAGAGAGGGCGAGATCATAGAAGCGACAGCTGCCCTTTCCTCGTTTTTATCTGATGATGGTTTCGTCGTCCAGATTCGTTCACCGACCCGTCAGCCGAAGGTTTGTCCCGGGAGCGAGCGAGGGAGCGCGACCGCAGCCGGCCTCACGAGCGGAGGCACCACTCCTCGGCCGGGGAGAAGCAGCGCTACTACTCGTGCGAGCGCTACGGCAGCAGGGAGCAGTGTCACGCCAGGTCGGCCGGGCCCAGCAGGTCCACGTCGCCCGGCGACGGGCCGGACGCCGTTCTGCTCAAACACGTGAGTGGGCCTCCCTCTTCACTTGAGTCGCTCTTTATCCTCCCAAGTCAATGGTTTCATACCAAAATCCATGTGTGAAGAGGCAACACAACAAGGGAAGGAATACCTTAACACGAAATACCTTAACACGAAATACCTTAACACGAAATACCGTAACACGAAATACCTTAACACGAAATACCTTAACACGAAATACCTTAACACGAAATACCTTAACACGAAATACCTTAACACGAAATACCTTAAAACGAAATACCTTAACACGAAATACCATAGCACGAAATACCTTAACACGAAATACCTTAACACAAAATACCATAGCACGAAATACCATAGCACGAAACACCTTAACACGAAATACCATAACACGAAATACCGTAGCACGAAATATCTTAGCTTGAAATATTGTAGCACGAAATATGTAAGCACGAAATACCTTAACACGAAACACCTTAACACGAAATACCATAACACGAAATACCGTAGCACGAAATATCTTAGCTTGACATATTGTAGCACGAAATATGTTAGCACGAAATACCTTAACACGAAATACCGTAGCACGAAATACCGTAGCACGAAATCCAAGAACCATTAGTATGAAAAGATTTGTTCTTAAATTGTGCATACTCAGGATTTTTGGAGAACTTCCCGCATTCACTGATTTTCTTCGTATTTCTCGCTCAAATACGCATCATGTTTACGATTGTGAAGATGGAATCGTTTTATGAATCCGACTTGGCCTGTTCGTACGGACTCACAGTGCAAACACATGTAAGAGAAATTTAGGATAAGAATACGGAAATGTTCTTGCATGAGGCCCAATGTTGTGATGAAAAGTGTCTCGTTTTGTTGAGGATCTTATAACTATAACTATAACTATTCTGCTTCCTTCACACTGACCTGCCATAACTCATATACTCTGTTTCATCAGCATGGTAGCAGTGTGGTCAAGGCCGGCGCCGTGCCGCTCCCCTCTGGCACGAGCACGCCGGGCCGCGGCCGCAGGCAGCTGCCGCAGACGCCCCTCACCCCTCGCCCCGCCGTGGCCTACAAGACCGCCAACTCCTCAGCTGTCCCGCCCGGCGCCGGCAGCAGCACCGCGACGGGACACCAGACTCGCTTCAGCCGTGGCCTTTCGGAGCACGACCGCTTATTCGGGGACCACGGCGAGTCCCCGACGCCGGTCGCCCGCATCAGCTCGGACCCTAATTTGAACCGGCAGCAGCGGGACGCTTCTCAACGGGCCCTCCTCGAGGAGACGGAGGACTTCCAGGACGCTGTGAGCAGCCACGGAGGAGGAGGAGGAGGAGGCCGCGCCGCCAGAACCACCGCCTCAACCACTGCCTCTGCTTCACACGCAACTGCGGCGGCGCCCGTCACAGCGCAGGGCCGAGCGGCGGCGGCGGCGGCGGTGCCGAACGGGTACCACTTCACCCTCGGGGTCCACTCTGGGTCTGGGCCCGGGGGCAGGGGAGCAGGAAGTCTCAGGGAGAGGGAGGAGGAGGACTGGTGCTAACATGGTCCAACGCTTTGGAAGGATCGCGGCGAACGGGGCGGGGCGTCGGTGTTGTACAGCGTCGGGAGGGTCCAGAAGGGAAGTGCTGTAAGAGGGGATCGGAAATCATTCCAGTAGTGTTACTCTCCTTTTTTTTATACAACTAACTCAAAAGAAAAAAGACACCGATGACTTTTTGTAACCCCCCTTGACTTGCACTGAAACTATAGCACACGTGAAGACCCTGAAGTATTCTCGCCTTGGCCAGTAAAGTCAGTGTTGGAGCAGAAGACAAAAAGCCCAAATCCTCCTCATTCGTAGAAAAGGATGAAGCGCGTGTGTTTCAGAGCGACGCCTCGCCCCCGGGGTTTCCTGCTGCACGACACTGATGCTCTTGTTGTTGCGTTTGCCTTTCGTTCAAGTTTTGCCACGTTGGTTGGACGAGAGTTATAACTTGATCATATTGATGCTACCGCCAAATGATTTCACCTCCCTTTTCCCCCTTTTCGTTTCAGGTTGATCACGAGATTCCAACAAAACCAGAAGTGATTTATTTGAGGTCGTAAATTTACCCGGTAATTAACGTGACACGAAAAAAAACACCAAATTCAATCGAGGGGATCAGTCAGAACAACGAGGAGAGTTTTAACGACCCGTTGTCTTTTCTCTTTGTAAACCGTCCCAGATGTAGACGCTCGGGGACTAGATCCACTCTTCTTCTGACACTTCGTGGCGGAATATACCAAGTGCCTCGTTTTTCCCCAGGGTGTATTGAGATGGACGTACGGGAAAACAATGAGGAAAAGGAACAAAGCTCCTGTTTTGAATCTGGTACAAAGGAGAGAATGCAAAAAAAATCATCAACATTATTTTTTGCACTAAATCTCGTGGTCGGTGAATCCGGGTGGAAGATGCGGAGTGAGCGATGTAGTGCATGCCCCAAGAAAGATGAATATAGTGTCCGTACTTTTGCGTAAAGGATGTGTGGTAACAGTATTTGCCTTTTTCTCTTTTCAAATATACTGCCAGTCCGTCGGTGGAACTCGTCTCTGAGTGGAGGAAAGTGCCATTTTAAAAAAAAGAATATTTCTCAGAAAAAACACCCGCCTCCAGTGGCACGTCGCGTCGCCGCCATGCTCGGCCCCCGAGTTCTTCTCACCTCTTCCCGATGAGAGCAGTGTTGTGTGAGGCTGCGCCGGCGAGGTTACCTGTGTGTGTGTGTGTGTGTGCGTGTGTGTGTGTGTGTGCGTGTGTGCGTGTGTGCGTGTGTGTGTGTGTTCACAGGTAACACAGCGAGTTGTGTGGTTGTTGTTGCCGCTGCTGACTGTTGACTCAAACGTAGGGCTATGCAACGAGACGACACTTCCCCGGCCCCTGTAGCTTTAACCTCCTCCGAGAACCTCCAGGTTCAGGCTCTGGTGCGGCCGCGACCAAATTCGAAACGTTTCAACGTGTGACGAGTTGTAAATTGTAAATATGTTATATGATGTACAGTTGACACGGACAGGCACAAATGGTATTGAAGCCCACACACACAACACACACACACACACACACAGGGCCTTCTTTTCTTTTCTGAGGTTGGGGAGTTGACTGCATGACCAACACGACACATTCCCAGTCGGCATAACTTGCAGGATTTATCTACAAAGATAGAAAAAAAAAAGAGCGAAGCCATCCCCCCCCCCCCCCCCCGTCTGTGCCGCTCGACTGGAAGCTCGTCAGTTCTGACACAAATATGAATTTTTTAAACTAAAAAGGCTCGTTCATTCCAAGATTTATGAGTTAGACCATATTCGCACAGATTTTATTTTGATTTCGGCCGCAGGTTGCAAAATGTTTTATTAATTTAATAGATTGTAGATTTGTGTGGAAACTTTTTAGAGGATAACCTCTTACTATGTCATTTTAATTTTCATAAAAGTACAGATTAGATCAAAAAGAACAGACTCTAATCTCTAGGCAGGTGTAAAATGATTTGCAAATATGATTTGACCCTGAGTCTGATGATTTCCTGGTGTTATGATTCACTTCCTGTGGTCTCACATCTGTTCTCCCCCGTGTGATCGAGCGTCTGAGAGGAGAAACACGACTCGGCTCGTCTTCCCGTTGTCTTAAAGCGTTTCTGTACGTTGCCACATTGGAACAGAGATTCTTGTTCTACAGAAGATTTAAAAAGAAAGATTTTTTTTATCAAGCCCAAACAGGGAAGTTTCCAGCTCTGACAGTCGTCTGAGTGGCTGCTGCCCCCTACTGGACATGTCCTGTTTGCATGTTCTGGAAAAAGAAAATGTGCATGTCAAGAAGAAAAAGAAAAAAAAAAAGAGTCACTGTTTGACTTCATCAAGTCCACGATTTGTACAATTTGTTTCCTGGTTGTATTTCTCGGAGTCTCTAAAATACACACGTGTCAGTTTCAGGTAAAGGAAAGAAGAAGAAGAAGAAAAAAAAGAAGCTCGAATAAGATTTTATCACAGAACCGCCAAAGTGGAAACGAGGCTCTGGAAAAAGAGTTTCTGGACTTTGGTTCGAATCCTTCGCTGCCTGATCTGTGACTTGACCGTCTCTCCCACGGTCATTTGGACTCTACCTATAGATTTTGTATGAATATAATAAGTCCTTGAATAAAGAGGTATGATTATGAAATGACATGAGGTAGACTTGTGAATATTAATATTGAAGTGTCATGTTGGGTTTTGTGTATGAAATCGAGTTAGTCCTCAATGAATTGGAGTGAATGGAGAAAAACTTTTTTCATGACAGAAAATAAAGTATTGATTATATATCAAAATTTTAATCAAAAAAATACCAAAATCTTGATTTATTTTTCTTACAGGGACGGCGATTCTTGCCCCTGCCACTACACTGTAGCATTGTGCTCATGCATGCCGATTGGTCAGTTAGAGATTTTACGGACTGATAGCGACGGGACGCCACCGTCCTCGATGGCGCCCGGAGACGACGAGGTAAGTGAAGGAAGTGGAAACGACGAGCTAGCTGTTATTGTGTTTCACCGCCAAGTGCAAAGTTGGCTATAGTTGCGCTATGTTCCACATTCACACGAAAACCAAAACCGCGAAATCAAAATGGCGAATGCCGTAAAGTGTCCTGTGGCGCGTGATGTCACAAAAACCTACAGAACGGTATTTGACTACTAAGGGAAAAGCTGCAGATCCAATTTAATTGCACTTTATTTCTATTGTTTCTAACCCTAATGTCGAAAACATGAAGAAAATTTGGAAGAACTCCAAACGTTTTGTTACGTTTTTGGGCTACAGCTCCGTAGACCAACGCTCTTTCTGGACTACCTCGTCAGCGCCCCCTACACAACCTGGGAGCTGTGAGAGTGGACGTTTTTATAAATTCTCTGATGATTCATGTTCCTTCTTGGATCTTGGCCCCTGTCATTTTTAAAGTAAAGGATCATTCATAACCTAAAACTTGCCTGCAGGCTGGTTCTGAGGGGGCGACAGCGCCCCCTGCTGGTGAGAGACTGTAACTGCACGGTGGGAGTCACTTTTGTCCGGATGGATGGATTTCGTTACTTTGGACATTTTATTAATTTCAGTCGCTTTAGAGCAAAACTTCTGTATGTGACTAAAAACTAAATCCCAGGACAAACCTGCATGAGGAAGCGGTTCCTCACAGTGACCAACATACAGTAAATCAAATGGAAGAGTTGAACATGCTGCAGCACATGATGACGGAACACGGGCGGAGGAGGACGTCCGGGATTCTAATTGGTCCACATTAGGGGGGGAAGGGGGCGTGGCCGGGGTGGGCTCGTTTGGCGCCACAGCGAGGTGACGTAGCAGCTGGAGGAGAGAGAAGCAGCAGCAGCGGCTCTCAGAGGAAGGAGGAGAAGAAGAAGAGGAGGAGGAGGAGGAGGAGGTGAAGAGGATGAGAAGTCAGTCGCTCTGTGTCGCATCTCCTGCAGAAAACTTTCCTCAGCTGTATTTCTTTTTTCCAATTTTTCGTTCTTGACGTCGAGCTGCAACAACCTGACACTTTTGGTCTTGTTTGCATGTCGTGAAAAATTAATTCATTGTAAAAAAAAGAAAAGAAAGAAAGAAGAAGGCGATTCATACTCGTGGAAGATGCTCCGCTGGACGTTTCCTCTTCTCTGGCTCATCACGGCGACGAGCTGCGCAGCCGCCTCCTCCCCCGCGGAGGCCCCGGGGGACGGGGAGGGTGAGTCCGGCTCCGGGATGCTGCGGACAGGTAGGAGGAGGGCCGGCTCACCTGTGGAGCCTCATTAGGGTCATTATGCATTTCAACAAATAAATACATAATGACTTAGTGATCTTCATGTTTTTACCATGAAAAGTGCATGAGATACTTTATGCTTCTGACAGAAACTTTTCATCTTAATATTACATTGACACACCTGCTTCATAGTGCAAATTCATTTGATTCAAACCAGTGTCTTTATTTCATGAACCGCCTGAAAAAACCCTCAAGTTTTATCTTAGCTGTTTTAAAAAAATTTAAAAAATCCCTTTAAAGCTAAAAGAATTGAGAATAAAACAACTGTTTGCAAACAGACGTGTCTGTAATATGAATATTTGAGCAAAATATACATTTCAAATTGAAGCCTGAGATATTCAGCAAAGTCCAAAAGTGATGTCACATAATCGAACCTTCGTTCTCACGAGGAACCACGATATATTTATCTTTTATGAACCAGTCACAACCTCAGGCTGATGGTCCTGATGGAGAGTCCTTCCTCCATCTCCTCCGACTCTCTGGTGCTGCAGGTCTTTGTGAGCCGGACTGGAACCCAGACCACGATGGAGGCAAATGCTCCTTCAGCTGCGGTCGACTGCAGGCCTGGTTGCATTTAATGGCTTCTCCCTCAGCTCCTCAAAGAAGGAATCACTTCATTAAGAACGTGTTCTCGGAGCACATTGGTAATTCAAACTACCGACCCGCTGATGTTTATTCAGTCTCGTAAACTTAAAGTCACTGACGACCTCTCATCCTCCTCTCCATCATGATCTCATATCTGCTGGTGCGTTAAATTACAGACAAACAGTCCTGACGTCAACACAGGGAACAAGTTTAATTTGATAAGTTAACTCCTTCCCATTGGCCTATTGGGCTCCCCCCCCCCCAAAAAAAAGTTTGCATTAAAACAACACACGTGGAGCCGCATGAAGCCACAGTTATGAGCTCACATGGAATGCTTTTATGGTGCCAAGCAGATCCAGTTAATCACCGCGTCGTCTTCCACGGCCGACTGTGTCGTCGTCTCGTCGCCGATCTCCGGGTCTGGATCTGCTCTTGTTGATTCAGTGACGCCAGCGAACGTGCTCCAGGTTCAGTCTGTGCTTCGGTTTAATCCTCGATCCGTTGAACTTGATCTGGAGAGTTGGAGCGTCGCCAGGCGCCCGAGTGTGTCACGTCTGTCTCGTCATCGCCATCATCACCATCATCATCATCGTCTCGGTAGTGTGTTAAGACCCACAAAAGAGATGTGTGAGAGAGTTGAGTCTGGATTAGATGATCTGAGGTGACAGACGAATCCCGCAGCGTGTGGATTGAGTCGTGTGTGTTGGATTCTCTCCCTGTGTGTGTGTGTGTGTGTGTGTGTGTGTGTGTGTGTGTTTTCAGAGCGTCGCTGTAGATGGCAGAGTGTGAAAGCCTTGTGTCAACCTTCGACCGGTGGTTATGTAATAATCTGTTATCGTTGGGTTTTCCTCCGCTCCACACGGAACTGAGCCCATGTGGGAGTTTTGTGAGTTTCTGCGGAGAACGAAACGGCACATGTACCGTGAGTGACAGAGATATTATCCCCCAGAGACTGTTTGTAAAGATGGATTGAAGAAAGTCAACTCAAAACATCTCCGTCGCCCCCTGGTGGCTGGCTGCGGTATAGGTCATAGACCCCGCCTCCTCCTTTATGTTAGCAGACGGGACGCGAGCCAAGGTAAACAGTCAAAGTACATATTCACATTTTTACTGTTTGATTGTAGGTCGTTCTTATCACACTGATGTTTGTTCAAGTCTTCATGTTCATGATATGTCTTGTTATTTCATGAATTCGTGAAATTGACAGATGAGACTGACTCGTGATTGGTCGAGCGCTTGTATCGGCGGGACCTTGATACCGTGACGCCATCGTCACGACTGCACAGACTCTGGCTCTAAATGACGTCACCAGCGCAAGATGGCGGCGCCCGTATATCTGGGATATTTCAATTAGCTTCACTTTACTCTTCTTTCCTCATCGTCATTTCAACTCATCTCAGTTTGTTCCCCAACACTAACGTCACACCACAAAGACCTCGAGTCGAACCACATTAACGGCCCCCGACGCCGTCAGACAAGGTGAGCTCGCGATGTCCCCGCCGACGTAAACGCCAGGTCCGTAACCACCGGGCGTCTGCGTCCAGTGAAACGTGATCTCGGGGCCCTCGGTGATCTGGAGCACCGTGAGCCGACGTGCGGCTTCGTGTGGCGCAGCGCTCGCTCCAGTCTACGCTCCGGTCCGGGACGTCCCGGCCGGTCTGCGGTAGATGACGGGTCACAGCTTGTGGTTTTCGAGTTTAGTGAACAAAAAGCAGGTGAGGAGGGTTTTTTTTAAGCTGCAAACCACATGTCGGGTCGAGAAGCTTCTTTCTTGTCTGTCATCGCCAGACTGGAACCAGATGGACGGAGGCAGCCGATTGATAGTGTCCAGACGAAGCTGCACAAATGTTTGGTGTTAGCGATGAAAAAAAAGAGAAAGAAAATAAATTTTCTTTCTCTTTTCTTGACATTCAAAGCGTTGCCTCGGCGACCACTTTGTAGTGTCATTTCTCAGTGTGCCCCCCATCGCTCAGTGGCCACAAAGGGCCGCCTGCCGGACACAGATTCATGGGGAAAAAGAGCGAAGTCAACGATCTGGCGCTCCGCTGCTTGTGGTTCCGCTTGGACCGACGTGCTGACACACGGATGGATGTGTCCGGTCCCCGGGCGTCGCTCCTACGCTCCCTTTGTAGCTTCGACAGATGTGGAACACCTGCCTCGCGGTGTTGAGTAGAAGAGCCGCAGGCCGCAGGAGTTCACCTGCAGAAGCAGACGTTTGTCTGGGGTTCGTTGCTTCGTAGTCTGATTCAGCGGATGAAGACTTGGGCTGTATGATTGTCGTGAACGTATTTCTGGCAGAATTCGCCTCCGACTCCGCTTCTGGGCCGCAACCGACACGCTCACGTTACGACGGAGATTTGTATCCTGCAATCACACGGTGGACAAACACCTTCTGCTGATCTCTGGTGGTGATCTCTTTACAGGGAATTTGTCATTTACTTTTGGTGGATAGTGTAATTATGAATTGCTTAACGTACAAATGTTAGTATTTCACCAGGTAAACTATTATATACATCCAGTGGATGAGTTACTGTTACCAGTAACTCATCCACTGGGACACTTACGATAGGTCAGATCTGTACTCTGCATGCTATAATAAGTTAACATTTAATTTGTGTTTTTCAAACTCAGAATTGTCTCTAAATGGTCTCGCCAACTAATCCAAGTCGAAGCCTATGACACATTAGAAACCCGATACAGATGTGTAATAAAATAGGTATAGTCTGTTTATCACATGGCCAGCAATACGGCGACCATCTTAGAATAATGTTAGTCCGATTTTTATTTTATTTTTTAAAGTTGCATTTAAACCTGCAACAACATGTTTGGCCACTTGGCGGCAGCAGAAACAAGCTCTGAACACAACTTTAGCAAATCCCTTTTTTAAAATTAATTAGAAGACTGTATTATTCAGAATGTAAGCCGTTGTAACTTGCAACATTGTCATTCATGTCAAGTTGTGTCTCTCTGTCCACGTGATGATCTTTTCTGGTTTCTGGTTGACACATTGTTTACACTATCACATTTTTGTAATTCATCGTTAAAAAAAGAAAAAAGTCAAAGGGGGGAGACGTTTAACTGCTGCAGCTGTGACATGTGTAACTGCCTCAATACGCCTGTGTTCCGCCAAATAGATGCCAGGTGATGCAATGTTGTTTCATACCAGTGTGAGACGCGCACATACACACACACACACACACACACACACACTAACGTAATTGCCATCCTCGCCACAAACTTTCCCGTTTTACCTCATGGCAGAGGAACTTTTCTTCCCCTACCACATAAAACATTGAACAGATTTCAAACACGCTCTGAGTTAATTATGAGAGATTAATGGCTTCGTACTGTTTCGGGATGCCTCGGGTCGTTCACACACACACACACACACACACACACACACACACACACACACACACACTCCCCGGCCGACACACAGTCTGCGTACTGTTCCTTTAACCGGCTGCGTGTCCGTTGACCCCTGTGTGACACGGGCAAGGTGGCGGATGCCAGGTCGCTCAATGTCGTTTTCCGAGCTCTGTTGTTTTCAGTAACACAGCCAGACATAAACAGAATTCGTTTATGGTTCGTACCAACAGATATGCATCTTTCGTTTGCATTGTGCAACTTGTTCGATCTCCCAAACTGGTGTCAGATCAATCCGCACTGGCTCTGTTTTGTTGTAACGAAGGAACTCGTCCTCAACATGCAACCGTGTCTCGTCCGTGTGATTTATAGTTTCGGGATAACAATGAACTTCTGTGGCGTGTGGTTTGTCATGTTTGTCGTATTTTCTGCCTGGTCTCATCTTTTGAGGGGATTTTTTAATACTAAAACTACAACAACAACAAAAAAAATAGCAACAGCATCAGTCTTGGATATTCACTTCGCCTGGCACCAATAAAAAAAGCTGATATTCCTTCAAATTTGCTGAAAAATGTCACCAGCATTTTTTAATTATTCAGATTTGTCTTTATTAAGTGACCGGTCCTCACTTTTTAAAGCAGGTGGTGAACTTTGTAAATCAGCCTGATGGAAATGAAAAAAGGCCTTGAAGTGAAGTGCATCGCTCCTGACGTGTTCATAAACCTCCTCCACGGTGATGAACATGTGCTGATTCTTATCACTTATTAGTTTCCCTGAACTTGACTGAGCTGAGGTGACAACTCTGTTATGACTAACTGAACCCTCACTGCAGCAGATCGGACACGGAGAAGAACCTCAGTTGGTTTGGTTTTCTTTATTTATTGATTTTTGCTGTGTGAGTGAGTGTGAGTGTGTGTGTGTGTGTGTGTGTGTGTGTGTGTGTGTGTGTGTGTGTGTGTGTGTGTGTGTGTGTGTGTGTGAGAGAGAGAGAGAGTGTGTGTGTGTGTGTGTGTGTCTATGTGTGTGTGTGTGTGTGTGTGTGTCTGTGTGTGTGTCTGTGTGTGTGTGTGTGTGTGTGTGTGTGTGTGTGTGTGTGTGTGTGTGTGTGTGTGTGTGCCAGGACCCATTCGACCTGTTCAGCCTTTGTTTGGGTTAACGTGACGGACTTGTTGTGAAGTCTCGGCTCAGTCCGGTGTGTCGCCCTTCCCCCTCCTCAGGTCACGTCCCGGTCCAGACGTCTCAAGGTTTATCAGCCCTGGAGGACCTCGGAGGTTCTGGGGGACTACAGGCGGCCTTTTCTTATTCCTCCTTCTATTCATCGCCTGCATGGCGCTGTGCCACTCTAATCAGAGCAGCTCCCCCCGAACGGAGACATTAACTTTACTGTGCTGAAAGAGTGTGCCTTTGTGTATGTGTGTGTGTGTGTGTGTGTGTGTGTGTGTCTGTTGGCCACATTAGTCTGCACTGGGAGGACGAAGGTGATAATCAGAGTCACAGCCCTGGGCTGGATGTAGATCAGTGTCAACATCGTAAGGAAACTTGAAGGTCACTGCCAGAAAATACTTGAAAAAAAGTTTAAAATGATCTTACTGCTCTCAGATTTTTGAAGAAGTTTAAAGAAGATATAATAGTTTTTGCAGGAAGGTTATGCCTTTCACGAACATAAGCACATCGTGTTTGTACCAGACTGCATGCAAGAAATAAAAAAACCTTTATTTCATGGACTTCTTCTGTTAGCAGTTAATATTACCTGTCGCTATTATTGTAGGAAATCAAGAAATATGAAAATACCATTCTCGTTCGTTCATTTGTGTCTTTACTGTAAATGTAGAGACACTGTACACTGCAGCATGCTGCACATTCTAACAGTGAAAAAAAAAAAGAATCCAGTGAACAATGAACAATGGGAAGACGAAGGTTGAAATGCCCACAATGCAACTGACTGTTCGTCTCTCCGCCGCCCCGTCTGCAGGCGCATACCGACCAGACCCGAGATTGGACCTGCGGACTGACATGGTGCAGATAAAGACCCCGCCGGCCGCATTCCCGTCACACTATTTTTACACGGCTCATTTGCATACATATTAACCCCATCACACACACACACATATATAATGGGCAAGTGACAGGATTCATTTTTTGGATTTGAACTCTCATTATGTTTTTATTTATAAAACTAACACCAGGCAATTAAATACCTAGAAAAGCTCTCAATGGATGAGTTTTCAGTCTGCGACTGAGAGTTGGTCGGGGGTTCTCCTGTCCTGATGTCAACGTTTTAGTTTTACAATGCGTCCGTCAGTGGAGAGTGAAGGCCTGTCATTATTATGCTCAAGGAATTCTGAATAAAACTCAAAAAATGGAAGTCCCCGTCCTTGGATAACTGCCCAGCTGTGAAAATCGATCATTGTTCATCATCATCATCATCATCATCATCATCGTGATTCTTTGCTTCCCTGCCTCTGTAACTAAGCGAGGATGCGCGACCCTGCTGTTCTCATCTGTGCTGATGAGGTGAAAGTGACTTGTCGGTCTGTGCTGCTGACAGACATGAGGAGAAAACCACCGGTGTCTGTTCTGCTGGCGCCCCGACGGCACACAGACGCTCCTCGGGACGTCCGACCGCGGTTGTCATTACCTTGTTTGCGGGCCTGAGAGGACGTAGATTGATTTTCCCGTGATCAGCGTGATGCACAAAACGGGTCAGTCTGAGGACAAGCTGTAACACGAGAGCTCATTTTTACAATATACAGTATTCGTGTCGGAACCACAGCCCGTTACTGGACTTGTCTCGTTGTGTCCAGTCAATCATTCTAGAAAACAGGGACCTCTGTGGTATTTTTTAAAAACGCTGTGGTTTAATGTTGTGGATTTGAAGGCTGCATCGAGCCTCCAACCCCAGAGATCACATTTATCTATCTATCTATCTATCTATCTATCTATCTATCCATCCGTCCGTCCGTCCGTCCGTCCGTCCGTCCGTCCGTCCGTCCATCCATCCATCCATCTATCTATCTATCTATCTATCTATCTATCTATCTATCTATCTATCTATCTATCTATCTATCTATCTATCTATCTATCTATCTATCTATCTATCTATCTATCTATTTATCTACCCAGCTTTATATCTATCTATTCATCCATCCATCCATCCATCCATCTATCTATCTATCTATCTATCTAGCTAGATGTTATCACATGATTCACGTCATTGACATACCCATGGAACCATTCCGTGGTCCGTCGTCCCCTGTGGCTTCTGTTTACCGCGCCACCAGGCCCCGTGTTGAAAGCCGCCTCATCGGCTCCGTGGCGTTGAACATAACGCATAATTACCATCACCAGTAAAGATTTTAGGAGATCTGCGTCCTCTCCGTCTCTTACGTGCTGTGATGACTCCCCGTCTTTGTTGGCGTGACCTTTCAGCCGGTCTGTAGTTTTACTGGAGACCCGGAGGGTCAGGATTCATGCAGCACTGGGACGTTTGCCAGAGCTGAACAAGTCTTGTAAAGTTTTTTTTTTTTTTTTACAAGCAATTTAACGACTTTGTCAATGGGACAGTGGTGTTTTCTTTCCCCGTCTACTTCGACCTGCAACACAACGATGACCTTAACAAGACACGGACGCGCTCCGCCTGTCTTTAAGATTGAGGGTAGTTTAGGTTGAATGACCAATTAATAAATCAGTCTTTTCTCATACTGTCTTTTAGAAATGTCCATCTTGTCCACATTGAAACTGAAATTGTAAAATTAAAAAACTATAGGCTCAGTTTTTCGCAGACACACTCGTGCTTCGAGCTAAATGCTAACATCGACATGGAAACTCACGAAACTTATTTCAGCTTGTTAGCATGTTGATTTTTTGGTAATAAGCATGAGACGTCAAATGCATATGATTCTGCATTATTTTAACCAATATTTGGTCAAACTATTGGACAGATGAAATTAAGACCTGATGTTGGCACCAGATGAAAAGGATTTCATTGGACTATTTGACTTTCCTCCATGTCTTTTTTCCAAAAAAGAAGCCAAAATATCCTGGATACTGTCGCCGCCGTCTTGAATTTTGGCGTCATTCGGATACAGAGTCTACTTTAACTTACATCAGTGTGATAAGAACTACCTAAAAATGACAGGAGCCATCTTTTGACTAGCATGGAGGTGGTGGGGTTTGTGAGTTATACTGCAGCCAGCCACCAGGGGGCGATCCCGCTCATTTGGCTTCACTTTTGGGAGCTGCCATTTTCCATCTTTATTTGCAGTCGAGGGGGCGGACACGGTCGTGACTCGGGAGGGTCAACTGTCTGTTGAAGAGGTATTATCTCTGGCTACATCTCTGACAGTGCAGGTGTCGCTGTGTGTATGGGACCATGTTGATGTTCAACTGTGTTGAACACGTTGACCTAAAAAAATG
Organism: Scophthalmus maximus; assembly: GCF_022379125.1. Classification (NCBI taxonomy): domain Eukaryota; kingdom Metazoa; phylum Chordata; class Actinopteri; order Pleuronectiformes; family Scophthalmidae; genus Scophthalmus; species Scophthalmus maximus. The sequence continues at coordinate 2,748,485 of NC_061534.1, forward strand.
TAAATTATTATCAGTCGAACACAGCCGAGGTACTGGCTCTTCATGGTGACTGGTCTCAGGTGGAGAGATTCAACAAACTGCCAGTCAAGAATAAACAGTGTGGTTTTGAATTTTGTTTTGAAATGCTGGGATCACACGGAGCACATATTGCCTGCTGGGAAGAATTATGACAAACACAAATTCTTAGATCTCTGTTGCATTAAACACACACAAGCAGCTACGCGGAAAAAACTTCAACACGAAAAGAAAAGACAGTCAATAAGCTGAATGATAGTTTTCATCTCCACGTCAGTCCGTCCTCCGGAGGTTGGAGGGTTTCACTGAGCTCGTCGTTCTCGTCGCTTGAAGAAAAGAATTCATGGATGTGAAACAACAGACCGCGAGCGCGTCACCAGGCCCTCAGCTGCAGGACAACCTGGATGAAGTCTCCGTATTCGGGTCTCGCATTCTTGTAACAGCTCCCAGAAGTGGCAACGTTTCACAGCGACGGCGACAGTTGGGTCGGCACAACCGGCTTCATTACTCACATGAGATCATCGGTCTTCCTCCTCGTCAGCGGCTCCACACGTCCCGTCCCATTGGCCCCGTCGGCGCGCACATTTGACTTTCAACCCAGTCGAGGTGGTCGTTATGGAAAAAGCTCTGAAGTGCATTTACATTTTCCTTCCCCTCTTTAGTTTTTGTCCTCGCGTCGCTGCTGCACACTTAAGTTCCTCAGGAGAGGAGCCGTGTCCGGGGGAAGTTGGAACCTGGCGTAGGGTTACGGAACATCACGAATGTTAGTGTCCTCGTCCGGTGCCAAGCTGTAACATGAAGCCGGGGGCCCAGCCTGTTGCCAGTTTCTTCAAACCGCCTCATTAAAGTTGTCCAATATTGTTTGAGAACGACTTCTTCTCTTTTTGAAGGAAGCAAAAAAAAAACACCCATAAAAACAGACGACAACAAAACCACTGGCCTCAGTTAATCTTGCAGCCACTGATCCATCCATTACTTTCAGTCGCCCTTTAATTATATCAGTGAGTTTTTCCAAAAGCCTTTTCAAGTCGCTGCTCTGTGGGAGTTTGCCGTCGATGCGCTGTTTTTTTAAAGGAACCGCTCAAAATTACACTGTTTCAAAAAAAGCAGAGCACCTCTTCTCTCATCCGTCCTGAAGCTGGTCGCCCTCCCAGTCGTTTTCCCTCCGTCCGTTCTCTCCTCTCCTCCATTTTCCTTTCACGCCATCCGACGACGAGCGCTGCAGTTGGTTTTTCCTCCCTCTGTTTGTTCTGCTTTTTCCCATTTGTTTGGTCACAAAACAATTCATAACTTCTCAAGGCCTTTACATTTTTGGGGCCGGTTTAACCTCCTGACCCCTTGGCCACGATCGAAGCCCTAATGTACAACAGAAGTGGAAAGTGAATAGAGTTATGAAGGCGTGAAAGTGTATCTGGGCTGCCAACAGCCCAATGGGGCTCCAGTGACTGACTCGAGCGGCTGAGATATTTCAGTCAGTGGACTGAGTGACCTACTCCGACGTCCCCAGAGCCGCGTCGCTGGCGTGGCTGGAAAACGTCACTCCCACTGTGAGAAAGTGCCACGGTGTTTAGGCTGAAACCAAACCAATTTGAAACACACTTTATATTTTAAGATCAAGAAGTGTACTTTGGCAAAAAAAAAAAAAAGAAGGCTGACAGGTCGGAGACGCGGGCGCCTTTTTTTCACCTGACAAACAGTATTACGAGCGCTGGAGGCAGAACAGGCCCATTGTTCTCACCGTGGTTAACTTCGGCGTGAGATGTTTGCCACGTGACGACAGACGCGGGCGCAGCAGACGCGTAGTGTTTGTGCAGACGTTCCTATACACACTTGTAGGCCTGGATCCTATTTTAATGTGTCAGACGGAAAACATGCATCCGTGTTCCGGCTCGACAAGACGGGCGCTTATAGAAGTCGCAGAAACGTAAGGTGAAACACAAAGAGTAGACGCAGAGCGAGCTGTGTAGTTTCGGAAACTCTATAATCTGTTTTTCCTGCGTCTGTTTCACAGATGAGAACAACAACGCCGGTTGAAAATATCAACAAACGTCATGGAAGCCGTGAATTAAAAGTTAACCCGGGGTCTGTTGAGAGAGAGTTCCACGCTGTTTATTAATGTTTTCTGTGGAAACAGAGTGGCCTCTTTTAGTTGGAAAGGATTCCTCAGTGGGGTTGTTTGCTGGGACCTGGTGGTTTTTGTCCTCTGTCCAACACAGAGACAGTTTTTCTTCCTTTGCATTTCCACTCCGGTTCAGATGTGTTGGACGTTCCCACAGGCCCGCTACCTGACGGACGTCCAGAAGCCCCCGTCTCTGCTTTCCTCATCTCATGTACAACACTCATTTACAGGCCGCCCGGCCCCTCCCCGCCGCCTGCAGCTTTATTTTTCTAACTGGTATGTAGGACACATGTAGCACAAAGGCCTTTCTCCCCCTCCTCATCTGTTTGCATGTTCAGCCGTCACATTCCTCATCTGGCTTCTTGGGAAACCGCAGAGAGACGGTCGGACTCGTGACAGGAGAAGACGCGGTAATTGCGGTGGTGCTAATGAGCATGTAATCGCACAATAATGAGCTCATACAGCCGCATGGCTGTGGTCCTGAAGATGCGGCGTTTAAATGAATCTCACTTAAACACAGACGTGGTTGAGGAACGTCTCGTGTTGCTCGCAGGACGCGGGTCAGTGGATTATCACAGGTGCTGTTTATGTGTCGGCTCGGCTTCGGGGACTGGACGTCGGGAAAAGTCCACTTCTCCAGATGTACTCGGGAGTTTTGTCTGTTGAGGCCCTTTTCACCCGACTATCATCTGTTTCGCCGCCTCGCGAAGGTGGAAGGGGTTGTTACGAGGATGGATCCCCGTCCCAGGAGCTGAGCGCGCGTTGTGCCCTTCGCCTCCGCTCAGTGAGAAATGAAACGTCCCTCATGCAAAGCAAACTGTCAGGATCACATCTGTGAAAACACGCAGCGTAGCAGCATATGAGCTGGATCTACAAAGAGAGTTCACTGTGGCTTTGTAACATGAAGTTTGAATCATTTCAGTTGTCAAACATAGTTCATGCACTGAAGATCATCAGATTATCTTTTTCATGATTCATACATACTTCTTTTGATTAGCTGATCAATGAACCCCATAAAAAAACGATATTTTAAAACCTGGAACAAGCAAACATGGCAATTTAGGATTTATTGTTGATTTGTCATTTCACCACTTTGGTCCAGAGCGAAATATCTCAACAACTTTTGGATGGATTTTCGTGGAATTTGGATCTTCTGTTTTTCATAGTGACCCTCTGACTTTCTCCTCTTGAGTTTCACAATAGTGAACTGTCCCAACAATGATCGGATGACATCATTGATCCCCTGACTTTCCTCTGCAGCCACCAATGATCAGATTGTCAAATATTTCCAACACTTTGTTTTAAACTGTGACCACTTTGGGGTAAAACGTCTAGTTACTGTAGCTCAACTTCCGCTTCAACCGTATTTTAACGTATATTTTGACGGAGGCAGGATTTTTTTGCGATGGATTTTTCTTTATTCATATTAAATTAAAATTGACCTTGAGGCAGTAAAATATCACCTTTTGTTTTTCTGTTGTACATAGCGAGTGACTAATTAAATAAATTAAATAGGAAAACATCCTCGGGTTGTGTGTGTGGTCACACTAACCTTAACCAAAGAGACCCGAGGGTCTCCATACATGTGTCAAACAATGGAACGGACCTTTTGATGGATGACCTGAATTCCCCACAGTCCGACCGACTCACCTCTCTCTCTCCGGCCCTCTGCCCTGGTGTCATTCACCGAGCACGATAAGCTAACGTTACGCCGCTCCGAGCTCGGAGTCGTCTCGTTCGGCTGCTCAGTGTCTCAAGCTCAGTGCCTGTCAGCACATTAACGAAAACAAGAAGCTAATTGAACTTGGCTTAAAGGGGCAGTAAGCGATTTTAGTCCAGTAGGCCTACACTTTTTGTATAATTCATCCAATTTTGCTACAGCTCCCTTTCTGTGTGCGGCGGAATTTTTTTTTTTTTTTGCCGAGACGTGCTAGCAAGAAACGTGCTAGCGAGAGACGTGCTAGCTAGAGATGTGCTAGCGAGAGACGCGCTAGGTAGAGATGTGCTAGCGAGAAATGTGCTAGCGAGAGATGTGCTAGCAGGAGACGTGCTAGCTAGAGATGTGCTAGCGAGAGACGTGCTAGCGAGAGACGTGCTAGCTAGAGGCGCTACGGCTCAGGGGTTTTAGCCTCGTGGTTAGCACGTCGGTCTCCCATTCCCTGACCGGTGCAGTCAAAAAAAACAACAACAAACAATCTTTCTCCAAAATCGCTTACTGGCCCTTTAAAATAAAGGCCACCTGTTGCTTTCAGAGTCGATGAGATCTGCAGGAGTCTGACGTTTCACTCCTCTGGTGTAAAAACTCAAAAACAGGTCGGTTCACCTCATCTCCATGTGTAGAAATACTTCCGAGCTCCACAGAGCCATAACCAAATCATTGAGAGCTTTTCACTTTTGCAAAGCCAACAAGGAATTTTGACCTTGGGGTGTTGTTCATCGCTTCATCCACTTCCTCTGGTGAATTCACAGGCAACGTTAGGCAGCAGCAGACCAGGACGAGTGTTGACTGGTGCTCTTCCATGTTTCCTCTCCCTGAAGGAAAAACAAGTTGTCCCGAGGAAATCATAGCATTGTCTTAGGGAAATCTCGTTGAAAGCTGTAGCGAATCCGTTAGCACGGCCATTTGTTCCCCCCCCCCCTCGCCATGAATCCAATTCTGAGCTGACATTCAGATGTTAACTTATTAAAATATTTGGATTACGGGCACCCACGGGTCGTACTTAAATATTATTCATCCCGGCGGTTCCAGGGTTCTCAAGCGTATTGAGGGAAAACCATGTTTATTATTCTCATTTTGTCATCTCTCCAATAGGCTTGTGATGGGTTTCACGTGTTTCCCTTCAGAAAAATTCAATCCATTAATAAACTGTTTATGGTTTCGTCAGCTCAAATCTGGGCTTTGTCTCTTTGTATTGTTTCATATGGAAATTAAACAACATTAAAAACGTTAATGACCTAATACTCGGACTAAATAAGGATAAAAAACAACTGAATCAGTGAGTTCACCCAGAGCACAGATCAGTGTTGAGGTGTTGACGCCACCCAAATACAATGTAGGTCACTGGAATTTGATATGTTTTTTTAAAGCCATTTGTATGAAACACTTGAATTCAAAGAAGGATGCCCTGGTTAGGTGTTGGTGGTCAAAGGTCAATGTCACAGCGACCTCTCCTCTGTCCCACATTTGTGAACGCGATATCTCAGGAACACTGGGAAGGATTTTTTTTTTAAATTTGGCACACATGTAGATTTTGGGGGTCAAATGTTAAAGGTTAAAGGTCAATGTAACGTCAGGTTCATCCTCTTCTCGGCCGACGTGATGTATCAGGAACAGCTGGAGGAATTTGGTCGTGAAAGGTCAAGGTCACTGTGACCCACTGGCCGTAACTCAAGAATTCATACGCTATCTATCGCAACCTTTCACACAAACGTCTAATAGGATAAATGATGACATTTTATATCCATACGGTCGAAGGTCGACTTCACTGTGACATCATGATGTTCTGCAGAAACACTTTGTCTGGCGGTTAGTCGACCGTAACTCCGGAACAAAAAGGGAGATTGTGACCATGTTTCCTGCAACGTGAGTAGTTGGCGGAGGCTTAAAAACCGCACGGGGGATAATTGTACTGTGCATTTAATACAGGAACTTGCAGATATAATTCGACTTTAAGCGTTGAGCGCCGCGCAGGGACTCGCCCCTAACGTATATATGCCACCATAATGTTTAATTCACCTTGCCAATCACTGGCTCCAGCGTTCTTGAAAGCGCTCTTTGAAGGGATTACAAATGCACTTAATTGAGAGAAAACCAGCGCAGGAAGTTGTTACGTCTCCGTCTCGACCCTCCAGGACCGAGCGATTAGTCGCTCTGGATAACCGCTCTGAACACGGGGAGGAAGAGAACCAGCCCTCAGCTCAAAGAGGTGGGGGGAAAAACCCCAAGATGAAAAAAGGAAGTAAAATATAAGATTGTCCTGAAGGAATTACACTCGCACCCATATGAGCAGTTGAAGAGTAAAAGCAGAGCTAATTCGGAATTTACTGTTTCCAGTAATTCAGCGTATTAAGAAGGTAATATAGTGTAAATGTATTTGTCTTGCTACTTCTACAACTCTGGTTTCAATCTGAAGTCTCCGGACTCTCCAACTGTACCTTTCCAACATCTTTCCTCCTAAAACACAGGCCTGGTAATTCTGCTCTCCGGACTATTATTATATTTCCATCTTTTCCAGACGAGGAAATGTCCCAGGTTTCCCAGATCTGATCCGTGTTCCGTGTCATTTTCCTTGAGCCTCGTTACATTCGGGCTCACAGTATCGCTGTTAGAGCCATTCGGTCCACTCAACTCCCCCCTGTGTCCGCCGCCGGGCGGCGAGCCCACTTAACAAGCCCGTCTTCACACAAAACACAGATTTCACTTAAGCTCACTCTATCCTCAGTTAGGGACGCGTCTTGAAATAGTATCCCGGCAGCTGACAGGAGGTTTTTCCATCAGTGCGGCTGCATCTGTGAGCGTTTCACTCATTTGCCGTCCACTCAAAGCTCAGTGTGCCGGCGGTTTGTGCTCATCACTGACAGATTTGTCGATGACTGATTGAGATGTTTAAGGGAACATGGAGTTTCGTATGTTTCCTGTGTTCACTTCAACTTTGCGTCTCTCATTTCCTACTTGCGATTCCGCCGAGCAGAGCAGGTGGAAGTCTTTAATTGTCTGCCTGCAGTAATTGAGCTATCTGCTGGTCTGTCCCCAGCTTATTAGAGTAATGTGATCCCCCCCCGCAGGACGGCATGGCAGCCGGCTCCAGTTCCCCTGATTACGGCTGATGGAGGTCGGCCAGGCCGGGAGGCAGCGCTGGGCAGGGGAGAGTTTGATGTAGATTGGCGGGAGGATGTCATATCACGTTTCTGTGGTTACAGCCACCATTAACCATGGCTTCCCCTGGGACAAAGGGAAACTACTTAAAATGACTCAGAGCAATTATTAATGTTCATTTTTTTTGGAGAGCAATACAGGACTCAAAGCCCACACGGGTGGGCTATAGATTAGAACTCCACAGGAACATGATGGATCCCATAACTACAGGATCTCACATTAGCATTAGACGGAGTCATCGACACACAGAACAGTTGGTAACGTGAGCCGTTTTCAGACATGAACTCCAGGAAATTGGGTCTGTAGGAGATGTGACGTGACTCGTCGTGTGAATCCTCTGGAGATTTTCGCGCTTTGTTCTCACATGGGCTCACCCAGACAATTTCAGGAAATCTTTCCTGGTGGGAAACGTTTCGGAAAATGCCCGGACTTCAGTGCCTGTCTGAGTGTAGCTTTAGTTTGGGCAGTAAGTTCTCTGGACCGTCACATTGAGCACAGCAAAATGTGATTCATTTTCAATTCTGCAGTGAGAGAGGGACGCTCGTGTGTGCGGACGTTGCGGTCAAGTGTAACGTGTAAACAGCAGAAACGTGCCTGTCTGTGTTTAAGAAGGATACGGGGTCCACTGATCAGCTCACAAGTCTGAGGATCAGTGACCCTCAGTGGGTCCCGACCACGACTGACCTCCGCTGACAGATGCCTCACGTCCAGAACGACCTCTGACCCCACATGAGGAATCCGAGTTAGGAAAAATGCCTAACAGATTTAGTTTAATACTACAAACGCTTTAATATTTACGTGCCGTGAATGTGCATTTGTTTTCAGATACTGTATGCGACAGTACAACGTGTGCATATATTTGGAAACTCCCCAGTCAGCTAGTAAAACATCTAATTTCTCAGTTTGAACGGTGACGTCTTTACAGATACATTTGTGTTTCAACCTCTTTCTCCAAATCCGAGCCGGGACTCAGGCCTGGTCCTCAGCCAAGGTAATTGCCGGCCACTCCGGAGAGTTACAAAAATAGAGGAAAGTGTATAATATAGATTTATTTTGGCCTCGTGCTCTCTATTGTTTGCTCATTACGCTCCTCACCTGCTCCCCTGACGTCTGAGCCAAAGGGAAATTAGGCGCTCGGGGAACTATGAATGACTACGACTGTAGTGAAGAAAAAAGAGTATGGCTTCTCCTTCTGACCTCCGCTCCACCAACTTGGACGTCACTTCCAAAGAAAATTGCCTGTGTTAGTTGTTCACACTGACACGTTGTCCTCCTGGAATGAGAATACTCAAATGTTTGAGGTTTCTCACTTGAAACTGGCTCCATCTGTTCAACGTTTCCACAAACCATTTTTCATCGCTGTGGAAGATATATATTTTTCAATCTAAAAAAAATGTATGACAGCGTTGCCAGACGCGCTCGTTTTCTTGAGGCTAATTAGGTTGTTGCAGTCTACGTAGGATTTGGATGCTGTGGTTTTTCTGAGGAAGGTTGGACGGATGGTGTCTGCGGCCGGCAGCTGCACAGTCACAGTGGACCTCGTCCAAAAATCAGACAAATATGCAGCAACACCGCCAGATTACACGCCTGTTGGTTGTTGACGTTGGATCGCTCCGATATTGATCTTGTTGGCATTAGTCGACCATATGTGTGTTGTGTGTGTGTTTGTGTGTGTGTGTGTGTGTGTGTGTGTGTGTGTGGGATTCCAGTATACATCTGTTTTAGATGAACAGCTGTTTTTCACCTGATCAGCTCAGAGCTCCGCAGCAGCGTTCAGGTGCACGGTTGCCGTCGACGCCCTCCGGCAAAAGAGGAATGATATACAGTTCCGCGTCGGATCTCATGCGTTGATATCACAACTTAAACACGGTCCCGTCTGTGTTGCGGCAACGTTATGTGTGTGTATGTGCCATGTCATCATTTATCATTCAGAGCACTCATGTTCGGTCATTCACAGCGACGGGAATGTCTCCCCTGCTTTGCTACTCGGGAGGAAACAAGTGCGTAGAATGAAAAATAGGGAAATGATTTGTGTTTCGTGTTGTTTTATTCCCTGTGGGATGACGCTGGAGGTTTTCTTCTACCATCAACCATCGCACTGACTGAATGTAATAGGCGAAGACATCAGCCACAGAGAAGGGTGTTGTGGGAGCAGGGCAGGATGAGGAGTCAAATAAACTTTCTAAGTCAGTGGCAACGTCGTCTTTTTTGCCTTTTCTGTCCTGACAATCAATCCCAAACATCAGAAAAGACAAATCTTCACGCTGAAGCTGTATTCAGGTAATGGTGTTAATGTTTTTAAAACAGGTAACAGGTATCTTAACATATGTATACTGAAAATCCATACGGGTAGAAAAAGAAAAGAACAAAATGCCTCTGCTCATATTCCGTCAGAGGAACATGTTCAGGCAAGTAACCTGATCTATGGAGGCTACATGCATTAACATAATTGCACAGGTACAGATAAACCTTTATTCATGAGCGAGACACTGACGGGTCTCTGAAGGACAGGAGGTGCGGAGGGAAGGTCCTTTGTTGAAGAGGAAAATAAGATCTTGTCCTCAGTGTTGTGCTGCGTCCATGGTGGACGTGGGAAGCAAAAAAATGCAAACTTGTGGATGCCTTCCGATGGAGAGAGTCAGATCCAGAGCCGACGACACTTCAGTCAGCGACTCCGACATGTGCAGAGAAATCGTGGGGCGAACCAGGGAGTTTATGTAACATCATAATGCCGAATGCACGAGAACCATATGCGTGTCTCATAAACACAGAACTATTTCCCAAAAGGGATCATTGATGAGTTACATATGATGGAAGGATTTTTTCCCAGATGATTACCTCTGCATTGTGTTTAAACTGCAAACGTGTACATTACTGGATGATCGTCAATAAGTTGTAAGTTGTAAACTCATTGTTATCCGAAATTGACACTAGACGTCCATTGTCAGCACTCCCTGCCCCGTCCACAAGTGTCACTAAATCAACCTGGTTCTCACAAAGAGCAGTTGCAGTAGCTATTGGCGTTAGCGGAATTACCGGGGCCCTTATTGCCACTTGTGTGTACGTCTCCCCGGAGGCTTTATTATTCTCTCGTATGACAATGATGGCTCGTCATGAAAGCCGACATTCATTGCGCCGATTATCACTCTGCCTCATCAGAAGGAGGCCGAGGGGATTAATGGAAAAAGGATTTGGAACGCGGCACGCTACACAAGAAAGACGAGACGCTTCTCGATGACTGCGGGGCCTTTAACGGAGATCACACACAGCTGTCGTCTGTGTTTCTTTTCTCTCTCTCTGCTGCAGCCAACTCTGTTCATGCTTATCTTTTGGAGTTTATGTCTTTTTCTGGTTCTTATTCTTTCTTTCTTTTTTGCCAATGTGACATTAGTCCTTTCAAAGCTCTGTTTGAAGTGATCGCTTGGATTTGGAGGAAAAAAAGAAAGAAAAAGTAAAGGAACCCAACAATAGGTTGGATGGTGGTTACCACTATTGACCTTCAGCCACAGGATCCTGGCTGGTTCTCACTTCGCTGCAGAAACAGGCTCAAAACCAAGTGGCAACCCATCACGACGTCACCTGTGCCTTTAGCATTTTGACCAGCGCCATCTTGTTTTTCTTTTGGATATCCCCGTCTGGTTGCAGCACCTACTACACTTGCAACCATGCACCGATCGATTGGACGGTACCAGCTGTCAGTCACGCTGTATCTACACCCCAATGCATACGGTGCTTTATATGTATTTTACTCTAAATAGGACCATGATTTACAAAAAGAAAACACCATTAAGAAGACTATGAAACTAGAGATTGAACCGTAAACTCCTCAGGAAAATGTTTACTGACGTTATGAATCAAGTGAGAAGTCGAGTCATTCTCTCATTGACTTCTATAGCAACAACCAGTGGAGTCGCCCTCTGCTGGTCATTGCAGAGAATACAGACCCGGTGACTGCGTCCATTTTTATATCAAGTGTCTCCAGTGGTTGTGAGGGGCCACACCTGACTGGATTAAAAAAAAAACAGACGTCTCAGCGGGTTGCCGATCGACCGTCCAACAAAGCCTACAGGCATTCTATTGTAGCTCCGTCACGTGCGCTGTTAACAACGCCGTCTTTTTTATGTGCTAACGCTGAACTTCACCTGGAGGATGTAACACATGGGAAGGGTTCCATCTTCTTCCCCCGCCAGGTCCAGAGCAACCGGTAGGAGGGACTTGCAAGAAGGACTTGAACAAAGGCTGCAGAGCACCCCCATGAGAATGGATAAGTGGTAGATAGAGAGTAGATTAATTGTGATAACCTTTGGCTAAGGCTTGACTAAGTGCAAATTATTTAACTTTCATAGGTGATGGCATATTTTACTGCGCCCACCTGGTTTCAGCTCGGCTTTTGGCTCAAATTCAACACAATCAACAATCGCCCTCGGGCCTTCACTTTTTATTACTGTACACGTTGCGTCTGGAGCTCAGTTCAGCTGGAAACAAACCGATGAGCAAACTGAACAAACTGCTCGGTACTAGTTAAGTTAAGCTACAGTTTGAAGACAGCCTGGGTTACTTTTATTGGTAGACTCCACATTGAAACATTGTGCGTTGGCGCGACTGTAAGTAAATAAGACAAATTACCCAATGACCCAGCTGACCCCTGAGAGTCTTTACCGTTCACACGTTTCTCCCGATGCAGGACTCAAACATCTGTTTTGCTTTTGCAGGAAACAGAACAGGCATGACTGGCACACACGCCCCCTCCTCCCTCCCTCCGTCTGTCCTTACCCTCGCCTCCTCTTAATGGCTTGATCTTTTGATTATAGCGTTGGGGAGAAAAGGCACATGAGTCTGGTGCGAGTTCTTTTTCCTCGGGGGCACTTCGCTGGTACATGAAATGTTCCTTCGTGAAACACTGCCTCACAAGTGGGGGCTTAACAAAGACCATCAGAGCAGAAGATCAGTGAGAACGCGCCTCGGTCCCAGAGACTGACAATTACTGCTCATTCAGATTCTGAAGCCTCAGCAAACCCACACGCTTTTGCAGATTGTGTGATTTACGTCGATGTCCTTATTGGGGCTCGCCGCGATTTGTAAAATAGTTGGGAGATTATGTAATTGTGAGTCAAAACAACGGATGCAAAATTCTACATCTGATGCTTATTTAAAAGAGCATCACTGGAGAGTGATCATAAACTCCGACTCCAGAGAGAGGTAACTCCAATAATTTAGTTTTGCATTAACATCAAGTTGGTGGACAGATTAAAAGAATTAAACTTTGTTGCAGCAGAGTCCAAGATACGTATTGTGAATAAAGCTTAAAAAAAAGATTTTCATAACGCAACTTAACAGAATCCTGCGTTGGATTTTGACCCGGTTGCTTTATTCTCACATCTTATAAAACTCTAAACCTAAACTTTCACTTTGTTACAAAGTGCAACGCCTCGGGCCAAAATCCACAGTAACCCCTGATGACATCATCTTGAGTTGTTTTCATAAACTTTGCAACGCTCCCACGAGAGCCACGGGAGACGTTTGACAACTTGCTTCACATGCTGCGTGGTACAGTCCCCGTCGTGACGAGCTAACGGATTGTCTGGCAGACGATACAGATAAAGACACGGCCTCCTGTTCACTGCCCTGCTTACATAAAGAATGCTTTATCAACTATTACGCATTCAATGTGGAATACATTACGTATCACTGCTCATGCATAAATCCTTGTTTTAACATACACATATGGGGCTTTTTAACTGCTGAAACCTGAGCTGAGCTTCATATGTATATGTATATGAGTTCCCCTCTGACATTTGCATCTGCTGCCGTGGTTTGCATATTTCATCTTTATTATTGAATCACCTCGTTACCGAGCAGAATGCGTTTTGCCTCCTGCTGCATGTCTCTGTTTAGAAAACAACATTAGGAGCATTAAAGTCTGGAGTTGGACTGTGCAGATGTGCTACTGAGACCGATGGAACATTGTACGTCTTCTTCTTTTTGAAATCTGAAAAAAAATCGTCGATTAGTCGACTATTTGACCTCGCGTCTGCTGCCTCCAGGTCAAAAGTGCAGTTCAAACCATCATTCAAATCCTTCTTCTCTCTAAGTGGTCCTCGTCCATATATCTTTTGAGGATTCCTGGAAGGTTTGGTATGTTGGAATTTTGAGTGCGACACCAGATTATGTTGCCCCAGTGCCGTTCCTAGTGGGCAGGAGCGTGGGACCGGCGATCTGTATAGAGAGAGAGCCGACAAGACACGGGATCATTTATTAAAGTGCCCGAGCCAACCAACCCTGTATCTTTTGGGAAAAAATGTCCCGAGGCAGCGGTTGAATCCCGGAGATTCACGTAGCTGAATCTCAGGGGCAGATCACATCTTTGCTTATGTTCATTTTTGCAAATGCACGCTACGATACCAGGGTACAACAAGACCGGCCTTTGAGCGGTGACTCACTTTCCCCGAGGGCGATGACGAGATGAATTCACAGTCCTCAGGAGGGGTCGTTCAAGCACCTGTGGTCCAGACATGACAACTGGCAAATGACTCTGTGAAACATCACGTCTCACGACGGGAATTAAGTCAGTGGGTGACGAGCAAAACAGTCACCTGCACTGTAGGACACCAAAAAAAGGCAGAAGATGTTAAAAACACTGAACTTAAACTGGGTGGAATTCGCCGCAGCCCCTCGGCAGCCTTCAAAGACAAAGGCCCTGTCAGTGGTTTTCCGCTGCTTAGTGACGCCATAAGTGAGCGGCGTGTTCACAGAATGCTCCCAAGTGCCAACAGATGAATGGATGTGGTTTGGTCTCTGCACATGGCTGCCGCCCGCATGGCTCCCCGAAATCTTCAGACGGCAAACAAAAGTTTGTGGAATCTCCCGAACATTAAACGCCTTTAAGTGATTGTTGAACATCTCATCCCCCCCCCCCCCCCCAAAAAAACCATGGGAGTTAATCTGCTGCTGAAAGCGGCCTCCACTCCTCTTTTCAAGGTTTTCCACGCCGCGGCGTTTGCCTGCGGAGATTTGCAGACGCGCGAATGAGGTCGGACACGGGTGTTGAATGATAGGATCTCACTCGCAGTTGATGTGTTCATTCATCCCGAACATCCAGATAAGTCCAGAGCACTTAGGAATCAGAGGAAAAGGGAACTCAGAGAAAAAGGGAACTGCCCATGGTTAATTCGGCATGATTTCGTTGAGGCAGTTTGACAAAAATGGAATCATTTGAGGGTTATCTATCGATAACTGGCGTACGTCTTGGCAGCACGGATTAGATTGGAGGGGTGATATTGTTTATGGATGTACATTTTTTCCTGTCTCACTACAGATGAGGTGAACATTCTGCAGGAGCTTTCTCTTCAGGTGTCCGACGCCAGCAACGCCTCCATGAGGGTGGAGGACAGCCGGTGTCCAGTCCTGCAGGTGGGACAGTACTCCACCCTGGCCCTTCCCCTGCGACAGCTCTTCCCTGACGGGTACAGTTACTTCTCAACCCCGTCAGTGTCTTACTGTTGTATTTTAATATGTTGGTTCAAGTGTCCTGCATCTTTATCGGCAAGAGGTGCAACTTATTCATGCTTTGAGCTGCGTTATAGATGTGTGTGGTGTGTGTGTGTGTTTGTGTGCAGGTTTGCGGATGCGTTCAGTTTGCTGGTGCAGCTGCGGAGTCCTCAGACGGAAGAGCGCAGCGTCTTCACCATGCTCGGCCGCGACAGCCACGTCGCGCTGCAGCTGCGGATCAGCGCCCACGCCGTCATCTTCGCGGCAACGCAGCAACGACACTACGAGTGAGCCCGCGGCTTATTCATCTTTTCATTAATTGATACGAAATCGAGTGAAACCTCTGTGCGTATGGCGTGCAGATTCAAGAACCTTTTATTCATGTCAACTTTTATGTATTACCCATTATCACCCCCCCCCCCCAAAAAAAAAAAATCCAGATGTCAGAATGTGATTACCACATCCATCTCAGGTAATTGAGGATGACTCATTGCCCCATTCCTGGTTCTTGGCCCGAGCGTGTGCAAATTGTGTCTGATAGATGAAGGAAAGTTCTGTGGATGTGCATTTCTTTGCAACGTGTGTGTGTGTGTGTGTGTGTGTGTGTGTGTGTGTGTGTGTGTGTGTGTGTGTGTGTCTGCCTGTGGATTGCGTTTGGCTGCGTCTCTTTGGCGAAAATGATTTATTAAGCGTTTCTTGGCAGTTTTTTTTTATCTTTCCCTCTTGAAGAACCACAGAGCTCGAAGCGATACATCACTGAGACACAGCAAGACAGCACACTGCCACAGATATACTGTATCTATCATGAGTTGTTGGCACGCTTGTTTTTATTTTGAAGGTGACATGTGAGATATATGTACACGCTGCCACTCGATCTTGGACCAGCAGCACCAGCATCTGCACCACACCTCCGGCCTGTTGCCTTCGTGCTCTCAGCAACATGTCGCCTATGGCTACAGTCCGTGTGTGTGTTGGAGCCCAGTGGAAGCAGCAGGCAAAAACAGAAGAGGTGCACAATTGAATGAAGTCGCCCTCCGTGTACAGAAGAGCCAACAAGAAAGACAATCCAGATAGCTGTCGTGCAGACTGCTACAATGGATCCTGTTGCATGTCATACGCTGGTTGTTGTTCTGGTCGATGTTGGAGTCTCCGCGTTGCAGCTTCTGCACTTACAAGATTTAGTTGTGGGGTTTTTTTTTTTTAGACATGACAGCTTCTCTGATTAATATTTGATATCGTCTGCGGGAAGTTCACAGATTCTTCACATCAAAATCCACATAAAAGTCTCGTATGACACATTTCGGGGCCCTTTTGAGGAGCCACACAACCAACACCGACTCGTATGACGTCACCAATCAAGTGATGTCATACCTGCACCTCCACTTTTTCAAATGTAATGTTTCATATTGTCATGCTGCAGAATCAACAGTGTTTTTTTTACAAAGATTTATTTAACAGCCCAACACAGTAAACAGATGCAGTGCACCATCTGTTTTTTTATGTGTCCTCCTCCTGCACCGAGGGAGCTTCTGCCTGCAAGACACTTTGTCAGGCCAAACGCTTTCCCCCTTAAATAAGTCTGATTCTGACCTAGTGCCTAAACATCACTTGTGTTCACATAATGACCCGTGTGTGTGTGTGTGTGTGTGTGTGTGTGTCTCTCCGCCAGGTTCCCGGTCAGCAGCCTGTCTGATGGAAAGTGGCACCACGTGGCCGTCAGCGTGTCGGCCAAGCGGCTGGCGGTGTACGTGGACTGTTCCCTGCTGGAGAGCGTGGACTGGGTGCACCACGGCCTGGGGATCAGCACCGACGGGCTGCTCATGGTCGGGGGCATCATCGAGGGTTTCGAGACTCCGTTTGAAGTGAGCGAAGTTCTTTCTAAACATTAGCACGACGTCCAGGAAACTGAATCCATTACGTTTTGTTCCGCACACCAGGGTGGGTTGAATGGCCCTAGTTGGATTTTTTTCAATTTTTCTACTACTCCATTGTTATTCTATATCGCGTGTGCAATAAAACATATTTTATGACTGGGTGGTTTTACATCAGCCAGATGATATTAGAAGAAAAATAAACCACACATGTCTAGTCCAGTTCATTTGAATTTCCTCCAAAAGGACTTGCATGTCTGCTCATGCTCACACACACACACACACACACACGGGAGAGAACACACAAGTAGATATTCCAGTCCTGTTTGCCCTTTCATCACAGACACAAAGACTCTGACCCTGTAATGCTTAGATACCATGTGTTTGTTTTTATAAAGTATGCGCAGAAATCCCTCTGAGCGGCTCCAACCGCAACGTCAATTACCTCCCGCGCACCAGATTTACATGAAATTACAGAGGAAGCGCTGATGAGTGTTTGGACAGAGGATGAGTTCAGTATCCTCAAACCCCCCCACCCCCCCTCCCTGTTCTCCATTCGACATGAAGTCATCTCATTACACTTTGCCTTGTTGTTAACCTGCATGCCTGCGGGAGGAGACTTTAAAGGAGAACATGGAGAACTCCATGTGAGGTACGAAGAACGCTAATGTTTACATTTTCACTGACAGTTTTTAAAAATGCATACAGTTTTAGAGTCATGCAATTATTTTTTAAAGTCCATCCTAGACCCGACCAGAGCAGTAAAATCATCAACAACAACAGAGAGAGAGAGACAAGCTTTATCCACAATCGCTTCCTGCCCCTTTAAAGGCTGATTTCGTCACAACCCATAATGCACCTGGCTTTGCGTCATGGGCAGATTACAACAAGCACTGGTGTATAAACCCGAGCATCAGATTGGACAGTGTGCGACTGCTTCACCGGGGGGGGGGGGGGAGAATTCTAGAGGCAGCATCTGGATTTGCTCTTATCACCATCAGATCAGATGGATTCTCCATCGACCTGTTTCCCCCGATGGACTTGTTTTTACGGAGCTCCGAGGATGGGGAACTTCCACCATCACAGGTGGCGACAGTTCTGTCTCCAGACTTGTTTCATTTTAGATTCCAGTGTTTCGAAGGCCTCAGAATCAAACCGTGCATCTTTAGTAATGCGGTGTTTTCAGTGTTTTACCTCTTTCCCTTCTTTGACCTTCTTTTTTAAGGCCTTTTATTCTCATTACATAACGTTCTGATCCACACAAAGTCCCTCATTAGTTATTGAACATTATGTCTCTCCCTCGATTTAATCTTTCACTTAATAGTTGCCAGGTACGTTATCACAGACAGGTCCTCGTCTTTCTTTCCAGTCGTCCCTGCAGTAAACAAACAGGACGCTCGGCGGTTTTTTGGATAAATACTAAAACGTGTTAACGTGCAAAGAAAAGTCCTGCGTGGACTTAATTGAACTGATTTAGGAACCCAAGAGGAAGCAGATGTATCTTCCCGAGACGCAGGTTTCTTCCCCGGTCTATTTTTAGGGAACAGTATTTTTTGGGGGGATTTTTCCCAAAGGTTTCGTGGCTCTGCGAAGCATCTCGGAAATATGATACAAAGCAAAGCAGCCCTGCAATCGAGTAAGAAACAAATTTATGTCGGTCTCCCTCTTTTCTCACCTGTCGTGGGATTCGATTTAAGGACGTGGGATCAAAACAGCTCTAATTTGGGCCTAATTAGCTGCGCGACGTGCACCGGCACGCTTGAGTTTGGCGAAGGCAAATTTAGAAATAATTTACATTCGAATATTAACAGACGTGATTCATTCTTAGATCCGTGTGTGGTTTCCCTCTCAAAGTGATGCTTATCTGTCTTAAAAAAACAAAACACACACTGAGACAGACGCTCTCTCATCCACCAGCACATTGTTATAAACAGCAGGCCCGAGGACAGAGGGTTTTTAAATGTTCTGTTTCTCGCGTCTGGCCTGATGTCAGAGTCACTGACACAGCACAGGAACCGTGGGAGCGCCACCGACCCCACGGAGGCACATTACTCTGTCTTCAGCAATCCCCCGTCAGTCCTCCGCAGTCAAATATGAGGGTTTTAATGGCGATTTTATAGAGCACAGATTTGTGGCTTTTTTTTCTTCTGTTTATTCTTAAGTTGAAGTTTATTGGAGCAGCCGTTAACAGCGCAGCACAGAAAATACTGAGGGCATGTTTGTGTTTTGCAGATTTCTAACATTCGCTCACATTCACATTTCATCCCCTGGACAGATTTGTTCCCACATGAAGCGGATTGTTGTGTGTCCCCACAGTGTGTGTGTGTGTGTGTGTGTGTGTGTGGACTGCTCACACTGTATCTGACGCCTCTGTCCCTGCAGGGTCGTCTCCGACAGCTGACCTTCCTGATGGACGACCCAGACGCCGCCCGGCAACACTGCAGCCTCCACCCGCCCCGCTGCGGCGCCTCGGCCCCCAAGCCTCCTCCCCGCTCCCCGCGCACCGACAACATGCTGGAGGTGAGGAGAGACGGGACGGAGGGGAAGTAAAAGAATAGGAATTAACCTGCATGTTCCCCTCGACTGGTGTAGACAGTAGCGGTGTCTCTGACATGTGACTGGAGGTGTTTCAGGCGAAGACTCATCCCAGACTCTCTGACTCCTGCAGTTAATACTCTGGCAGCACAAAGAGTTGTATACCATGAAGCGTGACAAGAGCATCATCAGAGGATTTAACACCAAAGAGGCATCTCTGTTTCATGCGGTTCAGATCCTTTAACAAGTCGGGACGTTTGTTGGTGAACTGAGCTGAACTGTCTTCATTTGTGCTTTTTTATTTCATTGTAGAAATTGTCCCCCACTCTGTCTCCTCACAGAACATACTGCTGTCCTCGAACGACCTGGAGGACTTGCTGGGCGACCCCGAGGACCGCACGTCCTCCAGACTCGGCAGAACTGTGAGTGGAAGATTCTGGTGCATACATGAATGTCGCTGAGAAAAAAATGGCAGCGAAAATGGCCTCTTTTTTTAAATGTCGGTGTTAAAAACTAACGAGCA
The DNA here is from genome assembly GCF_022379125.1 of Scophthalmus maximus. Taxonomy (NCBI): domain Eukaryota; kingdom Metazoa; phylum Chordata; class Actinopteri; order Pleuronectiformes; family Scophthalmidae; genus Scophthalmus; species Scophthalmus maximus. Next base: position 2,767,912 of record NC_061534.1, read on the forward strand.
AACAAACAAAGAAACGCCGTTGCCGGGGTTTCGCAGCTGCGACCCAAAAGCTTCAGATGGAGAGGCTGCGGAGGCTGACCCGTCGTCATGGCGATCAAATCCAGCTGTGGACTGGCAGGCGTGCATACCGACCGCTGGTCTGGTTTCACCGGCTTCATTACTTTTCATCAGCCGCTGTCTGTAAAAACCAACCGTCCAGTGTGTGTGTGTGTGTGTGTGTGTGTGTGTGTGTGTGTGACGCCTGTGTACCTGACCTGTCTGCGTTCTGGCCCGTTTGTCTTGGTCGGCTCTTTGCTGTGGTTCGTCTGGGTGTTGAAGGTGGAAGTCTGCTCTGATTAATCGTAGACGGAGCTAATTTCTTCTGATTTTTACCAAAACCATGTGGAAATTTGTTGGTGTTTTTATTCAGAATGTTAGAAAAATTGGGGGTAAAAGACCCGGGAAACACAAGAACAGTGTTTCGTTTGACTTCTTTGCACCATGCACGAACAGTAGTTCATCCTCCAGAAAAAGAACTTTAATCTTTCGTGACCGTCATTCTTTTCTGTAGTTGCTCAGTTTCTTCTGTCTTTGTGTGGGACACAGAATCAGGGTCAAAATACTTTTTTTTTTTAAAAGTTGGTATTCTTCAGAGCTGCAGTGATTACTTGATGAAACCAAGTTGACTGACGGAACCCTTAAATGTTCTCAGACTAAACAAAACTCCTGAAATACTTGAAAATGAAGGAAAAGCAAAGCTGGTTTGAATTTACTTTATTATTTTTCTTACATTATATGTGCACAGAGGAATGTCAGAAGTAATCAGTGATGATTTGGCTCTTTCTTTACAGTAGACATCAGTGTACAGCCGGGGGAGGGACTAAAAAAAGACTCATAGCAGAACCATGCCATGCCAGACACAGAGCCTCTCCGTCAGGATGCCTCTGTGATGAGGTGGACGACGGAGACAGAGTCTCCTGCTGTTCTGTGTTGCAGAGAACAAGCTGCACCAGATCCCCAGACTTCATCGGGCCGCATCTCTTTCTCATTATCTCTGCCCCCCCCCCCCCCGTCCCGTCCCGTCCCATTCATCTGTTTCAGGTTTTTGTTCCGCTATTTTAATTTGCGTCTGGCTGTATATTCATCTCTGTCTGTCTGTCTGTCTCTTTATGTTTCCATGTCTGTATCCTTGTGTGTTGACCTGTTGGCTCTCTCTCCCGCAGCTCCTCGTCAAGTGTCCGAAAATCAATCACTTATCAATCTGCCCCCCCCCCCCTGTGTTTGTCTCCGTCGCCGTATTCATACAAAAAACGAAATGTAAAATTGACAGTTCACCTGTCCACGGGCAGTTATGTGCATGACACTCGAACTGGCCTTCTCTTCCACTTAATGGACTCAACAACTAATGGACTGATCAAGCAAATAGTCAACAGATGACCAGTCAAAATAATTGGTAGTTGCGGATACGGGATAGAAGCGGAACGAATGAATCAGGGAGTGATTGTGGACGCGGCCTGTTCCTCATTAACACACGTGCAGACCACTTCATTAACAACACGGACTTCTCCCTCGTCTGCGAAGCGTAACGTTTCTGAACTTGTGGGGGCCACGTCCTTTGGGGGGGGGGTTCCTGAGTTTGATGCATGTCCTGTGTGGGGCCGCAGGTTCCCCCCTGACAGGTGCTCTCTCTCCAGAGACCCGGGGGGGGGGGGGGGGCACTCGGAGGCGAGTTGAGCTACAGCTCCGAGCGATATGCCCTGAGATGTTAAAACACTCCTGGAGGTCAGGGACCTTGGCTCAACACGTAATCACGAAGCCAGAGCTACGAACCTGGCAGCAGGTTGATGGTGTTGAAGCCTCATCATGGAAATGTGACTTTCTTTTCTTGGTGAATTGTGTGTATGTGAGTCCCTTTGCCAGCAGGTCCTCATGAAAGGGAAGCTTTTTCCTGCTGAATCACATCATTACCGTCGCCAAGGAGGTTGTGTTTTCCTCGGCCCTTGTTTGTTTGTCAGCTTGCAGATTTCCACGAAATCCTGCGGCGAGTTGGGGCATGGCCCAAGGAAGAAGCACATTGAATTTTGGAATCCGGATGATCGGGCGGATCCAGCAATATTTTGATGGAGTGTTAGCCCTTGGCAGGGGTTTGCATTCTCCGATGACCCTTCTTAGACTGAATCACTTAAGGTCTTAAGACTTTTTTGTTGAACAAAATAATTCATGTGAAGCGATTTTAGCCTCTCAGAATATGTGGGTGGAAATGTGGAACATACAATATGTGTGTCAGGAAGACATGGAGAGAATAAGCATAGGTTTTTTTTACATAATGAACGAGGTTGTAGCACCACTCACGTTCGATCCGTGAAGCCGCATCTGTCACAGAAAGAAGTAGACACACACACACACACACGCCTGTGGTCGTAATATTCCCTGTTCCACGTCCTCTCACAGCCAAGTGTTTTTTTAGTTTTTTTCGCTGGGGTCTCTGGAGAGGCGTCTTTCATAAAAACCTGTCAAACAACCGCTCTTAACTGGCAAGCTGAGACATAAACAAGGAGGTGGGGTGAAAAAATCATCCATCATACTTTATACTGCATGGACTCGGGCAAACCACCAAGGTTCATGTAGTATGTTGCATATGAAGTCTGGTTACGGTTGCTTATTGTATGATTTAACGCTACTCTCTATTTTTACGATATTGATAATTAATAGATTATCCATTGGATCTTGTGTCGACATTTAAGTTCCGTTACCAGGCAACCTAAGCTTCATGTGGACTCGTGTTTTTCCCCCTTGCTTGTTTACTCTCCCTGCACACTTCGCCAGAGGCAGCAGCTGGTCAAAGGTTAAAGGTCAGAGGTCAGGGCCAGGTCAGGGTCACCCAGCTGGGTTGAATAGAGGAATCAGAGGAACAGGTTATGCTGCGTTTCACCATCTTGTCCGGACTCCGAGGCCGAGATGAGCTGCTCTCTACCATGCTCTCATTGCGGACGTCATCATCGGCCTGTCAGGAGAAGTGAACCAGTGGAAAATTGATGAGAAGTTGATATCATTTCTTGACTGTCAGAGCGATTACATCGCCGGGCAATAACACGCCAGCAAATACTCTATTGAACTTAATTGGATCCTCTCCTCTACATTGTTTTCCCCTGGAGAGCGACGTCGCTCAACACAAACACACGCGCAGGTAAATGTGCTGACAGAACTTTTTAAATTACAGACCGCAGGACTAAATATCTGTTGTATCCAGCCAGGAAAGCTCGAGCGAGGCCCGGCAGCAGATGAGTTGGGCCATGTGAGTCAGTCCTCAGTTTTTTTTTATTTTTTGATCTTAGGGTATGTTCTGCCAGCACGCAAATAAAATGGAAGTCCTGCCACGGCTGGCTCCAAGATGATGAGTCTAATGAAAGGACGGCGGGCGTCTAAGGGAGCGCTCGCAGGATCTCGCTGGAGGCCTCAACAGAAACTCCGGCTTTGCTTGCGTTGTGTGCTGTAGATTTCTGGTAAAGTGCAACCAATCAAATCATGTTTTACGCAAATAATTTGATGTCCTGCCGGACCAGTGCGGGACTTGTTGTCATGGCTACGACGATCACGCTCCCTCCCGACCACAGACTGTATATGAAACTACAAGTAGTCCCTGGGTCTGGAAAATGAAGCCGATGCAGAAGTGCCTGAAGCCTGTGTTCTCTGGGATGACCAGTAGAGGGCGACTCCTCTGGTTTGAGCTCTCAGTCAGACCCCAGCCTCAATTCTAAGTCCTGTTGGGGTGACGTCACGGTGAGCTGTCCTCCGAACATCACAGATTCTGACGTCAAGCGTTAAAGCAACGCGTCCGTGTGAGTGGAGCTCTGTGATTGGTGGACGTCATGCTTTTTGATCCCGACAGAGGAGAGTAAATCATTTTTGAGCAGTCTCCATGATATTGTGATAAGTCGACACCGTTGGCCCTCAGGCGATGTTTATAATGAGCGTCTTTTTCTTATGGATTTCCCTCTGCGCAAGTATTTACATGAATAATATGTCATTTCCACAAGTAAAATATGCATTTAGAGGAATTGAGACATGGGCCCTGACATTATAGGCCTCATAATATTTTGTTTTGTGTTACAGCCCTGCGAGGCATCAAGCTGAGCCAGTGAGCTGTCAGAGAGGAGACAGTGGGATTCAGAGCAATTGCTCCTCAAGACAGCGTGATGAGGAAAAGACTTAATATTAAAAATAATCCCCCAGAATCCATGTGATGGGAGGGATTCTGGAGCTGAAACATGTTGTTGTACAATGAATCAAAGACAAAGTGAAGGCTTCACAACGGTATCGATGAACTGTTTGTTAAATTAAAACAGAAGGATGTCATCCCTGTCTTTTTTTAATCATCAGGGAGGTTGTGCACACTTCCGGGCTTTGCTTTTGTGTGCGCGGAAAAAGGATCATAGCTGCTTTCAATGTGAAATTAAGTAATTACAGACGCGCAGCAGGTCCGTAAATCATGGATTAAATAAGTAAATAAGTGAATAAAGGGGTTGTTGAAGGGAGGGATGATGAAATAAGAAAGAGATCAACGATATCGACAGAATTCATGGAAACAAACCATAGGAGGAATTCTTCAGTCAGAAAACAATTTTGGAAAATTGGGTCCGGACTTTTTCCCGGAGTTTGCCTTTTCACATCTGGAGAGCTCAGCAGCAGATTGTAATGCAGCTTGTGTTACCCGGTTCGTTCGTTCTTCTTGTAACTGCGCAGTGCAGAACAAATTCCCAGCACCTCTGGAAAACATCACGTGTGCAGGGAGGACACCGGCGTGCCGGGAAGTCGGTGAGGATGAAAACAGGGATTATTGATTTCCCTCTGCACATCTGCGCCCGGCAGCTCCCAGAGGTTCCGTTCACCCTGAGTCGACCTTCCTCTGCTTCTTGTTGATCTGGATTGTTGTTGTTTTTTGCGAGACCACCTCTCCTCCTCCTTTGTTCCTCGTAGGCTTTGACATAACGCTTCGCGCTGAGGAGGTCTCCTCTGCGTAAATCAAGTCCGCCTCAGAGAATCCACGCTGGATGTATACTTCCCTCATATGCTCTCGCAACTGTGGCCGTTCCACCGAGTGCGGGCACTGCGGCTTTCCTCTGCTGTAATCCCCCTCTTCTTCTGTTGTGCACGCTCCCCTCGAACCATAAACCGTCCGCGTTTGAAAGCGGCGGGGATTCCCTCACATCACCGCTGTCCCTGTTTCCCTTTGTTCCGCTTCCCTTCGGTTGGAAGGGGGCAGTTATTCACTCGGGCAGACGTATCAGCCGTCCGTGATGTTGCAGTCAGATGTGATCAGATGTTCACCCTTGGTCTGCTGAGCGCTGACAAACAGTTTGGACGTCGAGGATTTGGAACGTCCAGCGCACGCTCCGGATGATCGAGTGTATTTGTTATTCAAAGGACTTTTGGGTCGTGTTGAGGTTGAACTTTGAGGACATTACAGTTTGTCCCTGTCAGTTTTAGTTTCCACTCTCTGTCAGCGTTGACAGACACGACCCCCCCTGAGGCCCGATGGGCCTGATCTCCCACCACATTCGCTGTATTGCTTGTACAAGATGTATGGCTGCCTGGTAAAAAGGGGGGAAAAAAGGGAAAAGTGGAAGGGCGTGCACCCGGTAGGTGTGTGGTGGGTGTGTCTGCAGGCAGCTGGATCAGCCTCCTGCCCTCCCCGTGCAGAGGTCCGCCTGTGGGCACAATGTGAGCAGAGTGGAAGTGCGGACAGACCCACAGTGTCTCCTCCTGCAGTCATGCTCCACCATGTCGGACTGTACCTGCTCCTGGGCTGCCTCGCGCTGGACCTAGATAGATCACACGTGAGAGGTCAATGGCGACGGAATGCGAAGGTACTGCTGCCCTGTTGTGACCACACACACACACACACACACACACATGCAGATTTTTCCCTTTTCGTTTGATTGTGTTGCACTGATTTGAGTGTGTGTGAACCAGTGTGCACAATGGTGGTGCCTTTTTAAATACTTGCATACACTCCTACACACTTTGCCTCTATTGAAGATTTGACTGTGATTTACAGTGCAACGTTGCACCACGTTGCGCCGATGATTTCAGTTCTTAAATCAACCTCGGCAATATCCCGCGGGTGATGTCATGGCCAGGGATGTTTCAGAATTATGTGTATTTATACTTAAGATGGAAGAAAAATTCATTGAAGTAATTTTTTTTTGGAAAAACAAATCCACTTTCTTGCCAAATGAAACCATTTCATTAAACCAGTGGTTTATCACAAGGCTGGGGACATTCTGGAGATACATGGGGCATTGATTATTGTATTGTGCATTGTTGGAGGTTATTTCTTGCTGTTAAATGTGGTCACGAGCAGCAGATTTGTGACCAGCAAGACGCTAACTCAGTAGCAAATAGAAGCATAGTGGCCTGTCTGTACTTGGATTTTGAGGCATTTGCATTTGTACACATTTTATTATTTGTGTGACTTATAGACTACTAAGCATAAAGTCTGCAAATATTGCATGTGTCGAATACCAATGAGAGGTTCGTCCGCTTTTTTATTAATCGTTGATTTACTGGAGAATTTATTAGTGACTCCAGAACTTTAACAGCATCATCAGACGTCAGGAATCCAAACCCTGAGAATTAACCAAAGCTCACAGTGAGTCACTTCCTCTTGTACGGAGACAGACGTCTGCGTAGGGACTCAGCCGTTGACTTCATGGTTTCTGTGGCTAACTGGTGTCAAAATAAATCATACGCACATAGGCGGCATCGACCGCTGCTCCCAGAAGAAGCAGCGGCCCCCCCCCCCTATGGTCTCTTCATGATCTTACTATATTTATATATATATATATATATATCCCCCAGGACCACCACTGGCGACTCGGTGGACGCTTTGATCCCGACCAGTGGTGGCTTTTTCTACCATGGGTGGTCCTGCTGGCCCCCCCCCCGATCACGAGTGTTAACACCACACTCAACCTCCTGAGCTCCCGAACAACACTGAGTCACAGCAGAAAGTCACACGCTCGCTCGTGTGCACGTGGCTGGTGGAACACACACACACACACACACACACGCACACACACATCAAGCCATTTTGATACACACACAAGTATTAACATGCATGCATATTTGTGATTGTCTTGCTTTATAAGGGGCTTTATCACCTCAGACACTGCAAGCTTTGTTTGAATTTCAAGGGGGAAAACACACTCTTACACTCACACGCATGCACACACTCTCATGCCAGCCTCTGATGAAGCTCCGCCATGTGCAACGTTGTCCTCACTCCTGCGCCGGGGACAGACTGTGTGTCTTTGCCACCGTGCATTTGCAAGACCCAGCCGGTCGGAGAACGTCTGCATGCATACCTGTGTCTTGGCTAGATTTACGGACCGTGTCAATTGATTAGCACCTTTGCAGGAGCGAGTCTTCATCGTGTGTGTGTGTGTGTGATAATGATAGCGCTCTAGCCTACAGCGCTTGTCACAGGCGGTGAGTTCTTCACGAATTCGTCATACTGTAGCTCATAACAGAGGATTTGCTGACCCACTTGTTGCTGATTGGACACAGTAGTCACTAATAAACAACCAGCTGTGCAGCCTGTCAACATCTGCCATAATTGTCTGTGTTTTCCCACAAATACAGTAGAAGTTCAGTCGCGTTCTCTTCGCAAATAATACATTTATGTTATATTATCATATGCAGACGAAGTGTAATCGTCTTTAAGAAGGTGTCTTAAGAATCTATTTCCTCCATCATCATCTCGTACCTCACATTTACCTTTTGCGTCGCCATGGCAGCAGACTTTTTTTCAAAACACTTTCCCGCTGCCTTGACACGCAGCGAGATACGGGAACTGTGAGAGTGATAAAAGACGACGTGACAGTGTGATGGATTAGAGCGGTTCAAGTCCTCGCAAGTTGCGCCAGTGATTGATTTGAGTGTTTGGAAAAACACGCTGGAAGAAAAACACGAGTAGGTAATCTGTTCAGAACAAAAGGGATGGGACATTTTGAATCACACGTTGTTGCTCCATGTTCATCCCGCCGGTGTTGGATGGGGTCGGAGGTCAGGGCTCTGTGCAGGTCAGACCCAAAGTGGGAAAACAACTTTCTTTGCCGACCTGAGTGTGTGTGTGTGTCTGTGTGTGTGTGTGTGGGGGGGGGGGGGGTTACAATGTTGCAAAAAGTTGGAAGAAACCCACCCCAGACCAAAAATATGCGAAAAGCATGTGGACATGATATCCACTTAATTTGTCGAATGTGTGTGCTCAACAGACAATAAGATGAGAAATGTTTCACGGGACATTGGTTCAGGGTTTTGGAAAACTGACAGAAAAAAAACCCATCACAAGTCATCTTCTGACAGGAACATTAAGGAAGCCTGTAAAAACTGTTCCGTCTGTTCACCAGCCTGCAGACATGCATACTGACAGAGTGAAGCACAACATATCCCGACCGTCATACCTTCACCTATAGATAAGGGCGGGCCGGACACACACACACACACACACACACACACACGCACACACACTTTGAATAGACGCCAGTGTCCTTGCCTGCTTGAGCCTGCAGCTCCCGATCCTCCAGAGCCGTCAGAGAGACGGTGAGTGTGAGCGCTGCGTTGGCAAGCGATGAGAAGGTTCCAGGGAGAGACTTGCTGAGATGATTCGTTTTTTGGTTTGACGGGATAACTACTCCGATTTATGCTTTGCGGCACCTGTTCTGTAGATTTGGGCGACTGTTGTATTTCAAGCATTGACGATCTCCCGAGCCCTCAGCTGCAGAGTCAGAGGTCACTGTCGCAAAGATAGTGACCTCTGACGGACACTTTCGCACGGCGGTCACGATCACGGAACTGAAAGAGCGGAGAAATGACCCTTCAGCTCGTGACCTGAAGGACCGTCCGGACGAATGTGGGAAGGGGAAGGTAAAAGAGCAGCAGTCGCCCCCTCACTCGTCGCCACCACTTATCTGCCCCTGACCACGGCCCCTTAACCCTCAGCTGCTCAGTGAAGCCGCTCAGTGTCCCAACAGATCAGACCGGGAGCTGCAGCTACCGGCTGCGATGATGCATGTAAATGTCTGAGTGTGTGTGTGACGAAACGCACAGCAAATATTTGGGACCACTAGCTGTAGATCACGCCGTATCCACGCACCAATTTATCGTCTGTTGTACTCTAAGATGGACCATAGTTTACAAAATGAACATCGTGCTGCATTGGAGAAGTCTTGAAAACTACAGATTGAGACCATGAACTCCCTTTTGCCAGTCGCCCTCTGCTGGTCATTCCAGAGAACACAGGTTGTAGACCCAGTATTCGATTATCCCCCTGTCTTTGTCTGAGCCCCTCGGTCTGTCCTGGGATTAAACGCTATGTTCACATATAATTCAAAAACAGTGCGACACTAACATTTGCCTAAGATATGATATCATTAGGTTTGTCACGGAGCGTGTTTTCCTTGCCGTGTTCCCGCTCCTGACTTGTCCGGCTGAGTGTGGCCCGAGCCGGCGTTCACAGGCAAATCTCACAGACTGGAGGGCAGATCAACCGGGGGGGAGAGGGGGGATCCAGTGTCAGCTCATCAACCGGGCCGGCTGCACGACTGTGGCAGAAAGAGAAAGGGCCTTTGTTTCCTACTGGGGCTCCTTGTTTGGTCTCTTGCCTATCTCATTCCTCCACTGGAACCTCGTCGGGCCCCAGCCGCCCCCCCCCCCGGGGCCGGGTTTCATCATTTGGGGCATATCAGTCTTTTCTGATAATACAATCAGACCATGCTCGGTCGAGCTCTGCTCTGACGAACGACCGTAGCCAAACGGGAAAGCCGAGATCCCCTCTGCGATGCTAATTCATAAAATGTGTATGACATCATTTGACTCGTTATATTTGATACCCATCCCCACCTCCAGCGCTCTGCGCTTTTCCAAGGGCAACTCGTGGATTTATGCCTTGGAAGAATTTCCGGCTGTTTTTTAGGAGCCAGAGTGAGTCTGAACTTGTACTGAGCAGCTGTACGTGACGCAGGGATAGAAAGTGGAGTTTTTAGAGCCTTCCACAGTATTTCAACTTATGAGAGCGGATCAACAATAAGACTCGTGTTGTTCAGTTACACTCAGTTTGGCCGTTTCCAGACACGAGCTCCGGAAAATGCGCGTGACTTTAGGATGCTCTATATTCAGTCGGCTCAGCACTTCCCAGAACATCTGTCCAGCAGTTATTGAGATCAACACACATCGACACACGCACACACACACACACACACACACACGCACACACACGCACACACATTTTCATCCCTTGTGTGTGTGTGTGTACAGATACGTCCGTACATCTAGGCCGTCTTCAGGCAGGGTGGTTACTCTGCCCCCATCTCCTCCTCCTCCTCCTCCTCCTCCCGTCCTCCTGCGCTCCATATGCCTCTCAGCTCCACTTTACTGCCGCTCTCCATTTCAGCCCATTAGGGGTCATCAAACAAAATTTACAGCCCTCTGGTCCCCTCCCCTGAAAGGCCTCTCTGACTGCGCCACTGCTCCCTGAGGTCCAACATGTTCATGCGCTTTGCTCGGTGTGTGTGTGTGTGTGTGTGTGTACTTCAATCTTTGTGAGGACCAGGTTGAGTTATAGGCCGTACGGAGACAGGAAGGGGAGGACGTGTCATTTCAAAGCGCTGTTTGATGGGTGAAATCTCTGTTTTGAGGTTCACATTAGAATAAGGTTTGTGTTGGACTTTGAAGCTGTGATGCATTAAACCAACGAGTGTCCTCACTAAGATAGTAGTACAAGTGTGTATGTGCAGTCTGGGTTCTAGTGTTTTGCGTGTTGTTAATGTCCCCTTCACCTCTGGATACCACATCACTTTTAACCGCTTTGTGTTTGGAAAGATTTTATAAGGTGCCTGAAACCCCACGTGAGTCAATAATGATAATAAATTCATATTTTCACAGCTGACTTTGTTTTACAATGAGAATAAGTGTTACATATGTTCATCATTAGTCAGGTTTATTCGCATTACAGAAGCTTGTACAGGAGGAGACCACTCTGTGGCCCTGGACAGGTACAGTAACAGCATCAGAGGAGCCTGAGACCAACAGCTCTCCGCTCATGTGCCATGCAGGGAAGGATACGACGAGCTTTGAGGTTTTAAAAGAAACCTTTAGTATGGTTAGTTAATGTGAACCTGCAGAATCTGCTAAATGGATCTTACATGTGGTCGGTTTGAGCTGTCTGGAGCCACAACAAGGCTCCTGACATGGGAGAAACCAGTGGATTCTGACATCAGTACATAGGATAAATGATTCAAGAAGAGGTTTTCCGGGTGAAGAGATCGTAACAAAAGGAGAAAGTAGCAGCTTCTGTAGCAGGTAACGCAGAGGCAGTTTTGAGTCGCTGTGCGAAATACAATCACAGAAGTTAGTACTAAGTACTCGTATTGGACGGTTGTGGCTCAGGAGGTTCAGTGAGTTGCTCAAGTCTGCATGTCCAGTTAATACTGTAATAATGACTACTGAGTATCCACGGGTTGGATTGTAAACAAGCTGTCGTGATCCAATTGCAAGACGGTCTGTCGTCGAGACAGATGTCAGAGAAGCAGCCTCGCTTCAGTCCAGTTATCAGATGAAGACGGAAAGTTAAAGGGAAAGGAGCTTTATTGACATTGTCTACGACAAAAGCATCATCTGAAACACGGACGAGCCCTGGACTCAATAAAAGAAGTTCTCAGTGGTTTGGTCGCATTAGGGAGCTCAGTGCGAACCGCTGAAATGCTAATTGGAGACAGTGACATTCATGTGTTTTGGAAAAGGATGAGACGAAATCATCTGTGCTGTGCAGTGCTGGATGACAAGACGGGGTCGGGGTTATCTGTCTTCAAGAGATGGGAAACCAATCGACTCGAGGGGAAATGAAATGACGCCAGATGTCGGCGAACTGTTGATGACATTTTCAAGAAAAAGAGGAAGAAGGTTGACAGCAGTGTTTCTTTCTGCCGAAGAGACAAACTCTGGTATTTAAAGTGGAATGTGTTCTAATAAAACTTTCTCGTTTGTGGATGTTTTTGTGTGAGTCAGTAATGCGTCTTCACTGTTTGCTGTGGCTCTCAGATCCCTTTCTTCTGCTTCTTTCTAAACTTCCCTCTTCTACGAGTCATTACTTTCAGTCCAGTCCAGTTCATTTACTCTCCGTTCGTCTGTTGAGGTTGAGGAAATTACAAACTGGGATAATTCGGTCTGTAAACGTTACTGTTGCTCAGACAAACTCTCCCCTCGCGAGTCCACCACAAAAACACAGAGCCGCACAAACAAGACATCCGACCCCGACCGGCTATTGGCAGCGCGACACGACGCAAACCAGAAAATGGCTGTGATAACATCATAAAGATTATCCTTGACTGAGCTCCAATTCCTGTTGTTGTTTCCCCCGACAGAATATGTTCCTGCGCCGGGGGAGCACTCGAGGGGACGGGACGATGCTCTCAGGGCCCAATCGAAAAGGCTCAGTGGTCCGTGGGGACGTCTTCGTCGTGGACGAGGACACGGACCTGTTGGACCCCATCTTCCAAAATGGCGGGTATGTTGACCCCCAGAGGAAGCCCTCCAGAAACGGAGGCAACCAGAAGGGGAAGCCTGAAATGTCGTCCAAACATTTGGAGGAGAACATTACCACAGAGAAGCGGACGGCCGAGAGTGACAGGACGTCATCGCTGTTCCCTGGGAAACCCTCCGAAGACATCATTGACCTGGACACGGGCGACGCGCCCAAGAAGCCCTCGGCGGGGTCTCCCGTACTTCCCAGGAACCCCTCATCTCCCAACAGGACATCCACAGACTCCGGCCAACTTAGGGAGGAGACGGATGATCCGACCAGGACTGTCTCGTCTACGCCTCGTATCGAAGTCCCCATGCGGAGCACCACTCGTAGAGCAGAGCACCATGTCAAACATCTGGACAGGGAGCGTCCTGGCACCGTGACCATCGTGTCCGTCGACGGTGACCTGGTCCGGGGCTCGGATGGGAAAATGTACCGGCTGCAGAGGGGACCGGCAGGCCGGATGGGTCCTCCAGGGCCAGAAGTGAGTGATACTAGGATGCTCTTGTTGCTTGTTATAATAAGAAATTATTGTTTTTGCATATGTTTTGTCGACCAAGAAAGCCAAGGCCAAAGACTCGGTTCCCCCCGACTGCTTCAACCGCGAAGCTGATGTGTTGAACCAGAGATGAAGTGGGCTCAACCCCTCGTGTACGGAGAAAGTGTGACGTCTGTTTGTGCTTTACAGCTCACAAGAGCTGTTCTCCATCAGCCGCCATCTGAGACTGATCAGCGGAGGCTGCGCCGCCTTTAAACACATGTTGACCCACATGTCTTTGATGCCGCGATCCGAGCCCTCGGAGGGCCGCGCGGTTAACGGGTCCCAGCAGTTTGTCACAGCATTACTCAATTGTCAATCTTAACCTCTGGCTGCCAGGTTGTGTGATTGGTGTCGGTGAGCGAGTAAAGACCATTTGGTTACATCCAATGAGAAAGCTCTTACCTGGTGTAAGAGGTGGGTCGTGACAGGAACTGCAGGGGCAGACGGAACCAGAACCAGGCCGCGCATCTGCTCATGTCTGGGGCAGCACTCTGGAGTCACGCTGCCATAAAAATGCACAGGATCACTCAGCGCGATGAACGTGATCGGAGCCAGCTGTAGGGAACACGAAGGAAGGACCTGTTAGCTTCTCCCTCCTCGTGCACAACATCTCAGGCCTTACTTGACTCGCTTGTTGTACTGTACGTACGCCTGTAGAGTGTGTTGACGCGATTAAAGGTTCTTATTTACAGAAGAATATGTGGCAGGTGTATTGAAACAAAGACCTCGCTTTCCTGTGGTAAGTGTGGTCGGACACGCTGAGGTTTTCTTGGTGTAGAAAATAATGGAAATCTCACTGCGTATGTAAATGTTATAGATACGACAATTGCACAATTTGACCGATGGTTTACGGTGTGTTTCGTGTTTCATTGCGGCTTGTTACTGTCTCCGCAGGGCTGTCCTGGTGAACCTGGCCTCCTTGGGTTTAAAGGTGATAAGGTAAAAGTAATGTTAACGACATAACAGTGTGTTTAGTTAGTTCCCTTTGACTCTTCAGGATTTAAGAGGAGCCCTGTTCTGTGCACCTCTGAGAAAAACAAGGGGCCATATGTTGTTTTAAAGCCCAATTTCACCTTACACATTTTTACTACCTATGGCTATTAAACTCCTGCGCCTTCCTTCATTATGTCTGAGTGTATATTAATGTTGTAATGTTGAACACAACGCTGTGCTATAATACCAAGTATCCCGTGTAAATCAAATTAGTCTCTAGCATAAATATACCGACTGCTTTTCATCTCTCACAGGGTAAAACGGGCCTCGAAGGCCGTTCCGGAAAAAAGGGGGAACCGGGACCTCCCGGACCGGCGGGGTTACCAACCCTCTACCTGTGGAGGAATACTGCTGAGGAGTGGGCTGCCTTCCAGGTAAGATCTCCAGCCCCGTAGCAAGTTGTCATCCACTTCTGAATTGGTTGGGTTGGGTAAAGGGACAAGGATTAAGTTCAGATGGAAGTAATCCGTTGAGGTGTGTTCACACCAAACACTAATGAGATTACATACAAAGTCAATGCAAATCACCTTTTCCTCACCGACTGAACAGCTGTGTCTTCTAAATCCGGGTAAAATGCCACCTCTCCCTCAGTGTCCCCTCCAACATCTTAACCAGTTGAAGTGCAGATGACCTTTTGTCCCTGAGCCTTTATGCAATTCGTCGTCAGTTACTCAAAAGACACACTGGACATCAAAAGTTCTTTGCGGTTAAGCCATCTTTCTCCAGAGCCATAAGATCTGTGAAGACCTTTGACCCTGCACTTATCGTGTGCGCGAGCTGATGTCGAACAGATGAGGGGTGAAGATGACAAAAGGAAAGGTCTGCTAGTAGTTTGTGATGGCAATTTGTTACTGTGCTGCGTGTGCTTTAGACTCTCAGGTGGACAGACTCCACAGGTCATTCACGTCCCTTGACTCACGCCGAGCGAGGGTCAGTGATAAAGGAGAGACTCGTTTCAACTACAGAAACCATGGGATTTGAGAGATGGTCATGTATTTCATTTGAAGTGTTCACATTTCAAAGACCTGTCAAAAAAAAATCTGAGCTCCGTCATGATGCAAACGTAGTTTTCATTTTTTAGATGCGTCACTTTTTCAGTTCCACAACCCCAAAATTTCCCATATGCCCCAAAAAGTTAGGGCCCCCCTATCCCATGATTTAAAGATTCTCCCTCAGCTAAGGACAAAGTAGACTGTGGAATGGAAGTCAGGGAACGTCCCCCACAGGAAAAAAAGTGCGCTGGCGGGGGACAAGGATTCAATTTGAAGACCTCCGTCGTATCCAAACATATCCCCAAACAAAAACAGGACTTGGACAGATGTCGAGATGATCGAAGTCGTGGGCCTCCAGCAGACTCCACTCACATGCTCCGGACCCGCTCTTATCTATCTACAATAACTAACGGGGGCAAATATTTTTGAATGTCTCTTCAGAGCCACAGGCACAAGTTTGGACAGTTATTATTTTGGGGGGTTCCAACTAATGATGAACCACGACCACACCACATATTATGTTAAGGAATCATGGCGACCCAGTCGCTCTCCTTGCTTTAAAACTCTGCTCACAAGTTTTATTCCACTTCCAGAAGTTTATCCTGTACCTGTGTTTCCATTCTCATTCTGTAGCAAACCAATTTCTACCAGTTGCTTCGTTCCGGTTGGCCTGTAAGTATGCAGTGACGATTAATAGCTAGACAGGATTAAGTTGTTTTGCTCAATCCTGTTGACCTGAGGCCGGTTTCCTTCTTTGTGAGCTTGCAGAGTAAAGAAGGTCCCGGAGGACCACCGGGAGAGATGGGCAAGCCTGGCATCCCGGTAGGAGACGGGCTCCAGGCACAATTATTGATTGCGCTTCGAAATTCCTGGGAATCGGTGAACAATTTGTATTTGTATTCTCTCTTTTTCAGGGGCCCGCCGGCGAACATGGGCAGCGTGGACGACCGGGGATCCCAGGAGAGATGGTGAGCAACCGTATATGAAACTCCTTGTGACTCTCATATCGAGAGAATTAAGCAAGATGTTCCATATTTCTCTCTAAATTTGAAATGCCTCACAAAAAAACATCTGAAATTACATAAGCACGAGTCCCCGGGAGCTCATTGGGACATTGTGGAAACTGAAAGGGCCTTTCTTGCCCAGTCCTGTGTGAGGTCTCAGCCGGGTGGTGAGTCAGCACAGGGGACTAAACAGTGAGGTTTGGGTTTAGCCGAAAATACTCGAGTCGCCTGTGCAACTTCATGTGGTGACTGTTCTGCCAACACAGTGGTTTCAGAACGTATTCTGATCCTTTTCACTTTTTGCATCTATGAGTGTGTCGAAGATGTACTTCAATCTACACTAAAAGTATAATGAAGAGGAAACATCCTTCCATCCATCCATCCATCCATCCTTCCATCCATCCATCCATCCATCCATCCATCCATCCTTCCTTCCTTCCATCCATCCATCCATCCATCCATCCATCCATCCTTCCATCCATCCATCCATCCTTCCATCCATCCATCCATCCTTCCTTCCATCCATCCATCCATCCTTCCTTCCATCCATCCATCCATCCATCCATCCATCCATCGTTCCATCCATCCATCCATCCATCCATCCATCCTTCCATCCATCCATCCATCTATCCATCCATCCATCCATCCATCCATCCATCCATCCATCCATCCATCCATCCATCCATCCATCCATCCATCCATCGGCTGCCTATCTGGCGCTGGACGTCCAGACTTCACCCTCCGCCGCAACATTTTCCAGCTCCTCCTCTGACATTCGAAGGCTCTCGAGGGGCCAACAAAGTGAAAACATGTATTTAGAAATTAGTCACAAATGTATTTTTGTCAAAAACTGACATCTCTAAATTATAAACTTACTCAGAGCCCTTATTAAATATGTTCCGGGACAGTTTTTCCCGTTCTTCCTGCCCCACACGTGCTCGTCCTTCCTGCTGGTTCCCCTCCTCTTGCTGCAGAGCACTTCTGTAGCTCTGTGCCCGTCTGGATCTTTATCGCCTCCCTGGCCAAGGACGTTCGTGCCCGATTACTCCGTTTGGCCGCATGGCCCAACTCAGGGACGCGTACGTCCTTGTGGTTCCAAACTTCTTCCGTTTCACAATCATTAAGACCGCTGCGCTCCCGCCCAACGAGCTCTCAAAGCGTCAGGAAGAGTTTTATGCTTCTCCCCCTGATCTATGCCGCACCACAAAGTTTAATTTGCGCCCGGTCTGCAGGGACGTCCCTCCTGGCTGGTTTGTCCTGACATGCAGAGTGAATTGTGGGACCTTGTGTACACATGTGTGTGTGTGTGTGTGTGTGTGTGTGTGCGCCTTTCTAAACTATGTGGGCTCAATTCAATTTGCCACAGGTTGACTCAGCCGTCAAGTTCTTGGCTCATCTCGAGGATAATTAAACCCGAACTGGATGTATCAGACCGCAATCTGGAATGCCTTCCGCAAAGAGTCTGAATACTTCAGCCAATAAGAGATGTCATTTTTTAAATAAATTGGCAACATTTTTAAAAACAAAGTCAACACAAAGTTTGTTAAAAATAAATGAAGGCGTGTTAATACTTTCTGATGCCACTATAGTGGGCCAAAAGTTTAAATTGAAGCTTTTAATTAGCATCGTAAAATTACTTCCTGATTAGGTTGAACCATTTTTGAAGCAAAATGAGACCAATGGCTGCTCTTTTCTGTTTTATATCGTTGTAAGCTGCTGTAACCCTTTTTAACACTTTTACTACACTCAGTGAAACTATCCTGGTTAAATATTGTGTTTTAAAACAACCCTCATTCATCATGCCAGTCTCTGCACGTGCAACGCAGCATCCATCATCCTCCAGCAGATTGAAATATATTCCTCTCCAGTGCCAGAACAGGTGGTTTAGCCATTCAGTGTGAATCTGTACACGTTTTCCCACCTGTTTCCAGGCAGAGTTATTGCCAACCACAATCTCTTTCTACAGTGTATTGTTATTCCGGTGTCTGTGTGATGAACGGCTCTGCGGAGCGGAGCAGAGAGCCGCTTTCTTCGCACTAAAAACTTGTAATTTATTATCTAACTATGCTGATGTGAAGCTCGTCACCGCTGTGGAGTTTTGTCATTTTTCAATAGCTCATTTTCTAGTTTGTTTGATTGATTTCATTGTTTTTTGTTTCACTTTGTTTTTCCGTCAGTATTTACAGCTGCTTAACTGTGATGGCTTCTGTTGCCGACAGGGTGATCAGGGGCCCAGGGGCCCTCCCGGTCGAGTCGGGGCCCCGGGAAGAGACGGTGAAAATGGAGAAGACGGTCAGCCCGCGGCACCCGGTGCTCCTGGATTACCAGTGGGTACATTCTGTGTAGTAAACATCCCGCTGCATGTCCAGGATGAAGGTGTCACAGCTGGTAAATCATATATTTTGTTTTACATCTCTGCATCTCTTCTGTATTTGACCTCAGGGCCTCTGGGGACACAGGGGAGAGCGAGGGTCCAAAGGGGAAAAGGGTGATGAGGTGAGCAAATAAAAAAAGCACGGCTACTTTTGTAAGGAAGAAAAGTTTGATTTAGTGTGTATGATATGTTACATAATTGAAACCAGGACTCAAAGCCGTCAAGATTTTTTTAACCTCCAGCTTTTCGCAGCACACAGGCAGTCCTGTAATTTTTATAATTTGAGATGAAGAGAGGTGAAATATGAAGTGACAAAAGCAAAGGGGCCAAGGAAAGAGCCCTGAGGTACTCCACATGCATTATTGTACTGCATAGAGTTTGAGCAAACACTATTTCTGTCACCTTTTAATTTAATCAGGACCAAAATGTCTTAATGTTAACATAATTATTTCAATTTAAAAGGTGTAACTTATGTGAAATTGATTTTTTCCAACCTCCCCAGGGTCTCGATGGCCTCAAAGGTCCAAGAGGGGGAATCGGTGAACCTGGAGAGAAGGTACTCTGATGCATTTATTTATCATCCATCCTTTTAAATTAGAATATTCAGGTCTTTCATATAGAATTATGAATTGTTGTAATGATCATGTGTTGCGTTGTGTCTTTGTGCAGGGCTCAACTGGTTTACCTGGACGACGTGGTCTTGTCGGCCCACCAGTGAGTGTCTCTCCCGTTATATCACCTTTTTCAATGTGCAACAAACATTCTGTTCATAACCTTTGTGGGGCAAGTACGTGATTCGTACAAATCCATTACAGGCTCGGTTTTAAACATTAAGAATGAGAGTATAACAGCTGTCATAGTGTGATATAGCAAATCCAACTGGTGTAAGATTAACAAAGCAAACAAGCAGCTTCGGTGAAAGAAGGAATGGCACTACTTAATCCGTCTTAATCCCCATCACGGTCGCTCTTTGAACTATGAGCTCCAGGCTCTGAGGCGCTGACTCCCTGCTTCCAACTTCACTCTATTTTCAGGTTTACTTTGATTCTTCTTGCCATGAAATCTGAATCTCTGCTTCGCAGTATTAGCACACGCTGTGCGACCAGTTGGAAACAATCTGTATCATTAATCTTCACTTTGAAAACACTGTTTTCTATGTATTTCGATGTCATATTTTGACATTGAATTCATATTTAATCTTCTCTGCAGGGGCCTCATGGGAGCCGGGGTGGCTACGGTCCAGAGGGGCCCTGTGGGCCTGATGTGAGTGTTATTTATATAGGAACAAGGCATGACACTTAGAATTGGTTGTCCCATTCACGTCGATGGGAAGGTGGACTTTTGGACCTCCCAGTTTGTTAATAGAGTATCTAGTATATATGTATATATACAGTATTGATTGTGAGAGATTCTGAACTGTACATGTGAACTGATGGAAACTTTGTCAGTAATGCTTAATGTCATGTTCTTGATGTCATCAGGGGGACAACGGACTGGACGGCCTCCCAGGTCCGCCAGGGCCCACGGTAAGAAGATGGAAGGATGACGCGATAAAATATGTGTCTGCTCGTTCTATTTATGTATATATAAATATGAATAATGTATTGTGTGTGTGTGTGTGTGTGTGTCTCAGGGTGCGCCAGGTTTTACCGGACGTGTTGGTGCTCAAGGAGTCAACGGATCAAGGGTGAGATTTTAAAAGATTTTCAAATGATAAAATAATATTGAAAATTGCCCAAAGTGATGTCTGCACATTGCCTGGAAAAAATTATAAACAATATTTAGTTTACAATGACACTAATTGGGGAAAAGCAGGAAATTGTAATGTGTCATAAACTGGAAGCAGATAGCTTGAGATGTTTCGGCTTGATGAATGATTTTATTGGCTGGATTGATTCCAGATGGATCATCAGCATCAACATCTCAAATGAAAACATCAAACTTATCTTGTTTATACATTTGATATATAAAACACAATTTCTTTCAGGGGGACATGGGACCTGCTGGCACCGTTGGCCCCAAAGGCCCACAGGTAAACACTTTGTTTTTTCTCTATTTACAGTAACTATTAATTTTAGACATTGCTTTCTCTATTGTAGATGTGAAATTATTTATTTCATTGTGTATTTATTCTGCTGAGCACTGGGACCTGAGTCTGGAAATGTTCACGTGCATGTTTGGAATGACAAGAACTTTGAACTTTAGACTTGAACTTGATTTTGATTCTGATTTTTCTGCTGGTATTTGATTTTTCTTTGGAGACTATGTTTATGGCACGAAATTAATTTGCATTTTTATCTTCCAATCAGGGGCCTCCAGGTTTAGAGGGACAGATCGGACCTCAGGGACTCAGAGGGCCCCAAGTGAGTACGGTTCAAGGCGATATAGAGACTCGTGGGATGTTTTGCCTCATTAGATTTGTAAATCCGTAAAGTGCAGGGGGTTAAAGTCAAACTCTTTACAGGGACATTCAGGAATGAGCGGCGCTCCCGGCTCTAAAGGAGATCCCGTAAGTCTCTTTTCATCACGTGGACTTATTCCTGCTTTTCCTGATTTGTTTTCTAACCCTAATCTCAAAACAGTGCACAGGAGGTTTAACCATTGACCTGGAACACAACTGTGCATTTTACAATCATGCCCCCGACGCTGATACTGTGACAGACATGTTTTATAATGCCGAATTTTATAATTTGGCAGAAAAGTTCACCCCAGCTAAACAAATTTGTCTCATTTAGTATTTCAGATATACAAAAAAATGATTGATTGAAACTATAGATCTCTGGTAGAGACGGCTGTCATTAAAGAAATAGTTCAAATCCAAAATGGTTTAAACCAGTTAAATACAGGAGAATGTTTTAATCAGTATCTTATCACAGTTTTTTAAATGTTCCTTTTGTTTTCATATCAGGGGCCTGTGGGGCCCATGGGAGAACGGGGGGATCCCGGCTTCGAGGGGCCCATGGTGAGTTAGACTTGATAATATTCACCAGGGTTGTTACATCATCAGTCATACACTTCACAGTGAAACAGATTTTCACACTCATCTCGCTGCTGGCCGACAGTTTGCTGCAGCCTCACAGCGCCACCTGCTGGTTGTGGGGCCTCAGTGGATCAGAAACATGGACTCACTGTGTTTCTTATTCACTCTGAAGCACGAGTCACTGCAACAGATTCAGAGTTTCCAGGTGGCTTAATCTTTACTGGCCATTTATTCCTCTATAATTTAAATCAGATCATGAAATCAGTGCTTTATTAGTGCTTATAAAATTTGTTATTGGTCCTTTATTACTTAATTGCCTTTATGATTACTGTTTTCATCTGTCGTCATTGTTTCCAGTTGTAAATAAAACATTGATCCAGACGTTCTGGCTTGTTTTTTTCACAGGGCTCTCCGGGGCAACAAGGTCCTACGGGTTTTGGCGGAGTAACGGTAGGTGCTCGGTGCAGATCTACAAAACATATTTACTGCGGAACATTATTGTCTGAATGTTTTTTTGAATATATACATATATATATTTTACAGGGTAACAGGGGACCAGACGGGGACAAGGGGGACCCGGGCCCCAAAGGCAACAAAGTAAGAAGCAGCAGTTTTCTGTTTGATAACACAAATAAAATGTCTCAGAGCTTCCTAAAGGAATAGCTCGGCATTTATTTTTTTTTGAAATACACTTATTTCACTTACATGAGAAAATTTATGCCACTCTCACAAATTGCACACTTAATATATATTTGTGCACTGCACGTGCATCTCGGTACTTCCCATTTCCCGAGCTGTGAAGTCGTTGTTCGGTGTGTTTGTGTGATGTAAAGTCGGAATGTGGGGAAAAGCATGGACGCTGTAAACAAAATGTGTTGTATTTATGTGTTGAGAGTGTTTAAACAACTCCCTCTGTCCAGGTGGAGAATTCATTTTTCTGATTATTCCGACACCGACTTGAACCTGCACTGCCAGGCTACAACCAGCAGCTTGTTAACTTAGCTTAGCACAAAGACTGCAAACAGGTGGAAACAGCTAGCCTAGCTCGGTCCAAAACTTTGACAAAATCATCCACCTGCCAGCAATTCTACAAATCACAAGTGTGTGAATAAGTGGATATTGTCAAACATGCCGAACTATTCGCCATCATTTCTCGTGCCGTACGATTCGGGAAGGCGCCTCAGACGGTCTCTGTTTTCCTCTCAGGGTTTTCAGGGGGCAGCGGGCATTAGGGGTCCTCAGGGAGAGAGGGGCCCCACTGGCTTCCCAGGTTTCCAAGGGGCCACTGGCCAGCCGGGCTCCACAGGCACTCAGGTACTTATTAAATGGTTCTCATTCACACTGGCGGCAAATAATAATATAATAACCCACTTTTTTAAATGTAATATTGCATTACATGATCTTTTTTTAACGAGGGTTTCGGGTGAAGATAAGCTCCACTGATTTTATACATTTCTTCATTCAGGGCACAAATGGAGAAACGGGCCCTCAGGGAAAACAAGGCAGCCGGGGGTTAAAGGTCAGTGATGATTTACGCGTCTGCAGGCGGAGAAACGTCACATGACTTCATATGTTGATCCGAGCAGCGGGTTTAACTGTAACGTTAGAGCTTCCAGTGGCGTAATGCGACAAATTTTAACAGTGAATTTGAAAAAAAAAAGATACAATTTTTACTGCAACAACATGAATTTAACACACTCCATGTTTATACATGTGGTCGTTCCACGGGATCATGAAGTGAGAGAAATTTAAGAATCTTAAAAGTAATAAAGGTTTTTATTTTTCTTGCAGCATGAGAGTTGAATTGTTTGTACCAGGTTCGACTCCGGGACATTTACAGTGATTCATTCCTGTGCTCTCTCCTTCACTGTCTCTGTCGAATATTAATCAAAAGTGCCAGAAAATATATTTTCAATTATGGCATCTGGAAATATTTTGAAGATGATGACAAACACAAAACTGGTCTTTAAAGCTCAACAACAGAAACTAACATCTGAATCTCCTTGAAGGGGAATCGAGGACACGATGGACGTAACGGAAAACCAGGACCCAGAGGGAACAAGGTATGACGCACCTTTTTCGTTAAATCATCAAAAAAATTTAAGAAATGTCTATAGATATTGTGGCTGTTTCTAGAATAAGAACTGAAAGAAATCTAAAACAAATCTAAATCAAAGGTATTATAGATAAATAATTAGCTGGATCATTTTAATTCCTTGGGATTGTGTGTAGTAAGTTTTTATTCCTCTATTAGTTCATTAATAATAATATTGTCTTCTCTCTTTTCTTCTCGCCAGGGTCTGATTGGACAGAGGGGCCACACTGGTCAACCGGGCCCATCGGTAAACTTGCCCACCAAGCCTGACATGAAATAATAATTCATATTTTGAACATTTTAAACTTTCTGTAGCTCCTCTCATATGTTTAAAATGCATGTCTGACAAATCGCAATATCGGAATTACAGATAAAAGACCTCAATTTGAGTTTAAACGAAAAATGACGTTTAGATTTATGATTAAAACAAAAAACAGTTTGCATGTCTGTGTGTGTGATTGTGGTTGGTTCTTCGCAGGGTTTGCCGGGGCCTCCGGGACCAGGGGGAGCAGAAGGAAAGCCTGGTACACAGGTTCCCATTCTCTATCATATTTCAATCCATCACCTGTAAATACTTTGTGTGTGTGTGTGTGTGTCCCATGTTTCCTTTACGCTCCACCACATACTGGACCAGTGTTTATTATTCTTTTTCATATTTCTGATAAATATAGTTTCTTATTTCCCACACACTTTTCTTTTTATTGCCCAGCTTTTAGAGGACACATGGCCTGTAAAGAGAGGACACGCTGCACTCCACATAATCACATTCATTTTAGAAAATGATTATCTGAATATAAGATTAAACGGCTGTCAAAGAAGAACTGCTAAGATGGAAAATGTCCTAAAAATGTCATAACCAAGCTGAATTGAATTTATTATTTTTGTAGTAATTGTTGGCTCGGACAGCAGGGGGCAGTGTTTGTACAGTTGTGTCTTGAGTTGTTGTACAATTTTCATCACAGGAAGTGGTGGAGAGTTCATGTATCTGTATCATTTGCCGTCGCTGTGTTTTATCCAATACTAAAAAAATTGACTGTGAGATTTTTTTCAATCCAAACGTTTAAATTCAAATCTTTGTCATCAGTTTCATCATCTTTCTGTATTTATTTTGAAATGAGGAAAAAATGCGTCATGAAAAAAGTTGTAATGAAAATGAGACTGAATCAAATTAATTAACAAACTTCATACAGTAATTTCTTAAAGTGATGATGATTCACTATTTGCCCCGTGTGGACAAATTTGCATTGTTGGTATTTATTGTGTCTCTCTGTCGCAGGGTCCCTCGGGTGCAACGGGCCCCGCCGGCAGTGAAGGACTGACGGTACGACAGCTCGCCGCAGTTTATTAAGTTTTGCAATTAATCACCATAAACACGTGTATGTTAACTCATAACTTTGCACCTACATTATGTCATTCAACAAGCATGGGAAAATCTCATTGGATGCTGCAGCATTACGATTTCTCCTGAGTGGAACTAAAGGGCCAAAACCAAACAAACAAACAAAAACCCAGAACCAAATATTTTTAGTTCAATAATTCATTGTCGAAACTTTTTAATCTCCTGAGAAAACTGGTTCCACTACTTAAGGGCTCCAGATGTGACTAACAAGTTTTGCATGTCCACATTTCACGGTGACCACATCATCATCCAGTTAGCGAAGACAAATGCAGCCTCATAATTACAAATAGACGGTCCGTAATGACAGGGGGGAGCATCATCACGGAGTCCACCGAACTAGTGGCAAGAACAGCAATCAAACGGTAGATTAAGCGACTTATTAGTGAAACACCGACTCGGCTCATTTGAAAAGCAAAGACGTCACAGTTCGGTGCACGTCTGTTATTTGCAGGGCAATAAATGACAATGATGACACATTTTTTCACGTTTGCGCTTTGGTGTTTTTCGGTCGGCTCTGCCGTGCTCATGAAGTTTCCTCTCGCGGCTTCTTGTGATTTTTTTCTCTTTTTCTTTTTGTCTTTTTTCTTCTTCCAGGGTTTTCAAGGAGTAGTCGGGGAGACGGGAGCGGACGGCCCTACAGGTTCTCTGGTACGCTGCGTTGTCTTTCTGTGGCTTTTGTCATTTTAAGGACGGAGGAGTTGAACCACTGCATTGGGAATAGTTTTCTAGAGTTGAGGCAGGAGCTTCACCGATGAACAGATCCACTGAAGCACATGCTGTATTTTGAGAAAGAGCAGCAGGGTTTACTGTAAATCTGGTCCGCCAGCTGTCAGTCCTGTGTTTGCGGCCCCACTGGTACTTTGGCCCTCTGGTGACAGTGTTTTCATGTGACAGGGGCCACCAGGAAAGACAGGACCCCCAGGCTTACCGGGGCCCCCGGGAGAGAGGGTGAGTCCACGGGCACAAAGACACCTGGTGTATGTGTGTATTCTGTCAATTATGTGTTCTCTAGAACTATGTTTGCGTGTGTGTGTGTGTGTTTGTGTGTGTGTGTGTGTGTGTGTCTCAGGGTTTCACAGGGAAGCCCGGCGTGGAGGGACCTCAGGGCCCTGTAGGCATGTATGTAAGTGATGTGTGTCATGTATGTCAGCAGAGCAACATGCAAACAACCTGCACTACTTTTTCATAGCACATACACAAACTGTATCGATAAACAGAATATTAGATTCTTGCACGTTAAAACTTAACTTGCAGTATCTGTGAAAGCAGTGGTTATCGCCATTCATCTTCTTGTCTTGCTGTTTGGGACATGAGCTGATATTTACATCCTTCCGTGTGTTGTCCCCTCCCCCATCAGGGTATCCAGGGGAACGTGGGAATGCGTGGGCCTGTGGGATTCATAGGAGAAAGGGTATGATCGCCTTTGTGTCATCTGCAGTATCTTTAATGTTAAAGCCTTGTGAAGACCAACATCATCGATTGAGGAAAGTAACCGGAGAGGATCTTCGAACACCATAAAAGATGTTAAACTGTGCAGGGAATCATAGCATCACTGGCATTGATCCAACGAGGAGAGTGACATTTATATTCAGACATTAACTGGTACGTAAAAAAATAATCACAATGTTCTCTTCTTTTCGTGTCCACCAGGGGGAGCCGGGTTTACGAGGTTTGCCCGGACCTGTTGGGAAATCAGGACCTGCAGTGAGTGTGTAGTTTACTCTTTTCTTTTGTTTTTATTTTTCCATCCACAAACCCCCTTTGGAAACTGTTCGTACCACGTGAGAGAGGGACTGAGTGTTGTTCAGAGGATTGGATTGAGAGGGCAGCGAGTTTGGCAAATAAAGCGCTCCGGTGTGCAGCTGGTGTGCGGGGACGGTCCAGTCCACCGAGGCGAACGGGTCACGGCCATTGATTTTGTTTGCGGGGGGTGCTGGTGGCAAATGGAGTCAGCGGAGCGAGGTGGAACGTCCCCGCGATAGACTACGAATAAGTGAGTTTCTTCTATCAGCGTTCCCCGGAGCACGGCAGGAGAAAACACTCAACCACTAAACATTCCTCTGCACATGTAACAGCCCACTTCCGCTGTGAAGTCTTGGGTAGTGGAGCAGAAAACTGGAAAAAAAAATATGAACGTTGGGACAATGTCCTGCCATTTCTACATATTTACAATAAGCGTGATCATATCAATTCCTGAACTGTATCTCCAGGAGATTGTGCATTTTATTTTTGCCAAATGATTGGCTTAGACACATTCTTTTCTCTTTTTTTGTTATCCTCTGCTCCGTCTCCTGTGTTTCAAAGTCGCGGGTGAACCTGGGAAGGTCAAACCATCTCCCTGAAACTCTATAAATCAGTCGCTGTCTGTTGGTTGGTTAGATTTGGAAATAAGAAAAGTCCCTCTTGCATGGAAGGAGTTAGTTGCAGTAATGGAAGTGGGGACCGTTTCCCTGAAGCTCCTCCTCCTCCTCACAGTGTCGGTGGACACACTTTAGTGCTCCTCTCACACGTTTGCCCTTTGCTGTAGTGAAATCCATCAATCTGACAGAGAGTAAGGTCGAGCAGTACGGAGGTGGATTCATCAGCTGCCGGCTGAACTCAATACTTTCGCGTTCACAGTCCTGTCTGCAAAAGTCAGACATGGAAAGTCAGACAGGCCGGGCTTGTTGTTTTTTTGCTGCAGCATCTTTTTCAAAAGATCATGTTCGAAGAGGGAATAAAAGAAATTATGATAAAATGGAGATTAGATGTGTGATTTGCTTTTGACGGCGTGACAAGTGTGAGTGTTCGGGGTTCATAGCTCATTATAAAAATGTATTTTCCTTATTGCTCCAGGTAGGTTTCTAACTTTATCGTGCAGGTAAAGGTGTAGGAGGAAGGAAAATGTATATATATATACACATATACATATATATATATATATATATATATATACAGTATAAGGTTTTTGTTTTAATTCAATCCACCCAACTCTTAAAATACTGTTATTATGAACAAAAGGAAACACTGTGATCAAATATTTTCCCGCAGTTTTTGATCCAAATGAATTTCCGGCTGCAGTTGTGAAGATATTCTGAAACAAAAAACAAATTACATCGTCTTTACAATTAATCCAGAAATTTACTGCTCAGATCCTGTTGGTTGGATTAACATGTTCTGACTTCTTCTTCTTCTTCTTCTTCTTCTTCTTCTTCAGGGTCGGTCAGGTCCTCCTGGAGAGAAGGGACTCCGGGGGCCACAGGTGATATTCTGCTTCCCCCACATGTTGCGTATGGATTCATATGCAGCTCTTAATGAGCTGACCTCACTGTCGCTATCGAGAGATGCAGTTTGCACAAGTTACATTTTGCTCGGAAACGTTCAGAAATATCACCCAATGTCTCTTAGGTTTTTTTAAATTCCTAATCCAAACTTAAGTGGAACTTCTGTTGCTCCTCACAGGGCCGACCTGGAGATGAAGGACACAAAGGGATTCAGGGCCCAGAAGTGAGTTACAGCTCTTGGGGGAAGCTGAGAAAGTTGCTCATCAAAGTGTTTTTATTTTGTCTGAATTTTCTTGAAGGGAAATCAGACTTTGTGTTTGCATTCAAGTTGCACTTTAGATAAAGGTCACACAGTTGTTGTTGTTGTTGTTGTTGTTTAGTTTGATCATTTGTCTCATTGTAAAAAGAGAGGATGTGCACGGCTGTATTTAGTTTGCTCACTCTGATTTCTCTAATCCATCATTTGCCTCTTTGAAAAATTCTAGTTTAACTGAAATGAATCGCAAATAACCAAATGTTGTTGATAAACTTCATAGCAATGACACAGCGAATCATCAAATGTGCAACAGATTACAGATTAAATCAGCGTGTGAGACTTTTACTTTGGAGAATCCGAAATGTCTTTTTTTCAAAAATGAGATCAGATTTGATTATTTTGTCACCAACGCTATAAGATTGATCTCTGCTCTGACAGCTGTTCTCTGATCTCTGTAGGGCCCCCCAGGTGTTCCAGGTGCCAATGGGGCAAATGGAAAACCTGGACCCAGGGGAAGCATCGGGCCCCCAGGACCTCAGGGGCCACAGGGGTCAGCAGGAATCCCAGTGAGTGGGTACCAACCGCCGACTGCTGTCTTTCTTAATGCCGCTTGTGCAGTAGTCTGGAAAGATGAACATCCCTTTATATATTCATTTAAATTGTCTTGACGTCTGATTGGTCCCGTCACATTATAAAAACGACACACGTGAAAAATGTACAAGTTGTTCATCAGCATGTCGAATGTCTTCAGGGGCCAAGTGGCGATGATGGGCTGCTAGGAGCCGCAGGGAAAAGAGGACACAAGGTAAACTACAGTTCATGTAAGAATCATGTCGTATGAATGTTTTATTAGATTTAGTCTGTGTAACCTTAATTTATGTTCCGTCGCTGAACTGATAATCTAATAATCTCCAGGGTTTACCTGGTTCACCTGGTGATGCCGGCCCCACGGGACAAGATGGAGAACAGGTTGGTGGAGAAAATGATAAAACAAGAACAAAGCAAGTTATTTGTGGTTCATAAAACAGCAACGTTGAAAAAATAAAACAACATACTGTAAAGAAATGATAGATGAAAACAGAGACACAACATTGTTATGTATGTTGGACCATTTTAATCAATAATAACTAATTGTGCAATAAAATTTGTCATTATTAAATACATCATAAAAATGAATTCCTCAATAACATCTTTAGAAGAACTACACAAAACAGTCCAATTGTAACTCACGAGAACTATGTTAATGACTTTATAAGTAAATAATGAATTAAAAATACATATTTGAAAATGAACTTGAAAAAAGAAAAATTTGATTCACAAAAATTGGAAAAGTCCCCATCACCATTTAGTTACATTCTGTAACATGTTGGTTTCTGGATCAAATATCACCAGTGTTCATTTACATGTACTTATTATAAAATAGCCAGAAATTATTTATTGTCAGCTTATAATTGTTTTGACTCTTTACTCATCAGGGTCTCCCTGGCCAAACAGGCACCGAGGGCTCCCCGGGACGGAAAGGAGACCAGGTCAGTGATTGCAGCAGTCAAAGTGTATTAGTCTCATGAAAACACGAAGCCAAGTTGACTTTGATTTAAGATTGTGGAACCGTCGACGGCCTCAGGTTTGAAGAACTGCAGTCAATTATCGTCTGATTTCTTCTCTTCTGCCGTCGTCGTGTTTGACAGGGCGACTCGGGCCCTTGTGGGAAGCCTGCTCCTCCGGGGCCCCCAGGCGAGCGAGGACTTGAGGGCCCAAAGGGCCTCCAGGGACCAGCTGGACTCGTGGGTAAAGAGGTCGGTGCATTTATCTGCTGTTTTCTACTAAACGTCCACTTTATACGATCTACAGATGTTGACACACACACACACACACACACATGTGGAGTGGATGTCTCATAAATGACAGAGGAGGTCATGAGAACCCCATCACCTCCACCATGTTCACTTTAATAACACAACAGTGTTGTGGTGAACAGATGTGTTTGTTTCGTGTTGTCTGTCTGTTGTCATTTCTATAATGTGTCAAAAATGGTTCGGGCGCGTCATGAAATGCTTTGAAGAAAAAAAAAGTGAAAACCACCATCACGGCTGCATAAACTGTGAAATTACATTTTCCCGACGATGCGTTGGTGGCGACGCTTAACTCGCTTTCCTTTGAGGGTTGTCAGAGGTTGACTGTAGAGCGAATCAGCAGGGAACTGGTGATGTCTTTGATAGGCCCGTGTTCACACAGCTGCATGAAGGATGAACGTATCCCATCTGGAAACAAAACACGACGCCGCTGGTTTCTAATAACTTTGTGGTACCATCGACAAAACATTCATGGAATCCAGTGGGAAAGATAGAAGAGAGTGGAATGGCTTTTAGAAGAACCCATTGTTTTTCTCTACACAATTTTTCAGTTCCCCATTATATGTAGAAGACTGTGTTGGCGCACGGTGAAATTCTTCATTGATGAAAATGGATTTTATTTTGTAAAAACAATACAAATATGAGCAAAAAGAAGTCAAACTGATCAAATGCAGCTTCAGTTGCTGCCAACATACAATTAATGAAAAAGCTAAAACTCTAAATTGCCATAATCTGCCATATGGACTGTTTAATTAACCAATAATTAGCTCAATGCAGCTAAACAGCTCTTTTATGTTGTGGATGTTTGTCAGTGCAACTTTGTGTCCGGGCTTTGTTTTTTTTTTCTTGCCCTAAATGTAATTGCCTTCGGGATTAATAAAGTTTTATTGTATTATATTATATTATACGACGTGATGCAGTAACGAGACAAACTTCTTCTGCAGGGTGACGTCGGCCTTCCTGGTGAAGCTGGAGGTCCAGGTCCCGATGGAGAGAAGGTAAACGTCTTTACATCAGTTTGTTGACGGTGAATGATTGATGTAAAGTTATTACATGTGTTAGTTTGACTCTGTCGGTGATGTTTGCAGTTTGTGATCAGACTCTTGTTGCTCTCAACAGGGGGAGGTGGGGCCTCTGGGTTTGTCAGGTCGAGAGGGCCCCTGGGGAGCCCTCGGAGCAAACGGAGACAGGGGGCCGAAGGGAGAGAAGGGCCACATTGGACTAATGGTGAGCATTAAAAAAGATAATCAACATACTCAAAACTATCAAGATTTTGGAAGTTAGGATTATATTTTGAACAAGACAAGATAAGGCGGTTGCAAAAAATTGTGGTTTTAAGTGTTTCTGAAAGAGATTAAGTAATGAAGATATGTTTTACGTGTTATAATAGAAATTAATAGAAAGATTATAAATGTACAAGTATTTTCTATAGTGACTTTGTAAAGTAACATCTATAGGAATTTAATTAAGAATTGATAGAATTGAAATAGCGACAGGTTTGTTTTTAGCCCCTGAAGGCTTCAGGAGAAAAAATCAGTTAAATATTAACTAATGTCACATTGGTTCTGTTGACCAGGGGGAACCGGGGCTGATGGGTAAAGTGGGACCTGCAGGTCTGGTGGGGTTACAGGTGAGTGGACTTTAAATGAACCTTCACTGATCGGTTCTCTGCTGTGATTGATATTTATTGATCCATCTGTCAGATATGTTTTGTCTGAATTGTTCTTCTTCACATGTTCAAACCAATGTGTGTTTGTGTCATGTCAGGGACTCACAGGCCTTCGTGGATCAGCGGGACCAGACGGACTTCAGGGACAGAAGGTAATAAAACAGTCCGCTGTCATAACTACACGACAAAACAGGACAGAGAAATTAACATGTCGCTCGTTGCTAATATTGTAGATTGACTTTTATTGATATTGAACTGATCACATGAATGACTCATCATCAAAGTCACGATTTGGATTACTGATACAGATTTAATGTTATTATTATGCACTATATCGTATACTGTACATCATAAGCTGTCTTTGCATTTGCACTACATCATATCTGATTATCAATGCATACAATTTTAAGGTTTTTTAATCAATAAAACTAGAGTAACTGTTGAAGCAGAAACATAAATGATTTTCAATCTTCTCTCCAGGGGGAGTCTGGGCCCTTAGGAATTACTGGAGCTCCCGGGTCGGGAGGCCCTCAGGTAAACTCTGATGCCATTTAACATTTTGAACAACACTGTATGAGAGTAAGTGTGCGGATATCCATTAATTTCTCTCTCTCTTTGTCTTGTTTTTAGGGAATAATTGGAGCACGTGGCATCAGAGGCGACGCAGGGAGGCTGGGGCCACCTGTAGGTGTCCTTCAACATCTTGATTGATCTAGATGATTTATCCTCACATATTGGCAGATTATGTAGTTTTGTCCCCAGTTCTGTTCCTGGAGTGCCGCTAATGGAGACAACTATTTATTTAAAGCATGATTATCCCTTTGTTCCGTCTCAGCGAACATTATAAATGAAGTATTAATGGGGTGACGAAACCTGTAAGTGATTAAGAGAGAAATATAGCTGTGATATTTAATTATCCTCTAACAACCAAAATAATTCTCAGCAGTGAAACAAACATTAGAAAGTTTGAGCTTGTTTTCTTCTCTTGGTCACATTAAAATGTAAATTACCAACCAGAAGGAGAAACAAATTACTTTTTGTCCGTTGTTGCTAAATTAAAATATATGTAAGCAATTAACTAACGGCTGAGGAAGTACAATTAAATGTATTAGTATTAGTAGTATTTGATGTCTGATATTTTACTGAACAAGGTTTAATTTACCCTCAAGTAAAATCTGATTTTAAGCCCAAAAGAAAACCAAAAAAAGCTTAATAACTCTTAATAACTAAAGCATTTTTATGCTGTTTCCATGGCAGGGTCCAGTGGGACAATTCGGACCTCAGGGAGACCAGGGACATAAAGGGGAACCGGGGCCACATGGAGAGAAGGGAGAGCCAGGAGCCCCAGGTCCGACAGGGGAACAGGTTAGTGTGGCGTTCATGCACCTATTCTATAATGACCATTATGAATATGACCTTAAGAAATGTACTGTGCAGATATCCATAAATCTAGCTCGATGATATTGATTACCTGTGCAGGGTGAGGACGGTCTGCCCGGAATCCAAGGTCCTCCAGCTCTCCCGGGCTTCGAGGTGAAAACTGACCCAATAATAATCATAATAAGCATCATCAACACTGTCTGATGTCAATTACTGCTGAAGATTTTCTTTCTATCCCTTAACAACTCTGACTTTTTCCAATTTCTTTTTCAGGGGCCTCCTGGAGAGATGGGACCCCAGGGGCTCCCAGGTCCCACGGGGGCTCCGGTAAGTACAGCACAGAAAACACACTGCACATGATGAAATCACATGTCGTCCCCCCCCCCAGCAGCTGCTGTATTATTAAAAAAAATCATAGAACAGATGTGTTTGTACAGTACGTTAACAGCAAAATGAGAAAAAAAATTGTTTGCAGGGAGCGCAGGGACGACCAGGACCCGAGGGGAAGAACGGCATGAATGGCGAGAAGGTGAAGTGTTTCCCTGCTGATTCCAGACATAACGCTAAGCTGAACTAACCAGAGAAGCTCCATATTTATTCTTGGGACATGACAGTGGCATCAATCTTCTCATCTCACCAATCAACTTGCTAGGAAAATAAGCATATTGCCATAATATCTTTACTTCAGAGATATAAAGTTGAGCCCAACTCCTGCAAGCATTTGAAATTTAGTGAGATTTGTTTTACACCTACAGGGGGACGATGGCACGAATGGTTCACCGGGGAAGACGGGTCACGTCGGCAGGAGGGTAAGACCCCTCCGCTTCGGTGTTGTGAAGATTTTTTGCAGATGAAATGCAGTTGTAAATATTAATTTGATGAATCCGTTAAGTCATTATCTCTGTTTTAAATTCTATTATCATTATCTATTGTAACTCTGTGGAGGTGAGAAATTGTTTAGTGTTGAAAACAGGGATTTTCATTCAGATACACGGCGGCGTGTGCGTATGGGATAATAAAAGAGAAAAATGGCCGATACAGCCGTTCTGACAGTCACTGCACAAACCGACTCATACATAAAATATTAGGTTGTGAATAGGTTGTGTCGTACGTGTGCGTGCTCTCGGTTGCCTCATTGAAAAACATGACAAACTGGTTCCCAGGGGAAACGGGGGAAGGCTGGAGCCAGGGGGACCAGGGGCGACAGAGGACCAAAGGTGGGACATAAGGAAGCAGGAAGCCTTGTGTACACGTCGGTACGTTATGATGTATGAGTCAAACTGTAGATTGTGGTTCTTTTATTCTCGTTCAGGGCGAACAGGGAAAGAGAGGCCTGGAAGGTGTTCCCGGGTGGCCGGGTCTCATAGTAAGTCAATTTATTTCTTCACTTATCGTCCGTTCATCTCTGAACAAATCGACCCACAGTCTGTCCTCTCTGCAGCGATTTGGAGACAGAGTGCAATTTTATCAGTCAGTGATCTGATATGTCTTCTGTTTTTATCACTAAGGGAATCCCCGGGTTACGGGGAGAGTCGGGGGATCACGGTGAAAAGGGAAAGGAGGTAAACAAGTCGTGGTTTTTTTTCTTGTGCAAAAATAATGAGATGTTTCTCTTCGGTTCAGTGCGTTTTTGTATTCCTTCCATTTACACTGTCTAAACTGAAAATGGCTTCAAATATAGACGTAATGTACCTTTTCTCTTTCAAGATATCGAGATTGTAAATGAAGAAACATTGGATGTGAATATTAATCCAGCTTTTTTTAAATTTTGGAATAAAATAAGGAATATACATTTCAAGTAAAATTTATGAGAACCAACAAAATACAGTAAATTAAATATATATATACACAGTATATACATACATATGCATGTACATGCATTCATACATATATCCACCCACCTGTCCACACCAAGTAAAAGTAGTAAAACAAAATAAAGAGTTAAGATTATATAAGATAGAGTCAAAGAGAGCACCACGGAAATGTTCAAATCGACCAATCAGAGCAGAACAAGGTTCCTGTCAAACCTGACATCAGCTAAAGTATCGTAACCAATAAATGACATGAAAAAATACTTTCCAAAGCAGTGTTCCGGTCTTTACAACCTCTTCGAGGTAATAACAAACAACTAAACCTGAAGTTTTCACGCGGCTATGATGGTTTCGGCTTCTTTTACCTGCCGCGTTCAGTTCGCTTTCATCACCTCACAAAAATGTTTAAGCAGCTGTAATTGTGTCCCCAGGGTGAGAAAGGAGACATGGGGCTGCCTGGACCACCTGGAGGCGATGGCACGAAGGTGGGAGCCGTCGAGGGGTTAAATGTTAAAGGAGATAAACTGAAGGGGCTCTGTTTTAAATCCACTTTGGCTAGTTTAACAGCGGACGAGAAGGTCACTGCGCCCGGGTGTATGGCTCCTAATTGACCCAGAATAAAATAAACCAATGAGGATTTGCCAGGTAGTAAGAGAGAACGCTTGACTGTACAGGCCCATGTAGGCACATGGTCGCGATAACAACAAACTGAGATTGAGAGATTTGGGTGACTTGGAACATTTGGACAAGCAAGTCTCAAGGGAAAAAAGTGCATGAGAATATACCTCTCTTTTTTTGTTGCAGGGGATTCGCGGCCCTGTTGGGTTGCCAGGTCCAGAAGGCCATAAGGGAGAGCAGGTACATCAAAATAAAGTTTGCAGTTTGTCGTGTTAGTTTCACCCTTGTGTGTTTGAGACTAGAAGTCTAACGTATGGTTCAACTATGATCTCCACTTCTCTGTTTTGTTAAGGGGAGTATTGGTTTTCCCGGTCTGAGGGGGACGCCAGGGACGCCAGGGCTGCCTGTAAGTTTTTAATTCACTCAGTTAAACACATGTATTTTGCCTTTCCTTCATAGAAATACATTTTGAATATTAATTTTCCACAGTTCAGCAGCACATGAATACACTGCTGATGGGTTCGTCATGCAGAAGATAAAAAGGACTCGGAAGCTCTTTGTGGATATATGTTCTTCCCAGTGGGAAAAATCATGCTAATGCCCTTTTCCTCTCCTCCGTTGCAGGGTCTGTTTGGATTTAAGGTAGGAAATCACCACTTCAAACTTCACCTCTCACATCCAGTCGGGTTTACTTTCAAAGCACATTCAATCGTACAGCTTTTCTCACTGGTGTTAGAATGTAATTGGATTTCTGCAGGAATCTCCATTTGCCATATCAGTGTAGATTGATAGTTGATGCTGTGACATTACTGAGCAGAACGGTGACCAATCACAATGTGGCGCTCATCTGCAGGGTTTTAAAGGATACCAAGGTTCTCCTGGTCAGCCTGGCAGGAAGGGCCTCCCGGTGAGTTTAAACACAGTCACACAACACAGGATAAAACTCTGAATCAAAGTTTAAAGCATATTATGGTACTGTAAAGAATACACACAAATACAATGCACTAGGTAGGGTGAAATATGAGATAAACTTAGTGAGCATACTTTTGTGTAACTATAGCTTGACAGGTGTTAAACCTGTATAAGCAAAAATAGAGAAAATAAAACACTACGCACTAAATGAATATTTGTTTTTGGCAGTTTACAGCTTTTTTCAGACTGTTTTATAACATCTGTGATAGATAAAATGTTTTAAATATAATTTTAATTTGGTGTTTCAGGGTCCTCCGGGCGTTCCTGGACCTTCAGGACAGTCTCTCAACTTGACCTTGAGTCAACTCAAGGCAAGATTTCATATCTTCAGTGTCCAAGTCAAGTATTTTGTTTAATGTGGGATTCAAATCATTTGGTTTAGAGGAAAATAATCTTTGAACATGATGTTGTTTTTTGGGTTTATTGCTGTTTTCTATTCAAGTCAAAATCACACTAGACCTTTTTTCGTGACACACTCATGGTTTCGTAATTCTCTTTCCGTGTCCAGGACCTGATGTACGTGTCCGATAGGCCCAACTACTTCCTGCTCCAGACTCTGCTGGAGTCTCTGCAGCAGGACCTCCGGCTGCTGGTGGATCCTCCTGACGGCAGCAAGGAGCGTCCCGCCACCACCTGTCTGGAGCTCAGGCTCTGTCACCCAGAGTACAGCAGCGGTCAGTTACACTACAGAGACCATGATAAAACACTAATCCACGCTTAGATTCTGTGCTTTGGACAACACTGAGGTACTTGGAGTTCTGAGCACTGCCCTGCCACTGTAGGTTCTCTCACATGCTTCGAAGGGCAGGTTGAGGCGAGGAGGTTTCAGTTGGTTGCAATATTCAATATAACTTCACTGCTAAGACGCCAATAAGTCCCACACACACTGAACCTTTAATCTTCCTGTAGTGCGGCCTTGTATGTCGGAGTGTCTGCGATTCCAGTACTGATCCCCGTCTTCCTCTCCGTGTGCAGAGCGTTACTTCGGTCCATTCCGATCTCACTGAGCTCCCACCAACCCTCTCTCTGCAGGAATGTATTACATCGATCCCAACCAGGGCAGCTCGGCCGATGCTCTGCTGGCCTACTGCAGCTTCTCATCCGCATCGACGCAGACCTGCCTTCATCCTCGGGACTCTCAGGTAGGACGACGGCGGCCGGAGAAAAGGCGGGATGCAGGACATTTCACCTCTGGGCCCACGACTAACGTTAACTTTCCCAAAGTCGATGCTACATTAAACACTGACTCGCCCGTCAAAAGAACAACATGAATTGGTCATGGGGGGAAGTGGACGCCTCAGCATCTGATACTAAGGTTTCCAATTTACGCAATGCTAATCACCCTGCGGAGCATAATAGACCTTCACAAGTATCTCACATCTCACCGCGGGACTCGCAGGATTCAGATGGAATTGCTCTCTTTTCCTTTTCCCCTCCGCCTGCAGCTGCCCATGAAAACTTGGATGAAGGAGTTTTCCGAGGAAGGATCTTTCGTGTGGCTCAGCAGGCTGGAGCAGGGCTTCCAGGTGGGTGGACCCCTCTGCGTCCCGGGTCGCTCCCAGAGTAAACATTCACCGTAATATCCAGCAGTTACAAGTTGATAATCATATTCGTTCAAAAATAAATTGCTAATAAAATGTTATTGGACATTTGGGGGCAGTAGAAATCTTTTTTTATGGTTTTTATGGGCAGTATGTCGGCAAGGGATGTGTTCACATCCAGAAGGAATGGACCCACATTAGCATAATTTGTCTTTTATTGTTCCTGTCCAACAAGATTTCAAAATTTCTCTCTTTTATTTCTGTTTTTCTCACAATATCTCCGTAGCTGCAACACTTTGTAACTTTGTCCATCACAGTTGGAGTAATTGTGCTTTTCTTATTCATTTTCCATACTTGTTAACATTATTGATCATGTATTAAAATCATTCTTCTCTCTCCAGTTCTACTATCCAGGTGCTAACGTGGTGCAGATGCGTTTTCTGAGGCTGCACAGCAGCACCGCCGCGCAGAACGTGACGTACTCCTGCCACCCGGGACACAGACTGGGCCAGACGGACACGGACATCAAGTTCCTCACCGACAGCAGGAGGCAGAGTTACCTCGGAGCAGTCAAAGACTGTGTGGTAGGTCTGCAGGAACCTTTTGGTTCCTTGAGAAAAGTTCCAGGGAATAAAAGTTCCGAAATACGGCTTTTGTGCTCTGGTGATGGCTTGAGCTCGAAGGCATCATTATCTCTGACATCCCCAGAAATATGTTGGTTTTTTTTTTACCATTGCATAGACCAAGCAATTGATTAAATACAAGAAGAAGAAATA
The DNA here is from genome assembly GCF_022379125.1 of Scophthalmus maximus. Classification (NCBI taxonomy): domain Eukaryota; kingdom Metazoa; phylum Chordata; class Actinopteri; order Pleuronectiformes; family Scophthalmidae; genus Scophthalmus; species Scophthalmus maximus. The sequence goes on from NC_061534.1 coordinate 2,806,991, forward strand.
GATAATTGAAGTAATCGTTAGTTGCAGCTCTAATTGATAGAAAACAAGAAATGAAATATACTTAAATATCACTGTCACATGTGAAACGCGTGTGTTCTGATTCCAGCCCGGAGAGGAGGCGGTGTCCGTTGCCCGTGAGTCCGTGTTCGAGTTCGAGGACCTGCAGCTGCTCCCCCTGAGAGACTTGGCGCTGATGGCCGGTGGAAACCTCACGTTCCCGTTCGGCTTCACAGTCGGACCCGTGTGTTTCAGCTAGAGCTGCTGGAAAACGCTGCGCCGCCCCCAGAGGGGTCCCACAGGGGGGTCCCACAGGTCCGGGACACACGCACCGGACCACGGTTCGAAAAACACGGACACCGAGAGGAGCAACTGGAACACACACTGTATCCTCCCAACGTCGAAGGACTCCTCGTCCTTTTCCTCTTGTATTCGGGGATTTGATCTCTCAAGTTGAGTGACTCCATATTAATGAATTTGAGAGGGCGCGCGGGGCCCCCGGCCTTTTCTTTTTACGGAGAAGTCCATTTTGTTTACAGAGACATTTAACTTGCATTGAATAATTTAAAAAACCTATGTTGTTTTTTTTAACCTTTATACGTGTTTGCCTTTTGTGATGTATTCAGGGCTTCTGTTATAGCCTGCCCATTGTGTATAGAAAAAAAGTCAGGCTGCCCCGAACAATGTGTTCCGGATGGGGACACAGCTACTTTACTGTCGTCCCATTGGCCAGTGATTCTCTCACTGGACATCCACTACTTTAGAAACTTTCTCAAGTTGCAAATCAAGTTTTATTTGAAAGACCCAAATTTTATTTAATTCTAAGAACAATAAAAAAAAAAGGGGGCCAGTCTTTTTTATCTCATACATACTTGATACAATTCCTCATTTTCTTTAAAATAAAAAGCAGCGTTTATCGTTTTTACAGTTTCATATAATTGTATGTTCTTTTAACAACTCAGGTATAATACTTTAATGATATATATAGATATATATATATATATATATATAGACACATGGGCACTTAAGCTGATGTTCCCACAGCATGTTGGTCAGTTTTGTAGTTCAGCATTATCACAAGACAAACGATGAGAATAAATCCACAACGGGACCAAAAGCAACAGTGATTTGATTTTCTTATCAAGTATTCCCTGTGAAGACAAAAGCCTGAAACATATTACTCCTCTGTTCCACGGAGCTACTTTGCTTTCCAGTCTCATCCACACCGTCCTGCTACCGACTATAGTGAGTCGAGCACTGGACATGTGGAGAGGTGCAGCTCAAAATGAGTCCGCAGCAAAGGCTTTGGTCTGTTTGTGATGTTTGCTAAAGACCACAGTGCCCAGCTGTTATAGGAAACCAAACAATATTCAAGAGTTTTAAAGATTTTACATTTTCAAGACGGAACAGATGGTCTTGAGGAAAAGGTTCCACTGACATGTCGGGGAGGTGAGAAGGTATTCACAGCTGGACCTGCACATTGTTGGTTTTGGTCTTTTAATTTTATTTGCTGTCAATAAGAAAACAATTTGACAACGCCGGCCTTATCCTGTCAAGGATCCATCGTTTCTACCATTGGTCATCTTTTGGTTTTAAACAATAAATAAAATTAGCAGCATCCTAGTAAAATTGCCACCGTCTGCATTAAGCCAATCACAAACAGATCCCTGGAACACCTGAGAGTGTTAGACGTTCATCACCCAGTCAGAATGTCAACAGAGAACGATAAATCGATAAAAAGAACCCAATGCCAGACTAAAAAATTGAAGGAACACTATGACATTTCAATCTGGTCTTCGAGGTCCTTTTTCCTCCCATTTCCATGAAGGTCCATAAAATTCTTTAACAATGGAAATTTTCAAGTGCCTTAAGGAGAATCTCTCTTATTGTCGTTATTCTCAGACTGGAGCAGCCAGAGCAAACAGTTCCACCCGTTTCCTCACGGAACAATACTGTATTTCTTTCACTGTACTGTAAAGATCACGCATCAGATTGGCTGTATAAAGTGCAAGTGCAAGAGACGCAGCCCATGTTACAGCTGCGTGGCTTCTTTGACCCCTGGTGCCCGTTACTACCCACTTAGCATTGAGTAATTGCCGTTGGCCTGAATTTCTGCTTCACTTAATCTGCAAAGTGCTTGTGTCCGGAGAAAGATAAAAAAGGAAGAAGCAAGGGCTCGTAGCTTCTCAGCAGAATCAGGATTGTGTCCCACAGCCGCTCAGCAGCGAGTGAAGTAGTTTGGTTGTGCAGTCTGCAGGGAAGTAGAGGAAACAGCAAAGTCTACCTGCCTCGTCAAAACGGAAGCTCTGCCACTGCTATCTCATTAATCCTATCGTCAACCAGATGAATTAAAAGTTTAAGGTTTTTAGCCGATAGTCTTCAAATTCTGGCCTGGTGTATATTTTTCAAATGTTTCCTTTTTTGTATTTTTTTGATTCGTCATATCATCATTCCATATGATTGCCTTAGCTGGCTGAGACTGATCATGATTGTTTACTTGTGTTGTACAAATTGTCATTTAAAAAGAAGAAGAAAAAGAAAATGACATGCTGGACATCTGTGTTGCGTGATCCCTTCGTCAGCTCATCCAAAGACTTGTGTCAGCTGAATAAAATAAAAAAGACATAACCAAAGGTTGACTCGGTGTAAAAGTTTTGTTTTGCAAGCGTTTTATTGTAAACGAAATCACATGTTGGCATGATGTCAAGGGTCAGAGGTAACATGAATGGAAACATGAACGTCGGCACCAGATTTTAATCCTGAGACATGCACCTAAAGCCAATGGTTTCCAGGTGATATCACCATAGAGATTGTTTGTTATTATATTTTAATGTCTGAAGCAATATTTTGTGGATGACGTTATAACAGACTGACAGATGTATAAGAAATCCAAGTGGCGTACATTTATATCAAGGATGTGTCCACAGCCGAAGGTCTTGAGACATTACAGGCTTAAGACGATTATCTGAAATATGGTTAAGCACATATTGGACAAATGCAAATGTTTAAAGCAAACAAGTTTGTCATCTCACCCAATATTCGCACTGTGTTGCTCTTTTGATTTCCATTAACTTGCTTTATCTTTAAACTGGCAGAGACAGTAACTACAATGTTTGGTTTTTTTTGTAACTTATCTAATTTTTTTAAAGTTAATAGAAAAATCAGTTAAAAAAAAGGAATACATAAGTTCAAATGCAATACAAAACACAGGGAGGTTCAAAGAATAGAAGTAATTCATACATTGTAAAGCAGTAAAAGTGATGTCATGACAGATGAGGAACTGCTCAAAGTTGTTTTTTACTTTATTCATAATAATGTACAGACATGGCAGATCTATTGAAATCTATTGGAACTGTTTGGACAGAGCACACTGTCCAAACAGTTCCAATAGATTTCAACCTAAAGTCATTACTCAACAAAACTTGTCATAGATAGATAGAGACAACCCAATTAGGTAGACAAATAACACATATAGTATTGTTTATTGATAGTATATATTGTTTTTCATTACATTCATTGTATTGATTTTCAAATAAGAAACTTCTGAAGTTGGGAGGCTGTCGAAAGGTTAACGCCCACACCGTCACGTGCCCACGTCACATGACGCGCCCTCCCCTCCCCTCATCACCACCAGCTCTGACACTTCCGCGTCTGTCCGCTAACTTTAGCCATGTTTCGCTCAGTGTAACTCGGTTGAAACTTCGCGCAGCGGACGCTTCGGGTCGCGGTGACAGTCGGACCGGCTGCCGTGGTGTTACATGTCGGTCGCCGCGACGGCAGAGCGGCGTCACGTTCCATTCAGAAGGCAACGCAGCCGCAGGAGGAAGCTAAAGCGCCTCTCGCAGCGCAGCTAGGCTAGGCTAGGCTAGGATAGGATAGGCTAGGCTAGTCTAGGCTAGGCTAACGGTTGCTTAGCTTCCAGGAGGGCAACGTCGCCTTGCAGCAGCCAACCGGGCACAAAGGTGAGGGGGCGGCGGCGGCTGAATGTCTGAATGTCTGACTACCTGCGGGTGTGTGTGTGTTTACAGCTCGTCAGTGAGGAGGAACGAGTGTTAGCTTACAAATTAGCCCTTTTAGCATATAATAGGTAGTTGCTGTAATCGACAGTCAGTGATTTCTCATGAATTCCTTCTTAAAAGTATTGATTTTTGAAAAACGCTCAGCTGCACTACTTGCATGACTGTCAACGTGGGGTGTGATGTATTTAAAGAAGACAACCAATTGTTTTATAGCTTTGTCAGAATTATCCTCCTTTAAGCTTTTCTTCTCAAAACAAAACTCTAGAGGAGCTCAGAGCTTCCGGTCGTCAGCTGTCCATGGTGCTGAAGAGGAAGAAGAAGATGATGATGATGATGATGATGAATCATTTTCATAGTGAAATTTACAGCGATACTGGGTGTTACATAACACAAGAGTCTATATAATGTAGAGCTGCAACGGTTAATCGACTAGTAAATTAATCACCAGCTATTCTGATAATCGATTAATTGGTTCAGGGAGTTTTTATGAAAGAAATAAAAGTCAAGATTCTCTGATTTCAGCTTCTTCAATGTGAATATTTTCTGGTTACTCTGAGCCTCTGTTCCAGTAAACTGAATATCTCTGGTGTGTGGACAAAACAAAAACATCATCTTGGAGTTTTGGGAAACACGATTGACACTTTTCACCAATTTCTGGACCAAACAACTGATAGATAAATGATCGATCACAAAGAAAGTCATCAGTTAATGTTATCCATGAAATTTCCTTTCTCATCTATCCTTTTCACCAGCTTCTATGACCTACGGTCGTCTGCCCCGGTCAGAGGATGTATCCGCCGTCCAGAAAGGACTTCATCTCTCTGACGCTCAGCGATCCGCACAGTCACGCCTACACCAACGGGAAGCACCGCAGACAGTCCTGCTTGAGGGTGAGTGGTCCGGTCGCAGCAGCGTGTGGATCATTCACCACTTTGACTCACAGACCCCCGTGTTCGACGCCAAATAATGAGCCGCCAGAATGTTGTCACGGGTTTTCACTGTCACACAAGTCCATTCACATACAGCAACAACAGAGTTATGGTTTTATTCTGGAAACTGTTTAATGATGAAATAAGCAGAAACCACATTTTATTATAAAATCCATGGTTTCCACCGTGTCCAAATATAATGCAGCAACAGGTATTAAATACATAATCTGTAGAGCGACAGACAGGAGACAGGGAAGGTTAAAAAAAACTTTATGTATTTTTTCTTTAGATTTCTCTCGCTGCTCCAGATCGCCAGGTCAACTACGACCGTGAAGGAGAGGCTAAAGGGATCAATGCGCTTCACACAGATCTACAATGAACTAATGTTTAAACCATTTGTAAACGTAAAAGAAAATCAATTTGTGGCTGTCAGTGTTGATATTGTTGTGGTGGTGAACCACAAATAAATCAATGTTGACGTTGTGTCAAGACACCACAGGTCTGTGGGTTTGAACAGAAAACAATGGGTGCAGGTATTGACTTTTATTTTATGCTGTTGTTTTACAACATATGGCCTAATAACATGTTTTATCTCCAACAAATCTGCTTTATTGTAAACACAGACTGTCAACGCTTAATTTTCAAATCAATGTCCACGCTGTGAATCCTTATGTCTATATTAAAACTGGTATAAAACTGAAGGTTTTTATTGTTTTCAAGCCTTATTTTACAACTTCTTTATTTATATTTTCAACATAATTACATCTCTTCTTAAAAACCCAGAACAGCATCTCATCCAGCCCAGCCAGCCGTCTCATCGTCCGATCTATAACGCTTTTATTTGGGCAGTCCTATATATCAACAGACATTTTCTCCTGTAAATCCAGGTTTACACACAAAACTTCAATAGGTGCTTTCCAAACGTTCAATATTTGTACCTTTGTACTGCACACAATGAACGATGGCAAAGTAAATGTCCCCTGAGATGAAGAGGATGGCCCAATGGTTTCGTGGTGTTGCACACAGGCGTTAATTAGAGAACATAACCGAGTTATGGCAGCCTGTCTGTTCGTCGTCTCCCCTGAGGGACCACGACTCGGCCCCTCCCTCTGCACTGAGCTGGGTTTAGATTGTTTATTCGTGAGCCGTCACTGAGCTCTACACATCAGGTGGAGAGAGATGTTCAGTTCACACTGGGTGAGCGAGACGACGGCGGCGGCGGCCACCAGGCCTGTCGGTCTTACTGGTGGTTGAATGTGTCGACGAAATGCTTGTGATTTGAATTCAGACGTGTTTCAGTGCAGCTGGTTTTATTTGTTGCCTACAGAAGTGGAAGCAGCTGTCTCGGCTCCAGCGCAGCCTCGTCCTGCTCCTGCTGGCGCTGCTGCTCATCTTTGGACTGCTCTCCTATCCCAGCATCACGGAGCAATGGGGAGGTAAACACTGCTCGCACAACAGAAACACTCGCACACACTCACAGGCAGAGGCAAGTCTGTCGTCTTGCTCATGACTAATTGAAGTGATTAGTGGAATCGACTGTGTTGTTGTGGTTGGCGGTGAGGAGTAATTGCGTTTACAAAAAACACGACGTGAGACCCTGTGATGGGTGTTGGTGATTGGATTAGCTTCTACTCTTGAATGTTTAATTTTCACACCATGTCCTCCCTAAGATTAAATCTGAAAATACTTCTATATCTCTTGTTTATGGCATTCCATCCACACTAAGCCATTGGGGGCTTTTTGACACCCAAAAAAGATAAATATGAAGACTCATATTTCAGCGTGATTGACCGCAGTTCTACGTCTGGTTGCAAAATCCAAACAAGATGGCGCTGGTTCAAAATGCGAAACTTGAGGCTTCCAAACGGCAGCTCACAAGCCAACGGGTGATGTCACGATGTGAAAACTTTAAAATTGCTGGAAAGTTAATAACCAATATTTTTTTCATATACAGTAAAATATATATATATATATTTTTTTTCTTTTCCTTTTTTTCTCCCTATGAAAAGGCATAAGCCCAAAAACCCCTGATCTTGATTTCTTGTTAATAGTGTGTGTGTGTGTGTGTGGGTGTGGGTGTGTGGGTGTTTGTCTGAAGGGTTGTCTGACAGGGAGGACTGGCCGGATCTGACCAACAGGGAGCTGAAGCCCGTTCCTCCAGGGGTGAAGCCTGTGTTGGGTCCAGCCGTAGATAAAGCCCCTGTTCCCGTGGCGGGGCCACACCTGGGGCCACACCTGGGGCCGGTCGACGACGAACGTCCAGACCCTGCGGTGGAGCCCATAGAACCAAACATCCTTATACTGCCTAAGCCTCTCTCTAAGGTTAGAGTTCTTTGTATTTATTTAATTCAGGGACTTGAACGATAAACTAAAACATAAAAATGCTATTTCACAAATACTAATGGCTTTTACACAGTAGATGTGTGAAATCTTAGTGATCTGGTCCTTTGATATGAGGTGTTCATGTTGTCTAATTTTGGCTCATGCCCTTTTTGTTCCTCCACAGAAAAAGACTTTCATAGGCAAGAGAGGTCCACCGAGCCTGCAGAGAGACGGAAACGTCTCAGACACAGTCGCCGGGGAGAAACAAGAGCAGGAGGTTGTTCGAGATGAAGGAGAAGGGGATGAGGACAAAGAGAAGAAGATCGTCAGGTATACACAACTGCTGGGAAAGGGCACAGATGCTCAGAGGAATCATATTTTCCATAGCTCCTGTTTCAGACATGTTTCTACTCGTGTCCCGCAGCTGGAGAGGAGCGAGGATTGAAGCCGAACAGGCCACCGAGCCTCCGCCTTCCGCCGCTGAGAAGGAAGCTGCAGCCGCAGCTCCGGCCAACGCTGCCGACGCCGTCACTGTCCCGCCGGAAGGTCGGTACTGAGAGCTTTTACAAGAAGTGAACACGAGAGAGCGATCAAGGAATAAAGTTTGCGGCTAAAAAGTTTTAATTTAGTCTGTGGAATGTTAAACGAACTGAAATGTCTCAGAGCCCAAGGTCACATCTTGTTTTGTCTCTCCAACAGACGAGAAAGTAGAGAAAACTTCAAACTTCTCCGACTATTCATTCCCTTTTTTTTCTCGGGGGTCTTTGTAGTTTCCCCTGGTGAGGTGGACCGACTGGAGGCGGTGCGCGACGCCTTCAGACATGCGTGGAAAGGCTACAAGGACCACGCCTGGGGCCACGACGAGCTCAAGCCCATCTCCAAGTCCTTTGGCGAGTGGTTCGGACTCGGTCTGACCCTCATCGACTCTCTGGACACCATGTGGATCCTGGGTCTTAAAGAAGGTATCATACGTGTCTCTCATTCCTGTCGCTGAGCCCCTCCGTCCTCTCTTCCCTCTTCTCACTCTTGTGTCGTTGCCCCGACTCCTCACAGAGTTTGAAGAATCAAAGGCGTGGATCGAGAAGGAGCTTTCCTTCAACAAGAACGTGGACGTGAATCTCTTTGAGACGACGATCCGTGTGCTCGGGGGGCTGCTGAGCACCTACCATCTCACAGGAGACCAACTCTTCCTCGACAAAGCGGTGAGTCAGCCCAAATATTTATATCGCCCCTTTATTCAAAGAACGCAGCTTGAAGTGCTTTAAATTTGAAATTAAATACATTTTGTTCCACTCTGAAGAAAGACCTTGGGTCCAGGTTGATGCCCGCCTTCAAAACGCCCTCGAAGATCCCGTTCTCCGACGTCAACATCGGGAAGGGGACGGCCCACCCCCCTCGGTGGACGTCCGACAGCACGCTGGCCGAGGTCACGAGCATCCAGCTGGAGTTCAGAGAGCTGAGTCGCCTCACCCAGGAGCCGCAGTACCAGGTCAGGTGTGTGTGTGTGTGTGTGTGTGTGTGTGTGTGTGTGTGTGTGTGTGTGTGTGTGTGTGTGTGTGTGTGTGTGTGTGTGTGTGTGTGTGTGTGTGTGTGTGTGTGTGTGTGTGTGTGTGTGTGTGTGTGTGTGTGAATTATATTCTGACATTACTTTGAATCATCTGAGACAGACTGAAAAAAGACATTTAATGCATTTCGCAAACACTCGAGTGTGTGATTGAAGTGACGAGCGCGAACTGGGATTCTGATCCATCGAGTGTTTCCAGAAATATTTTTCCACCGATCCCTGACGGGAACTGTGAATAATGTCCGTCACAACCCAAGCCGGCGGCTCTGAAACACGACTGTTGATGAGACCGATAAAAGTGTGAAATCATTTCCTAAACGATCTTTTTTTTCAAACACACATGACACACATTTTCTTTCCCAGGAGGTTGTGAACGAGGTGATGAGGCTGGTCCACCAGCTGCCGGGCAAACACGACGGCCTGGTGCCCATGTTCATCAACACCAACAGCGGCCAGTTCTCCCACAAAGGCGTGTTCACGCTCGGCGCCCGGGCCGACAGCTACTACGAGTACCTGCTCAAACAGTGGCTGCAGGGAGGCAAGACGGAGGACGAGTGAGTTCGGCTTCACGTTCATCAGTTTGTGTTTACCTGCTTTTCACAAATTAGGTGTTAACTTTTGTCTGATGTCATTCGTGGACATGACTGATATGTCCATGTGTGTGTCCAGTCTGCTGGAGGACTACCTGCAAGCTGTGGAGGGGGTGAAGAAACACCTGGTGAGGCAGACGGGACCCGGCAGGTTGACCTTCGTCGGAGAGCTGAACCACAACCGCTTCATCCCTAAGATGGTAGAGCTGCTCACTGACAGTCAGATGGGGGGATATCAGTGCCGGTACCAGCTCCTCCTCCTCATCTTCCTTCCCCGTGTCGTTCCTCTGTGCAGGATCACCTGGTCTGCTTCCTGCCCGGGACCCTCGCGCTCGGCGCCCACAACGGTCTCCCCGGCGACCACATGGACCTGGCCGTGCAGCTGATGGAGACCTGCCACCAGATGTACGTACAGATGGAGACGGGCCTGAGTCCCGAGATCGTCCACTTCAACCTGCAGGCGAGCGACGGCAACGACGTCTTCGTCAAGGTGAGGCCGACGGCAGACATCTTTGTTTGTCTTCATCAGGTGGAAGTTCTTTGACAATGAGAAGCCAGATTATCTTCTTTTTTCAAAATAAATGTATTGTTAATATTTGTCATTAATATTTGAGTTTTAAAAACTTTATGTTAAATATCCCCTCAAAAAATGGCTGTTTTTATTACTGTTTACATTTATTGACAGACGCTTCTGTCCAAAGCGACAATCATTTCTAATATTATTTACTTCAAAACATGAAGAATAAAAAGATGAGTCAAATCAAGTTTAGAAAATCATCATAAAGTTAAAAACAAAGATGAAGGTTGATCTGAAGCCTCTGGGGTGTTTTGGGTTTTTTTGAGTAATAAATTATTCTTCCATAATCTTAGTTTTTGGACCACGAACTTTTATAGTTTGTGTACCAAAGTTGTACCAGTCATATTTATCAGTTTGTCAGTTACAGCTTTATATGAGCCTAGATAACAACTTTCTGTTGTCTGATCACTTTTATTTGATTGTAACATTGGTGGATAACTTGTGTCCCTGCAGCCTGCGGACCGACACAACCTGCTGCGACCAGAGACGGTGGAGAGTCTGTTCTACATGTACAGATTCACCAAGGACACGAAGTTCAGGGACTGGGGCTGGGAAATCCTGCAGAGCTTCAACAAGTACACCAAGGTACAGACCCTCCCCACTGGGGGCACAGAATTCTGTCAAGAATGAAAAAAAAAGTTGCTAGAACCTGACAGAGTGGATCTCGCTTCTTGTCCTTGGCTTCAATGACATCACTGCGTTTCTATGTGTTAAATATCCGTCAGTTTAACATTCACCATCATAGATTTTCTACTCCTCATTGATCCCCTGCCTCCCCCCACCCCCTCCTCCCCCCGCAGGTCTCCGGTGGCGGCTACACGTCCATCAACAACGTCCGCGACCCCGTGAACCCGGGGCCCCGGGACAAGATGGAGAGTTTCTTCCTGGGCGAGACGCTCAAGTACCTGTACCTGCTCTTCTCCGACGACCCGGAGCTGCTCAGCCTCGACAAGTACGTCTTCAACACGGAGGCCCACCCCCTCCCCATATGGCCGCCGCCGCCCAAGTGAGAGGGACCAAACAGAACCAATCAGAACCAACAGAATCCTGCACGAGTTGGGACGCCGTCCGGACTGGACCGCAGAGTCTGAGCTGTGGGAGGAGGTTGATTTTTTTTCTTTCTTTTTTCTAAGGAAAAGGTTTCTGTTAGAGCGGGTCTCTAATGTTTTTCTTTTGTTTCAAATAAATCTGTTCTGACTCTGGAACAGGAAAGAAGAAGGAAGGAAGTGGGATCGTTTTGTTACCGGGGCAACCGGGAGGGCTCCGTCTATGGGTGTGTGGTTACAGCAATCATGCCCCCGCCCCCCACAGTTTCCAATGATGGAGACGTATGGAACTAGATCTATGGAGGAATCACATGGTCGGGTCTTAAAAATGACATAAATGTGATAATTATTTTGTTAGTTTGGGAGCGGTGGGGAAGTTCCAGTCCCACATCCTGGGACACGTTTCCGTTATGAGGCCGGAGCCTCACGTGCATGTCTTTAATTTGATAAAGACTAAAATGGTACAGTTGAAGAAATGTGAAGCCCCAGAAAACATTGCACTTCAGATTTATTGGATAATTTTTGTCATTGTTTGGACACAAAGAAATGAGAAGTTAAATATTATGACGCTCACTGTTTGAAGGGAAATCTGGTCGTTGTTTGATTATTAAAATTTTTTTTTTTTCATTTAGTGCAATGGCACTTAGGTTTATGTTTATATGTCAGAAAAAAGTTTGAAGGTAAAAGGTGTAAAATCTCCTCAGACCCCGAGGGAGGGGGTTAATATTTAGAGAAAAAAAAAAATAGAATTTAAGCGATTAAAGTCGTGAATTTACGAGAAAAAAACTCAACGTTTATGTTAAAACATGGTGAATCTGGGCTAAAATCACGAGTATTTCCTTTTTGCTAAATCCGATTGCAAAGTATAATTTGACGAGGTCGTCCACTGCAGACATATAGTACTGTGGGGATCCTGAAGCGACGTAGTTCCTTGAAAAACAAAACTCAATTTTTCCGTCTTTTTTTCTCGTGAATTTACTTTTTTATATATATATATATATATATTTAGTGTGACGGCACAAAGAAATCAAAATTATTATTTTTTTAAAGGTCATGTTTAAATGACTGAAAAACTTTGAAGGTCAAAGGTGTAAATGAAAAAATCTAAGTGTACACGTGATGACACCTTGTTTTACTGATGAATGTAGACGTTTGTTCTGTTTAGTTTATTTCCCCTCAGAGGAACACGTCCGTGTGTCCATCATGTCGTGTTCATTGACTTCCTGCTCGTCGCCGGGAAAACAAAGCGACTTGGTACAGAATCATTTCCTGTGTCAGGGACGATAATAAACACGCTTCATTCTCTTTTCACAGGCGACGTGTTTGTAAGAAGTGCAAGTTTGTAGAATTTATTTTTCTCTCTTCACACTTGAAGGAGTTTTGATTTATCGCCGTCGAGCCGTCAGACGTGATGTCGAGCCGCGCGCCAGCTTTCGTTTTTCCATACGCTGCTGTTGACAAATCACTTTGAGGGATGATTCCGCTCTAAACGTTGCTGCCGTCGCTCTCCTCGTTCTTCCCTGTAGAAAAACAAAAATCATCTGGAGTTCATCATATAGTTCCACAGTCGTGTCCGTCCGACAAAGAGCCATAATCCCACATCGTCCCTGAACGTCGTGCACTACATCTGCCAAACGCTCGGCTGTGCCTGAAATGTAACCTTGTGCTATGGATATCGTTTTTATTTTTATTTAATTGAGTTTTTTATTTTAATGCTGCTGCATCAGTGGTGTTCACTTGTGAAGTTCTGCTGTACGTGTGAAATATTTTTACTCTGGATGGTTGGGTGACAAAAAACAAACAACATGGGTGTGAACATAATTTCAGTAAATATTTTCGAACTTGTGTGTGCGTGTGTGCGCGTGCTGATTTGTGAGTCAGTTCCGCTCTTTAACGTCAAAAAACTTCTTCATTCACGTCTTTATTTTTCAACATTAATATAATTAAAGGGTTAAATTGTGGCAGACTCATCATGTAACTGGTAGTTTATGAAATTCCAAAAGCATTAAAAATGATTCTAAGGGTTATTTGCAAAAAAACGTACTAGTTCTTTCAACAAACGGAGGGTTTAACGTGCAATATTTGCTCCAATCTATCGGCTGAATGATCAATATTTTGATATGATTTGAATTTTAAGCCATAACAAAAAATGGCAGCTCTGATATTTAGGTGGACGGAGGCGTCAGAATATCAGTGTTGTTCGTTGTTTCCTGCATTACTGACTGTGACTCTGTGTCAAAGACAGGAATCAATCAGTTTCAATGCTAGAAAAAGAAAACTTCTTCCGTCGATAAACCATCTGAATATTTAAGAAACAAAGTATTCATTTTAAATAACTTACTACTTTTCTGCACAAACTGAAGAGTTCAGTTTTGTTTTTCCTTTAAATTAGCATTTTTTTTGTCAAAGTTTCTCATTTCCCATCTAACAAATCCACATCTACTGTACAGACAACTGAGCACTTTGTAAGTACAAGCTGTGTCTTATTGCTATGTTCACCCGATTAAAACTATTTTCCTGCCAACAACGTTTTCAAATAAAGATTTCCAGTGAAGGTTTTGTATCTCAGTCTGAATTTATTAATTTTAGTTCTTTAGAAAACGTGGAGAAGCTTTGAGGCTTCATATGCTAAAATGCTGCTGCAGAAGTTCATAATAACAGACATTGAAATGTGACGTTCAACATCGATCCCATTTTCACCTGTCCAACACCAGGGGGCAGCAGAAACCATCCATCACTGTCTGAAACCACACACACTTTGCTGATCATCATGAATGTATGAATCATTTTCTTATCTTCAAACAACTGAGGTCAGAGAATCTGTCTTTGCAGTTGACGTGACGGATGTTTGTGTAACAGAACAGTTTCATTAATGTTGACATTTGTCATCGCTCTGTTCAGCAACGTCCTCACCTGACGTGTCATTGGACGAGTGAGTCACTACTGTTTTAATAGAAGAGTAGAGAGAGTTTTACCATCGTCCCCCAAAACATATTTGTATTTGATGTTTTTTTTGTGTTTTGTTCAGGTCACTGCTGCTGCTGCTGCTGCTCTCAAATAAAAATGAAAACTGCCAGAAATCCACATAATGACACAGGAAGCCAAAAGACAAAAAATAAATAATAATCATCTGAACAGTCATAAAAGAAACATGGTGATTTCCTTCCTCCTGACATTCATCACTCATTCTCGTGACATAAGCATGTGTCACAGTATCAGTACACATTCACATGTACATAAGGAACATGAGTCATAATAACACATATGTTCTTACATAGATTTTTATTTTTGGATTTCAGCTGTATGTTTTATGGTACATAAATGCTGCATATGTACTGATATATTTGGGAGTTAATGAAATAAGAATATGCAGGAAAGTTCTTATATGTGCATTCATTTTCTACATGTGCATTCATTTATATAATTTAAATGAATATAGGCTAATATTGTTGCAGAAAGAAATTTATTTTTTTTAAATATAATAATTGTTTGTCTTTAAGCATCTTAATTGATGTTGAGTTTGTTGTTTAATATTTTGTGTGAACCCCAGGAAGATCAGCTGATCCTCATGAAATCTTAAAATCTGTGTGCCACGACTCGACAGGCAGAAGTTTAGTCCAAATATTCCAGCAGTTTTTGTGCTTTAGATTTGTCAAACTTTATTTATTCATTCTTCAATTATATTTTCTGTCAACGTTGCTTCTTAAGTGATGTTTTCAATTCAACCTGGTTCCAGACCTCTGGATCCAGGTTGAATCTTGTATTTTGAATTTCTGGTCTGTTGTGTTTGTCTGTGTTAGATTACACATTTTGCCCTCCATTAATGGAAATATGGAAATATCATGAGAAAAGTTGTCAGTGGTGAGATACACAGGTGTTGTCGATACGAACCTCGATACCTCGTGCGAACACAGAATCATTTCTGCATCGATCCCGTCGTCGTCTTCAGCAGCTCCCCGTCAGAGTGGGATTAACTGCTGTGGCCAGATGGTTTCAGACTCCAAACATAATCCCACATTATTCAAATCCTCATTGCATAATTAGATGTGGGTGTTTTCTCAGGTTCATGTTGCTGTTGTTGACTCGAGGGATGCAGGGAGTGTTTGCACACTGCGTGTTTTTTGGCTCTGAGTCTTTAAGCCTGAGGCTCAAACCTGCGTCTGTCTCTGAATATGAAGAATAAAGTTTTCAGAGATTAATTGTTACCTGAGGGGAGGAGACGAGGAGGAGACGCGTTCACACACGAGCCGGCAGCTTTCAGTTCAGTTCTTGTCAACAGACACGCTTTTAAAGAGTCTTACGGATGTTGTCCGATGTGTCGCCGTATTTGAATTGTGAGGATGAGCGTTGCCACGACGATTTAGCATTTTTTGCACTCTGCCTGCTGCACCGTTTGTGTTCTCCATAATTCAAAATTAAAGGTGACATATTATGCAAAAATCCCTGAGCCAGTGTTTGTGTGTACCTGTGGAGCCTGCCAGAACACAAACTGTGGAAGAACACCACCCTGTCTTTTTTTGAAGCTCTGAACGACTGGTTCAGATTATCTCCCACTGTGACGTCACAGTTGGCCTCTTTTGGCGTTTGTAACCTCGTCTGCACATCTGAGAGTCTCCACTTCTCTGGTGAAGAGGCGTGACATTTCCTGCACATTTTGAAATGGGTTGACCAATAAACAACAGACTGGGCCCAGCTGGCCAATCAGAGCAGACTGGGGGGTGGGAGGGGGCGGGGCTAAAAGAAATCCAGGCGTTTCAGACAGAGGGTGAAAAGAGGAGCTGCAGGGATGTGACAGTATGAGAACACTGATGCCTTTTCTGAACATTACAGCATGTAAACCTTTTCAATGGTCGACCTGATCAAATATATGAACATTAATATGAGAAATAATATGTCACTCGGAATATTTACATGACCACTTCTTGTAAAGGTGAACTTAATGAGGGACTAATGCTGCAACGATGTCAACTTCCTTCGTATGTTCAGTAGAGACAGAGTCTTAGCTTTGACAAATGACTAAGAACCCGAACAATGAACCCACGACTCTGCAAGAAACGCCTGGGCTCAGGCTGCAGAGTGTTTCCTGGTCACGTACGGAGCTGCAGGGCTGCGGGCGCCGGCCTGGTCTCTGCCCCGGCAGACTGTCCTCGTCTCTGCTCAGCGGCGGGGATCTGAATCTGCAGATTGTGCAGCAGCGATCGGTGATGGATCGTCGGGCTCGTCATCCCTGCGGATCATCCGACGAGTCGTTTGCAGAGGAGCTAAATGATCGGGCCCCTGGCCGCCGCCGCCGCCTCCTCTGTGTGGCTGTAAATTGTCTGTATAGTGTGTGTATCATTGGTGCATCCGCGGCCGCCGCTATGTTACAGCAGCAGCTCGCCGCTCGCTGCGTTTCCTCCTCGTCAGATCAAACAATCAATCACAAGCAAACAGTGGGCGGCTATTTTTAGACGGGGATCGATGTGTGGAGTGTGATGACGGATCAGGAGCGGGTTGACGAGGCCGAACGGCTCAAACTAACATTTTGGTTTTTGTATCATGTGATGTGACAATTCAGCAACACGGAATAAATGAGTTGCTGGAAGTTGTTTTGATTGACAAAAAACTTTTATGAAGCTTCTAGATAAAAAAATATACATTTATTAGACTCCGTACAACCTATAATATGAAATAAAGCATATGCAAATATGCATGTTCTTTTTTATTTCTGCTCTTTGGATCGAATGTTTTTCCGTCTGTCTTATTAAAAAACAAAAGACTGATTGAAAAAAAAAAATAACATCTCTTCTTCCTCACAGCCGGTCGAGGTTCCTCTGAATGTTCCAGATGAAAGGTTTCCTCACAGTGCAACTACTCACATGGAAAATCAGATTGAATCAAGAGCAGGTTCACACACACACACACACCACACACACACACACACACACACACACACACACACACACACACACCTTACTTCTCTTTTATCAAACCACTAGAGTTGAAAGAGGAATGTCTCATTCACATCAGCGTATTTCAAGATCGTACTTGAAGCAGCTGAAGGTCAAACTGGACGATTCTTCCAAGTCGGTGCTTGAGCTGATCGAGGAGAGACCTCAGAAGGTCTGGGCAGGTCGCAGGAGATGTACAGCCACGGAAGGAACGACTTTTGGAAAGGATAAGTAAGGAGAAGACAAGTGGGTTTACACCCAAAGAGAAACTTATTGAGCATCGGGTGCTCGGACAAGAAGCTGATAATCCGCAAAAACTTTTGAATTACCTTCCAGGTGAAGTTCGGGGCAGAGGCATGTTCTCCAGAGTACGGAGCAGAAAGACTAAATGAATGCTCCCGCCTCCAATATTTCTGTTTTTTAATTTCATCCTTGGACTGTTGGACTCACACGTGTCTGATGTGCACTTCTAAAGTGACCGAACTCTTTGGACTTCCTGTTTTATTTTGAAATCTCTTACCCCGCGGGTCTGTTTTCATGTTTTGCTTCCCGTCTCGGCCTTAAACTCCAGTTGCTGTCATCGTCTGCCCGGCCTGGTGCGTTGCTCAGCACCCCTGCCTCCCCTCTTCCTCGTGTTCCTGTCCTGTCCCTGTGTCCTGAGCGGGATTTCCAGTTTGCGCCGGCGCGGCTGTAGGTTAACTGTAGGTCCGTACAGTTCTTTTCCTGTCTTAACAGCCACTCAAAGCTGCTTCACGCCACCAGTCACATTCACAAGGTGCCTCTATAAATAGCCTGCGCCGTGCTTCTGTACGCCTCATACATCCCGTTCACACGCCGACCGGCACCGGGGCAATTTGGGAGTTCATTATCTTACCCAAGGACACGTCCTCATTCGAGATGGAGGGAGCTGCTGGGGGATGGAATTGATTCGAATACCTTCTCTGCTGCACCGTCCCGTCCTCCCTGCACCAATCTGCATTTGAGTCCGGTCACCGTCCGATCCACGACCAAATGAGATGGACACAGTAGAAGCGTGTTGATCTGATCCCAAGGACGGTGTCCGCCCCCGTCTGTGAATGTGCTTCAACACGATCCCCATCAATTTTTTTCTCTCCTGGGATATTGAAGCAAGAAACAAATCCCTTCTTCTGGAGTTTCACCAAACTGCTCATATAAGGCGTCCAGCTCAACCATAACGTAGCAGGTTATTACACACACTTCTCTTTCTACACAGGAAATCTGCAAACCGTCTTCAACAACTTTAGAAGCACATTGACATTTTTAAATAGGTTCTACGAACGTGAATGAAGCCAAACATTCGAAATTGTGCCCGATTATAACAAGAACAAAAGTTTCCATTAAGAAAGAAAACCCCCCTTCCCTTGGTACGTCCCAGTGACGTCATCCATGACATCACCAAGGTGTTCAAAAGTCAGGAAATGCCGGGCGGCCCGCCCCCAGACAATTCTCCTGCATGGTGGATCTGAACAAAGGAACTGAATATTAAACCTGCCACGTAATTAAAGGTCACTTAATTTACTTGTGAAGTGTCGAACACACCTGTTCAAGTTAAGTTGTATCAAATGACGCGTACAGAGGAAAGCTAATATAGTGTAAGTTGTATTCTGAAGAGGCCAGAAGCACATGGTGAGTAAAGAGGAGTCGCACTGTTCAACATTAGCATGATAGTTTTGTCACTGTGACGTTTCTAGCGTTGCTCCAGGTATCACCTGTGATGAAAAAAATGTAGATATATATTTCGGCCACTTCCGTCGTGTCACATTTGAAGTGAAAAACTTCAGTCCGGCCTTTAGACTCGACTTGAATCAACGGTGCTTTTATTCTCACAGTCGAGTCATTGTCGAGGTTTTGCATGAGATATATCGAAACGTTAAACGGTGAGAGGGAGGATGTAATTATGACTTAATCCTTATCAGTTAAATGTCACGCCGAGTCTCCTCCTTTCAGCCAGAGATTTACTCTCCAGTTGATCAATGAGCTCAGTGACTCGACGATGCTGCGACTCCACGTCTGAGGGTGTCGCCTGGTGCCCTGGAACCCCCTCGGGGGACGCGCGTGTCCCACGGGTGAGGGACACGCGCGTCTCTCATCACCACCTGAACGGACGGGATGGTGGACCAGGGCCGGTTCCCCTAGCAACAGATCCTCAGGTACGGACACAGGATGTACCACGTTTGGTTTCAGGGATCACGAACACTTCTGGACTCTGTGATCAAGTTCCTCAACTCACCCTGAGAAATAATGAAAGTGCAATCAATCACGTCATGTAAATCAATGCGACCTGCTTTTAGCTCTGACTTCTAACTTCCTTCCTCTGCGTATTTTTGGTGGTTTACAGTGGATTTGTCTGTCTCCCTCTGAACCATGTCAGTAAAGTCGTTGACTCTACGTCCAAGACGCTGAAATGCCCCAGAAATCCAACACCGACTAGATTTGTGTGAATCCTTTCGCCGGAGAACGATTTAAACACGACTGGATTCAGTTCTTTTTTTTCTTTTTCTTCAAACGCCCACTTGTTTAGATCTTAATTATCTCTCATTTGATGAAAACTGACGACTCTGCTGAGCTGGTGGTCACGCTGAGCAGCTACAGGTTCGCAGTGCAGCTGCCTTTCATTGTGCCTGTCGCTCACACACACACACACACACACACACATACGCGCGCAGTTGATCATCTCTCCATCAACACACCATGGGAGAATCCATCCCTCTCTTTGTACCTGCGACTGCATCCCTGGGGCGCTCGGCTGAGAGTGCTCCGCTCTTCAAACTGAGAACTGTTGATAGTCGCCATCATCATTTGCTCCGCGGACGTTCTGCAACAACTTCCGTTCTTTTCATTCCTCCTCCTCTCTTTATTCGTCTGTCAGAATGGTCGCTGTTACTACCACTTTCCATTCAGCGGTATGTCAGAGCTGAGCAGACTCGGCGTTTTCTCTGCATTGCACATTTCCGAAATCCTTTTTCTTACAACGATTCCTGGTTTTGATTAAAGGGGACAGTATTTGCAGTCGGGCCCCGAGGGTCTGGAATGATCTGCCAGAGGAGATCAGGTCGGCTGACTCTCTCTTTTTACGAAATACCTTTACCATGAGAGCCTTTCTCTGATTTGTCTGTCTTTTAACTTTTATAACAATTCTATTTCATTCAAATGTCCTTTTTGTTTTGAATAAGGACTTTTCTGAATTTGAAAAGTGCCCCATAAATGAAGATTATGTTATATATTGCGTTTCCACCGTCCCATGTACACAAGGCTGTAAGAGCAGATTATCATCATAATGCAATCGTTCATCTTGGTGAAAGGAGGGGGATTAGGTCTTATAAATACAGATATGTTGCTTTTTGTTGACGTCTCTGAGTTTACTCATTGTCGCTTTGAGTGGGGGAAAATTCTCAAGTCCTCAACAAAGAGAACCAAACACTATCTGTCTGGTTCCATACCACGAAACAAGAATTCTTTTTCTTTTCTGGGTGAAATGACCTTTTTTAAAAGCAAGTAATACAACAAACATTTGGCCGAAACTATAATGGGGCTGATAACAGCCTATTAAAGAAAACCCATAATGGCTGCAGGCTGCATTAGTTGCTATTGTGTCATTAAACATCAGTCTTAATAAAAGAACCATTAATAAGACCAAACTGATTTTTTTGTCCCGTACCCTGAAATGACTGCTTTCCCAGAGTTTGCCGTCATTCTTTCATTCTGAGAATCATAATTCTAAACATTACTGTTATTGTAGGCTGCAGCCTGTCATGACAACGAGACAGTCTTCCTGGCCAGAAACACTTTTTCAGCGATGCCGTTGGTTTGAGCATCGCTGAGCCCGCAGCCTCCCTGAGCGAACTTCCTGTCGGAGCCCGTTAAGATCTGAGTTAGCAGTGTTTATAAAAACCTTCCACTTTCTTAAGAGATTACACCAAACTTCTCTGCGCTGTCAGGCCTCGAGTGGGATTTCAAAAATAGTTATGAAGTTCATTAAGATCCTGCGAGTGTGAGCATTTCCATGGATTTCTTGTTTTGCATATTCTTTTCCTCCACAGAAGCACTCGTTACCCGCCTACGTGTGATTGTTGGACATAGATTTAATATGCGGCTCCAGGTCAGGGGTCAGAGGGCACCGTGCAGGTCCAGTCAACTTCTGCACCGCTAACCTCGGAAAGCATTTCTTTATGAAACTGGCTTTATGCACGCATGGGTTACTGTGATGTTGAAACAGGAAGAAGCCTTCCCTGCTTCCTCGCCACAAAATTTGGAAGGAAACTTATTTTCTTGAATACAATTATATGATATTGAATAGTCCTTGATTAGGACTAAGGACAGAGGATGTGAGGCGATGTGAAGAGGGAATGTGGTGACACAGCGAAGCGCTAGTTAGTCCTGACTTATTCTGTATCCATCTAGTATCTAGTAAAAATGTCAAACTCTTAGATTAAATTTCTTTCAGTAATTTGGACAAAAAAAAACAATTTCAAGATGTCGCTGTGGGTTCTGTTTACTTGTAACAAGCATTTATTCTTGTTTTTTCATGACAGTCCCATAAAAAAAAGAATCATTAATTGATTAACCTCCTCCTCTGCACCGACGCGTGCGCTTTCAGATGCTCTCGGAATTATCCCGGTTGCCGCTTTGCTGACGGTTCTGCTGTGTCACTTTCAGCGTGCCGAGTCAAAGTGCTGACTTTATCTGCGCTTTCAGCCAACTCTGCTCTAACCTCATTTGCTCCTCTGATGATCAGTGCATTCTCCGTCCTATTGATCCATTTCCCCAAGTCCATTGGCCTGTTTTTAAACCACAGTGATTACTTTGACACCAGCAATTTTATCAGGCAGCACACACTTGGTCACATTTTCAAATGAAAATTTACACAATGGTTCTTTTTCTGGGAGGCAGACCTGTCAGGCCTTTTTCAAATGCTTCACTTACTGGTTAATAATGCAAAGGGAATATTTGGCTTTTAGCGACTGCAGATTTTAAGGAAGGCTCGGCTCTGAATCGCTGCCAAAGTGCAGAGCCATTTGTCAACGCAGGGCTTCATTTGCAGTTGATATTGTCATTTTTTTGCACTTGTGACTGATTACACAGTCAAGTTAGTTCACCTCCCTTTGGCAAAGATTCAATTATGTCTAGAAAAAAGGAGGAAAAAAAATCAAGGACAAACGTACAAAACTAACGTGATACAACTTGTACAATGTGGGATTTAAAGATAAAAAAACAGCATTTAAATGATTCGGTACAAAAGAGTAAATCAAGGACAGTAAGTAAGTCGGGATGCAGAAGGCCAAAAAAAAAGCAATTAAAAGCTACCCAACCTCTTTCAAGTTTTCTTCTTCTTCTCTTTTATTGGATGGCTGTCAATTCCACATGATTTACGTGTCATTCTTTTTTTTTAACACGAATATTTGACCTTTTGAAAACTGCTCATAGGAGAATAATCATCTTTTTTATTTCATCACTGTAGCTTGTGTTCGTGCATGATTTTTGTCATTTGTGAACAGCAACACCAGTCTCTACGGTGTCAAATTAAAATATCCGCTGTCAATAGGGTCTATTGACTATACATTTTTTCAATTCCTTAAACAGATTTTGTTTTTATACTGCACCTCTTTTACTCTATCTATCTATCTATCTATCTATCTATATGTCTATGTCTAACTAGCTATCTAGCTAACTATGTAGCTATCTAGCTAGCTAGCTATATATTGAGCTACCTACATATCTATCTATCTATCTATATACAGTATATATATCAAGCTAACTAGCTAACTATATATTGAACCAACTTTTTACCTATATATCATGCTAACCAGCTAACTCTATGTTGAGCTAACTATCTACCTATATATCAAGCTAACTATCTACCTATATATTGAGCTAACTATCTACCTATATATCTAGCTAGGAAATACAGTCAATTTTGTAAAACAAAGCTGAGGAATATCAACTTGGGCTACATTGTGATAGATATTGAAAAATAATAGGACAAATATCAAGTAAATAAAGGCCTAGTTCCATGAAACATATTTAAGCAGGATACGTTAGTATATAACTCCAGATCATTGTTAGATATGGGACATGCAGCAGTAGCTTCATATGGGACATAACAGTGTCTTTAAAAGTTGGGGATACAAATTCAATTTTTTTTTTTTTTTACATAATCTATATATCTATCTCTGTATACATCTAGATGTCCCTGTCTCTCTCCCCCCCATATATCTATATATAAATATATAGATATATATATTTATATATCTATATATTTTACTCTTCCCAATCTATGTTTAGTAACAAGTGGTCACGGTCCAAGGCGTGTGATTGGCCGCCTGCTGCCGCGTCACTTCCGGGCGGAGGACGCTGCGAGGTGAGCGAGCCGCCGGTCGCCAGTCTGCTCCCGGTCTCCGTGGTAACCGACGTGCGGGAAGTGGAGACGACGGATAATACAAGAAAAACAACAACAACAACAACAACAACAACAAGGACGAACTGGACTTAACCTTTTATTTTTATTCCTATGAACTTGACGTCGTTTGGAACTATAGAAAGAAACAAACCGTGACCGGAGAGGGATTTGAAACGAACTCCTCCTCGCGACGCTGGGAAGGAAAACAACTTTTCACCTCTTCTTTCTTTCTTCTTCTTCGTTTTCTTCGTCGAGGAAATAGTTTCTTCTTCTTCTAATGTTGAATTGTCAACACAGGCAGGTTCGAGTACAGGTCCCAGTCCCCCGTGTGTGCGGAGCTGCTGTCGGCGGACACCCGACACCCGACCTCCTCCTGGGAGAGTCAGCCCGCAGCTCACGACACATGGCCCCGCTCCGTCCTGCGGCTGCTCGTCGCTAAGCTCCGGCGGAGCGGGACGACGACGACGACGCTCCTCCGCGCAGCTTTGACGCACAGCGTGCGTAAATGTGGAGTTTGCAGAATCCAATCAGGGGCCGCTGATATTCCACATTAATGGTAAGTTGCTAATTGATTTGTGTCGCCGGTGGAAATTTTGGATTATAGTTGGGACTCAATTGTCCGGTTGCAAGTCCCCCCCCCCCCCCGGAGATAACCAGCGGAGCAGCATGGATACGGGCGGAGTGCGCGTCCTCCAGCGGTCGTGAGATGCCGAGGAGCGCCGCCGGTGATGTGAACCCGAGCCCCGCAGGATAATGTCCGCTCTCTAACCCCGCACCCCGCCGGTGGCACCACCAGCAGCAGCAGCAGCAGCAGCAGCAGCAGCAGCATGAGCAGCACCGACCTGGAGCGCATGTCGCTCAGCTCCTCGGCCAACTCGGTGGCGTCCAGCGCGCGGACACTGTCGGCCAACGTGCGCAAGCTGCACAACGCGCTCAACCTGCTGCTCGACGACGTGGAGCGCGAGCAGTTCATCCACTGCCTCAACGTGTACCACTCCAAGCGCAACGTGTACGACCTGGTGCAGACGCTCAACGTCATCCTCAACGCGCCCGGCAAGCGGCAACTCCTGCCCCTGCTGCGGCTCGTCATCCCGCGCTCGGACCAGCTGCTCTTCGAGCAGTACACGTCGGAGGGCCTCTACCTGAAGTCGGACGCGGTCGCGAGCAACGGCAGCAGCAGCGCCGGGACCCCGCCGCCGGGCGACTTCCCCGGCGCCAGCCCGACCCCGACTCCCCCTCCCCATCCTCATCCTCCTCCTCCGGGGCGCTCGTCGCCCAGCAACCCGGCCGAGTTCCAGGTGGCGCTGCGCGGCTCGCCGGACAGCTTCAGCACCAGCAGCGACGGGACGGCGCCGCTGGTGCCGCTGCTCGGCCGGAACTTCATCCACGAGCCGCCGGGCGAGCTGCGCCACGTCGCCATGAAGCGGCACAAGAGCAACGAGGGCCTCGGCTTCAGCATCCGCGGCGGCTCGGAGCACGGGGTCGGCATCTACGTGTCGCTGGTGGAGCCCGGCAGCCTGGCGGAGGCGCAGGGGCTGCGCATCGGCGACCAGATCATGAAAGTCAACGACAAAGTCTTCGACAAAGTCACGCACGCGGACGCAGTGAAGGTAAGAAGTTTCTTTTTCTTTTAAAACTCAGTGGGCTGGCACGGATGGCAAAGTCAAGGGGAGTGTGTGTGTGTGTGTGTGTGTGTGTGTGTGTGTGTGTTTCTCACTGTGTGTGTGTGTGTGTGTATGTCTATGTGTGTGTGTGTGTGTTGTTCTCACTGTGTGTGTGTGTGTGTGTGTGTGTGTGTGACTGACTGTGTGTGTGTATGTGTCTCTGTCTGTCTGTGTGAGTGTGTGTGTGCGTGCATGTGCGTGTGTCTTTGTGTGTGTGTGTGTGTGTGTCTGTGTGTGTGTGTGTGTGTGTCTGTGTGTTTGTGTGTCTGTGTGTTTGTGTGTCTGTGTGTGTCTGTGTGTGTGTGTGTGTGTCTGTGTGTGTGTCTCTGTGTGTGTCTCTGTGTGTGTTTGTGTGTGTCTGTGTGTGTGTGTGTGTGTGTGTGTCTGTTTGGCTCCTCTTGTGTATAATAAGTTGCTGCCTCATATTATTAATAATATTTGGCATCCCTGTCGGAAAAATTGAGCTAACAAGCTACAATATGTGAAGGGGATCAATGCTGTTGGCTGCCTCCTTTTGACCAGCGTGCAGGTAACTGGACACCTACCAGGCAGCTGGTAACCATGGAGCTGGGTGTGTGTGTGTGTGTGTGTGTGACAGGGCTATAAACTTATGGAATCAAGCCCTGGAACTGTACTCTTCAGCCCCTCTGCACCAGTGTTACTGCCGGTGAGTGTAAATGAAGCCCATTAGCAGATGAGGTGATAAAAAAGGAGCATGTCTGATTTGTGTACAGTGGAGATTGATTTGGACGGAGGGGCCTCGACAAGGTCCGGGAAGTGAATGTGAGCTGAAAATTAATCTTAGTGATTTCTTCCCCACCTGACCGATGCTGTCGGCTATATATATACACACACACACACACACACACAAACACACACACATATATATCCCAGGGTTTCATAGTTCTTTAATAAGGTCAATTAAGTCAACTGTTAAGGAGCTGGAAAAAAAGTTCTCTCTTGAATAACCTCACTGAAACTTTGATATATGAGACGAAATATGGATCTGCACTGTGACTAATCCTCTACCCGGGCATTTACATCAGGAGAAGACATATTTATCAGTTTAAATAAGGAAGTGAAACTAATCATCAAAGTTGGCAGATATCTATGAGCTTCCTGTTGTGAATATCAGTCATTGTAGTTGAAAGGTCGGTGGTTCG
Source organism: Scophthalmus maximus (assembly GCF_022379125.1). NCBI lineage: Eukaryota > Metazoa > Chordata > Actinopteri > Pleuronectiformes > Scophthalmidae > Scophthalmus > Scophthalmus maximus. Next base: position 2,833,210 of record NC_061534.1, read on the forward strand.
TTCCCGCTGACGTGGATTATAGTTCAATTATTAAATCCTTTCTAACCTTCTCTGATCTTGGGAAAAGATTTTATCCTCTTCCTGTGTGGACGTCTGCAATTCACTTCATGCAGAGTTCGGCTAATAAGGCGATCTCCTACCTTCAGTAAATCCAAACTACCCCCTCTATAGGCCTGAGAACGTGTTCCTACTTGGATCATCTACGAATCTGTTCTGCTCTTTTTGCCCAGTTGGTCCCCTCTTCATGACAAAGTCCTGTTACCGTGTTAGCTCACTTACCTTTTTGTTTTTTCTAGACTCTGTGTTCTCGTTTTGTCTTGGCGGTTTCTTCTACATCTGCTCCTCAGCCTGACTCGTCTCAACCAGGCAGCAGAACATTAATGCGCCTCGTCGTCGTCAAACTGCGGCCGTCGGCTGGAATACTGATGAGGGAATAAGCCATCCACATCTTTGCCAATCAATTTTTACTCCACATTTTTAAAGTTGTCTTATCTGCGGAGAGAAAAGTCAATCGATCCCTGCCACTGTATGATTGGAGCGAATCCTTTCACAGAAATGTCTCTGTAATATTATATTCCCTCCTTTTTATTCGTTCCCACTTTTGGAAATCCAGTTTCCTGGTTGTTTTGCCTTCCATGATAAATCCGTATATGTCTATAACTATATGTGAACGAGTTACACTGCTATCAGGGGCCACGTGGCCCTCTGCTGTTATTAGGCTGACGGGGGACGGGCGGTCTGCCAACTGGAGACAAGCCTTTTCTGAGATAAAGTCCCGCAGGAGGTCATTAATGCATGAGTTCAGCTATTTTTATGCCTTCCAGGTTTTGGCCTAAATGTTATTACTGGCTTTTAGAAAATGTAATCTCTTAACCAATTTAAAACTCTGCCAGGCCGATTAATGAAGCCGCCATTATAAACTCATGTGTGGTCTCTCCGACAGAACCTACAGAGTGTGGGTTTGTTTTATGTTCTGTTGCAGATATCAAATTAAGTCTTCTATATTTCTATCTGATACCATCACAATGAAGGTTTGAATAGTTCACGATGTTATACAACCCTGTTTTTCCCACGTCGGGGAGATTATTGAAGTATTGATTGATTTTAAAAGCACTTTGTGTTTGGAAAAACACAATCAGTAATTCCCTTTCCGTAGACGTCAAACCCTAAAACACAGTGAATAAACATGAACTTCTTTTTACAGAAAAATTATAGAAATTGTACTTTTTGAATACATTTCATCTCTGCCATAATTTTTCTTCATTATAGTTTTTTACATGGCACAATCTATACTTTGCTGTTGGAATTTACAGTCATTTAAAAAAAAAAAGAACATTATTTTTTCCATCCAAGTGTGAAACCGGCTCACTGACTCCGAGCTTCAGGCTCATCTGACAGATGAGACGTCACCTCTCTGAATAAGCCGCTGTCTGGACTCTGCTGATGAATCCAGCTGTGACAGCACAGTCCCATCTGATCCCAGCTCCTCACCTCAAACTGAAACCTGCTCCCTCGGAGTCTCCAACTTTCAAAGCTCCACTAATCTCAGTTAAACATTTTTTTTTAATAAGTTAAATGAGAGAAATGATCACGTAACGCCAAAGCTTTTTATTTGTTTCATGGAAGTTTCTCTGCTCTGAAGTCCGGACATTTCCAATGAACTTTCCCAAAATTGTCCAAAAGATGTTGCTGTAGCCTTTTCCCGCGCATTTTCCAGCCAACCCCACCCCGAGTAGAATATCCAGAAAGGGTTTGCGTGAGCCCAGAAGGAAAAACGCCAAAAATGGTTCCCGACGTCCGAGTGGGAGGCGCTCTACTCAGGCCTGGATGTTCTGGAAATGTTCCCGCTGTTGTGAACGCGCCTGACTCGGGTCGGGACAATCTCCCGCTGCCGTTCGTCATATGTGAACGTCAAACTCGGGGAAACATGTCCAGACCCAATTTCCCAGAGTTCATGTCTGGAAACTGCGTATGATTCTGAGTCCAGCCCTTCTCTCCGTTACCTGGTTTCATCCAAGTAGCTCTGGGGAAATAAAACCCCAACCACTGTACACTACATGAGTGGAAGATCTATCAGCTAAAGAGACCAGATACTTTTCTCAGGAGTCGAAATACACCTAAGAGGAGAGTGAATATTGGATTCTGCTCGGTGAGTAATGTTTTTTTTATCAAAGACGTTGGCAGAATGAACATTTTGTAGCTGAAATTGCCCAAAAAAAGGATGAATGCAGTTGTAGCACACAACTCGATCGGATCCTTTCGAGTCTGTCAGCAGTTTTCCCCTGAAAGTCACTGATGTTCACCACACACACACACACACACACACACACACACACACACACACACACACACACACACACACCCACTGATGTTTACCACACAACCAAGTCTTTGAAACATTTTTTGTGTCCAGCACGTTACTCATTCACACTGCGTGTGTTCCTCTGCCTGTAGACTCAATCTGCTCCACTCACGCAGCAAACCAGTGTTTCCTGATGAATTCAGCGTTTGCTCTCCAAAGGCGGCAGATTGTTGTTTGGCTCCGGGGGGATGAGTCGAGGGGCTCACAGCTGCATTTCACTCCGTCTCCTGATTCTCCTCGTTCCCTAATAGTCTGCCACTGGCCCCTGGATCCCCGGAGGCAGTGCCAAGGTTAGCTTATACCCAGTCAGCGTTCAGAGCGCTTCTTTAGTCATCGTCTCTGTGACACGCCGGACAGTCAGTAGACGTGACGGGGTAGTGGGAGACGGACATACATCTTGGTGTTGTTCTGGGAGCCAGAGCCCCCGAACATGAACATGACGAGCAGTCGTACTGTACCCTGCCGTCAGCCAGAGGCCGCTCTGTCTATCGGACTGTTTCATCTGATTGGTTCCAACTCTGGGGGAGTGTGAGAGACGAAGGCTGCACGGCGGAGTGGAGCCTCAGAGACGGAGGACAAGGTGGAGTGACCTTCTTGGTCCATCGGTGGTTTTAAGAAATACAAAATTTGGCTGTCTTTTGGGACGGTTGGTACAATGACCACATAGTAGAGCTGCAACAATCGACTGCTAAATTAATCGCCAACTGTTTTGATAAGGTTTAAGTCGTTTTGTAATGAAAAGAAAAGTCAAAACTCTCTGATTTCACCATCTTAAATGTGAATATTTTCGGCGTTCGTTGCTCCTCTGTGACCGTAGACTGAATATCTTTTATTTGTGGACAAAATAAAACAACATCTTGGGGTTTGGGAAACACTATCGACATTTTATGGACCAGACAACTCTAAGAGAAAAGAATCCATAATGAAAATAATCTTGTTGCAGTCGTAAAAAAAACCATGACTCTAGAATCCCCGACCTGCACTTCTGCCATCAGGCACTGACGTGCAAAGTCTTGGCCACGGAGGAAATGGGAGCCGAGTGGCCTGGAGCAGATCTGCTAATGGTCGGTGTGTGGATTAGATGGTGGGAGGCAGATAGGAATCTCATTAAACTGGAAAAAGGACAGATAGTAATTGATTCGTAGCTTGGAGATGGTTCTGTAATTGTGTCTTGTTTGGTGTCATCAATCCGCTGAACTACGAACAGAAGACAACCGCGTTCGATCCAAAGTGCAGGCAGCTCCCATAATCCTCTGATGTTGAAAATTCTCATTTCATTCGTTCACTTATCTCTTTCCTCACTCCCGTTCGAATAGCGTCACATCTTGTGGAGAGAAGTCCTCTTTCAAAGTTTCCCAGAGCTCGCTCCCTCCCGTTCCGTCTTACTGCTCTTATCTGCAGCAATGTCTGGGGCTGTGCTACTGTCAGCGTCACCTTCTTTGGCTTCCACATCTTCCTCTGACGTCTTCAGTGCAGAAATGGACGAGGGACCGAATCATTTTCTTTTGAAGTTGCTGAAGAACGGCTCGGCTGCCGAACAATGGCAACAGTCGGGGGGAAATCAGTCTGACAGCTACAAGAGCCTGACGGGCAGAAAGTGTGAGTCGTCTATTTCCTCAAAAATATCCTTTTTCCAAAAAACAGGTGCTGGAAAATTGGGTTGGGTTGGATGGATGGATCGAGCGTTTTGGGGACTCTTGGCTTTTTCACTGGCGAACTGCTTCCTGAGATGCATCACATCTGGGAGCGTTGCCGCTGTAGCTTATTAATAAGCACAGCAGTTGAGCAGCGAGGGATAAATGAGGTCCAGCACCTTTAGGCCTGACCTCCGGGCTCCTGTTTATACTCTGGCGTTGACGTATATCTAATAAGAATGAGCAGAACATTCGACGGAGTCTCCTATTAGGTTTCTTCGGGAGGCTGATTGTTGCCTAAAGCTTCCCCCTCGGAGGTTCGACTACACCACCGCAAAAGACAATACTTTACTAAATGTAACCGGCTCGTTTATTGGCCTCTTTCTGTCCCGGTTCCATTTTATTTTCCAGTCTCTGGAAGCTCTGTGGTTTTTACATAAACACTTACGCAGGGTTTTAAATGACTGTTTATATCACACAAGGCTCATTTCGGTGAATGTGTGCACCCATAGAAATAATTTATGCGTACAAGTGCTCCCTCTGACTGACTGCAGTCGCTGCTAGAAGACGTCACCTCGTGTCCTATAGGGAATGAATCTCATTGCAGTGTTTTGAATGAGCTGCAGAAAGAAAGATTTGTGGGGTTATGCAACCTCATCGGTATTTTAGGAGCCTGACCGATATTATTGGCCAACTGATTTGAGCCTTTAAATGTGCATATATAGTTACATTTTATGTGTGATAAGTGTTTGTTATAAGTTCTATGTATTTTGTTGTAATTGTATTTTCAATATATAGTTATTTATGATTCAGTTCATGGTTAAACTAAAATAGCAAACCTCAATTACATGTCTTTGTCATGAAGGTTTGATAACATTTTAGAAATCGTTGACAGATTTAAAAAATATATATCGGCCAATGTATCGGGAATCTTGTCCTCCCAAATATCGATATTGGCATCGGCCCACAAAAATCCATGTCGGTCGGGCTCTAATTTGTACATAATGGAGATGTAGTCCTACATAAATGAGTTTTGTTTTAGTTATTAGTTAAAGTTCTGTTTGGTTTTCCATCTGGAATAAATGAACAGTGTTGTTGGTGGTGCAATATCAAAAACAAGCGTTATTTCGTTAATATAACATATTCTATAATAAACTGGGGCTATTAAAACGCAGAATTTTATATTGGGGCAACAGCTGTCTGTAACGGAGAGGAGCAGATTGAAGTGTTGGACCAGCTGGAAAACTGATTAAATAAAGTGCGGACTCGCGGGTGCCACTTGAGGAACTACCCTTGCGTTGCCCTTGAGCAAGACACTTTGCACCTAACAGGCCCCACCCGCTTGTACTGGCCAGATTCCAGTTGGTTTATGAAACAAGTCATGGCTGACGTTTTGGAGGATCAGCACTTTTTCATATTCTTCTTAAATTTTTTGGCATTAGCTTAAACTCTCTCTGCCTCAAGGACGGGAGGAAAAAAATTCCATCAACCCCTTACGGATCCAGTCCCGTGGTGCGATACGTTTCCCTTTTTCCCCTCTCCCTTTTCCATCAGCTATACCAGATGGACCAGACGTCTTGAAAAGAAGACAAACTCCCCCAGCTCTTGTTTTAAAAGAAACATGTTGGACAGTCTTAGAAGTGACACACTCACACAGAATTCTAGAAAACCTGCCCTGCAAAATAAAAATAGATAAAGAGAGTGAGCTACTTAAAGTGGATGAGTTCGAGTCTCTGGAGCTTTTCATCAGGAGGGAGGGTGGAAGAGATTGTTGTGTTGAAATTGAGATCGAGCGTCAGCTCCGTACTTTGGCTGCGGTGTAATGAGTTGGCAAGAAAATATGGAGGCGAAAGAAACGCAGAAACATAATGGATTGATGGAACATTGAAAAATCAACGTATGTCTATAATGCGTAGCAGTGGAACAGTTCACCGCATGAAACATCCAGCGATTCATCATTCACGTGCGATACTATTGGTCCCGTCGGCCTCGTTGTGATCAATATAGATATTGGAAAAACGTATTCACCACAGTGTTGATTTTAATCAAATCGTCCAGCAAACATTTACACACCTCGAGGTTTTTGTGTGTAGCTCCTCAGTTCTACTCCTCTCTGTGATTATCACGTGAAATATTTATAAATTGCTTTAATGAAGTGGGCGGGGGGCCGAGCCGAGGCTCGTCAGCGGCTTTGCGTTGTTCCACGCTGCACTAATGAATAATGAGATGTTTACCGGCCTCCGAGGCTCGATGGTGACGAGGTGGGACATGATGAAGGGAGTTGTGATGTCTCACTAAGGACAGGAGATGATTTCATTTGCATCTTTCACATTTGTTGTTTGAGTTTTGTATCATCCTGCCTCTCTGTACCTCCTCCAACTTTATTTAAAAATAATATTTAATGCTAGTTCACAACTGCACATGAACGCACACATGCTGTTTCATCCCCTCGAGCTGTTCCTGGCTCTAAATCGGGAATATCTCTTCCACCCAGTCGCCTCCTCCTCCTCCTCTGGTGTCAAATCTCTCATCATTCCGTCCGTCACATTTTCAGTCTCCTCTGGTTGTCCCACCTGGGGTCCATTCCAGTGACTCGCTTGCCAAAATGACTCCATTGCAACAGGCTAATTGGGTTGCGATGGAGCCGCTGGAAATGCTTGAGTTCACGGCGAAGGTGTCCCCAATCAATCAGCCCGATCTGCGCGGCACTAAATCACCGGAAGCGCCCGTTAATATTCGGTCAATGAGCAGGATTCCTTCGTTCTCTGGTGCACTTCTGTCTGTCGGCAGGAAACGACTTATTCTATTAGTCCCTACGAGTGTGACAGACATCAGTTTGGCACCTGACATCTTGGGAAAAACATATTTTGTAAATCAGGATGTCCTGATTATTTCACAAGACCTTAATGAAACTGCCAGCGCTAGATCTGATAATGTATTGTAATAATAATGTCAGCATACATCTTCAAATATCTACTTTTTAAACTGGTAATGTAATTTAAATGTTGGTTACTGTCAGAGGATCCAGATCAAACGACAAAGATTGGAAAAAAAAGGATTTACAGTATAAAGTTGTTTCTGATTCGTCAAAACAAAATGTCCAGATCGGGCTTCATCCCGATCCCTTATTATACATGCTAGACTCTGTGGTTGTTTGTGAGATGATCAATTAAAAAAAACAGATCTAAGAGTTATTGAATTTGTACTCGTGATGAAACAATGGAAACCAAAAATGTCTAAGAGTGCGGACTTGTGTTCAGAGAAGTAAATCCTTTTGAGTGCAGGTGTGTCAGTGGTTCATAATTGATGGAGCTGTGTCAGAGGTGATGCCCTCCACACGCTTGAGTTTTTCAGTGCAGACACAACTTTGATCAGAGCTGGTACCACGAGCGTTAGAGCTGGTCCTCCTGACCTCAGGAGGGATTCAGGTTGAATCGAGCTCGTTGGATATTTTTCTCTGAGGCTCCGCTCAGCCGTCGTGGGAGTCGTGAAGACTGCAGGAGGTCCGCTGTGAATATCAATGAGGATTCCCAGGGTTCATTGTTATTTTGGTTTTGTCCGTCCCTCCTTGACAGGTATAATTATGAACTCTGGGCACAGGGAGAGGTGTGTGTGTGGGTGGCTACTGCAGTCACACACACACAAACACGCTCACACACTCTCAAGCTCAGTGGAGATTATTGTCCGCCTCAGAAAGAAGAGTTGTCGAGTTGTTTGGAAGTGCATCAGGCAATTCCTGAAACACAAATGTCTATCCCCGTTTACGAAAAGTGCTTATTTGAATGCAAAATGAAATGACCTTGGCCTTACTCACTTACTGTAGTCTGATTTATTTTTAAAAATTTTTGGTGACAATCCCACTTAAATAAAATGTGCCATTATTTTTATTATTATTATTATTTTTATTTCCACTCAGCGAAGTTTAGTTTTTCACACATCATAGACACACAAAGGTTAAAATAGATCTAAAGATGAAGAAGATGTACTCGGTTATTATTATCTATATGCTTACAATGAGCTGTCACCTCACACCAAGCAGGTTCTGGGTGGGAACCAGACTTTCTGTGTGGAGTGTTCCTGTATCTGCGTGGTGCTCCGCCTTCCTCCCACAGGCTCTGCGATTTCCCCAAAGGGGACGAGCGATATTGATCATTGACGGATGGATATGTTTACATAGACCAACGAGCACTGCTTACTCTTTCTTTACACCTCACCGAGCTGTTTCCTCTACTTTCCTCGACATGCAATCGATCAAGGCCACTCTCCCGAGCTGATTCAGACAAATCTCATGTGTGTCTCGTCTAATTATCCAGTATCCGTTTGCTAAATGACGACTCGAGCAGTGACAGCGCTCATTTGACGAATGGCCCCTCGCTGTGGGTTTTATTCCCCTTTGTCCCTCAGCATTTGAGTTTAGTAATTTCTCTGAGAGCGGTTGCGGGGAACTTGCTGCGAGAAAAGCCCCTGCATGACTACATCCCAGATACAGAACAGTTTAATATCAATCAAACATTTTATATTGCATGACTAGATCATAGATAATGGTTATTGTAGGAATCTTTTTGTTTCCCTGTGGCTGAAGCTTTGTCGTTTCCAAGATGTACCGCACCAAAGTGAGACATGCACATTCAGACGAATACTCCTTCACCGCCTGATGCAAGCAGCCATTCAGTGATTGCTCCACTGCAGGACGGAGGAAGAAGAAGGAGAGGAAACGGTTACGTAAGCACCAGAGAGGACGATTTAAATAATCTCCTCCCGAGTAAAGCAACTTCTTGGGAGAGCTTGTGTACTGGTACGACTTGAGTGATCAGAGCAGGAGACTGACAGGGTTGTGTGATTCACTCAGGGTGAAGTGAAGATCTTTGTAAATTGCCTAGATTTAATCGCCAACGTATTGGGACTAGCGACCACCAGCAGAACCCTAAATCCTCTTTTTGTGCGTCTGTCAGATTACATTATTTCCTTCACCACTCACACAGAGTGTGTGTGTGGGGGCCGCTCGCCAGCCCCAGATGTCTCTTTTATGCTCGGAGACAACCGGAGAGGATCCCTGCTGGTCATCTGATACTGCGGCGCTGCCTTACCTACCGCCTGCTTTTACACACACACACACAAACACACACACACACACACACACACACACCGGTACCATTTGCAGTCTGCCACTCATTCAACACCTTGAAAGAAGCGCAAAAACCTGGGGAATAATAAAGAAAAGCATTTCAAGCAACGCATGTAATTATTTGATAAGGTGTTGAATGTGTGAGTACAAGTTTGCTCACATAATGGGATGTTGAACGTGGACTGGATGCAGCGAGGTACGCGCACCTGTACTGTACGTGACCGGCAGCCGCGCCAGACGAGGTTTCCTGAGTTTGAATAATTGAACGAGAGAGAGAGAGCGTCCGCCACCCTTTTGTGAGAATCTGTATCAATATCGATTTTGAAGCTAAAGGTTATTCTTTATAGATACCAAATATAACGATCTTCTTAGGTTAAATCCATTAGAGCCCCTCCAACATATCGGCCCATTGGTGTATCACGGATATATCGGTATCGGTGTATATGTTGTTCCATATGCGTCGATGATGATTAAAGAACAAGATCATGAAAAAGGTTCTTTGGGTGATATAGAAATAGTTTGACATAGTTTATCCAATAGAGTGAGCTTTGACTTTTTGCTAAGCTGATGTTGGTCAAATGTATTGATATACTGAAATGTTTTTGTTCCTTAAAATATGTGGGAGGGAAATACTCCTGGCACCGGTGTTTCCTTCCAATGCACAATTCTGTCACTCAAGTAAATCTGACACCGGCCCAAATCCTTTTTTTAAATGACTCTGTCAAAGTTAAAAAACCTTTGACTTCCCTCAGGAGGACAGGAATCAATTTAAACTGGAATTGTGGAAAACGATCAAAGAAAAATCAAATAAAGAATGAGGGCAGAGCCTTTTGTACCGAGACTTTACCACTTTCTTTCACCATTTCCAACTATTTTTTGCAGCCATTTTAACAAATTGCCATCGCTCTCGCTCTCTGGCCTCTGATTCTCTCTCTCGCTCTCTCTCTCTCTCTCTCTCTGTCAGTCATTCTGCAGGTGGGGTTCAGGAAAACCTGAACCCCACCTGCAGAATACAAACAGTGGAGATCCGTTAGTGATGTTTTTTTACTCTCACTCAAATACATGTTTGTGACATCAACCACCATCAACGTCTACAGATAAACATAGATATATAGACATATTTCATTCATATTAACAGAAATGTATTGTCTCGAAGTTTCAAAGACAAAAATACTTGTTTTTAGTCTTAACTGCTTTTGAAGATACTCGAAGAAGCTTTACCGTCAGTTATGAAGATTCTATTCTGCTTATGTAACTGGATTTTGGTAAATCAAAGTATTACGCAACATTACTTAACTTCCATTACGGGTCGATATTCATCAAAAGGCATACTTTCCACATCTTTTCCCTCCCTTTTTAAATCATAATCGTAAAGGGTAAAGGCTGATCTCTGCCCCCCGAGAGCCTCTAAAGACACAATTACCCCGGGAGCAGAGGATGACCGCAGGGTCTTAGGAAGAGATTTCAGATTGAAGGACAATTCAGGGTAACATCACGTAATTTGTGAATCCCCCCCGGTAATATTTCCACCAGAATATCACACATCAAAGCTCTGTTTTGATTGGTTCACGGTGGTGGCAGGAATATGAGGGGGCATTAATTCTCCTCTGATATTCCCAGGGTCAGACTAAGCCGCCGCCGCACTCATGATAACTGCTGATTCGGCACAGATTATGACAAGGTGGCATGTCCAAAGACTTAAAACCCGCCGCCGACGGATAATTGATTCCATGTTGATGGGGGGATGATTATTTCATCTCGGGGATTGTTTTCTGCTTGAGATGCTTCGGTATTAAACGGATTGTGGCAATGGATTGAACAGACAAGTGGAAAAAGTGATGCGAGAGAAGGAGGGCGAGAGAGAGAGAGAGGACAGACCGCTGAAGAAGATTGAACTGGACCCTTTTCATCCATCAACAGCTGGTCGTGTGTTTTGTCAGAATCCAATTCACAATGATCCGCACCGGTGTCCTGCTCAGTCCTCGGTGTCCTCCGCTGATCCGATCCATCTGATCTCTGTAGAAGAGATGATTTAGAGAAAGGGAGAGAGAGACAACAATAGGCTAGTTCATTCCCTTAATTTCTTTGCAACCCACATCGCTGAATTACTAGAACTTTCGAAAATTCCATCTTTTCCCTCCCCTATGCAATTGGAAAGCGTTTCTGTTGTATCAAGCAGCTGCGGTGATTTCAATTTTAATCTTATAATCTATACCGGTTTGTATGTCGATTTCAAAAAATAAAATCCACTTATAGCCAGTCGTTCCAAGACTTGGAAAAGATGGAAGCTTGATCCTCTTAAGCTCATTCACAGTATGAAGCCTTCTATTCTTTTGTAACTATCATGAATGATCATTTAGTTAAAGCTACAGTGTGTAATATTTACAAGAACGTATTCACAGAAATTGAATATATTGTTCAAAACTGTTTTCATATATGTATAATCACCTGCGACAAAGAACCAAGGTTTTTTCCTCAACTTTGAATGAGTTAAATATAGTTACATGAGGTGGAACTGACCTCCGCGTGTGATCTCGGAACTCGGAATACGAGTTATGCATTAAAAAAAGTTTGTTGCAGAAAACGGTCCAGGATATGTCGAGTTCGCGTTGGAATTTTCAGCGCTGCTGGAAACCGGAAATGGGATTAGCGGTGCGCCAGCATAAAGTATCCCCTGTCGGGTGCTCAGTTGGTTGCGGTTTGCACCTTTACCACCAGAAAAGTGAAAAAAATGACACACGGCGGCTTTAAGTTTTTTTAAAAACTAAAAGTAGCATCAGGCAACATGTGGGTGAGATGGAACATTAAGTAGTTAATTTATTTTAGGGTAAGCTCTCATTGTTCCCACCTGGCTGAGCAAACCCAAAGCCATCACACCGTGTTCCCCCTCGCAAGGTCCTTTTTTTATCATCCTTGGCTGATATTGCTTCTGCGGTGGCAGAAAGCGTCTTGTCTCTGCCTCTAGTCATTTCATGCAGAAGAACAAAGTGTGTGTCTGTGCAAGGCGGACGTGGCACGGAGCCCAGGTTGTAATGCGGGCCTTGCCCTCGGCTTGTCACCCCATTAACCCCATCTGTGTGTGTCTGTGTGAGGTGTCGAGCTTAGTCAGCAGGCTGGAGTGTACCTGAGGCCCTGGAGCTGTTTTTGTGCAGTTTCTTTTTGTAATGCATGTGTGTATTTGTGTTGAGAGGAGCGAGTCAAGTCTTTGTGGTGCCTCTGTTGGGTGAGCACTCGTGTGCTTTATCACCTGCCTTCTCCAAACCCAAGGCTACGAGCTCCCACCAGAGTTATTGCGCATAAAAAAATAACAGTGGACTTGCAATACACAGAACCATTACACTTCTGCAGACGGAATCTCCATTCCTGGTCATTCGGCTTCTGCATCACTGCGGGAGATTTTTTTTGTCATTATTCGCGCCTCATGCGTTCAGTCACAACATTATGAAAGCTGCTGGATGTCTCATTTGCCTTTGGTTTTAAAACACCACTGCCTCTATATTGTGCTTTGACCTCCGCCGTCTGCCATTAGCGCCCACTTGTCTGGAGAGCCCATCGCACCGAGAGGCCGGGCGCCCTCTGTCAGCTCTTGTTCCTGCGCGAGCGAAGAGAGGACGTTTCGTGGGAGGCACGGAGGCGCTGATAATAGCCCAGCGGACCTCTGATCATTGGCTCCCCCGGTGGGGCAATTACAGTGCTCTCACCACCTATTACATGCCTTCTTCCCCAGCATTGTATAAACCATGTGCATACACACAGATGTGTGTATAAATCTTGGTAGATTGTGAAAAATGCTCGAGGAGAAGTCTTCAAATTTCTTGGACCAAGAATCCAACCCCCCAAAATAACGTTCCTCAATTTACAATCATTTAAAACTGAGAAGGGCAGCAAATTATCCCACTGGAGCAGAATTGTTTTGCATTTTTTGCCTGATAAAATGCTGGTTAGCAAAATCATCGCAGATTAGTTTTCTGCATCAAGAGAATGTTGCTACAGCGTAAACAAACGATGATTGCAGTGATGCTTTAGTTATTCAAATGCAAAAGTTATTGTTCTCAGTTATGACGTGAGATCGACACACAGTGGTTTTATTTGGGGGATTGTTGCTGCTCGCCAAATTGCTCGAGCCTGACAGCAGCACTGCAGCCGCTTCTCTTAAAACCCCTGAAAGTATCCTTGGTCCCACCGTGCTAGTGTTTGGGTATAATAGTTTTTATATAATTGGGGTTATGGATCCAGTTGGTTGCAGTGGTGTGTGTGTACAAATGAAGCATGAGTCACTTCATGGTTCTGCGGAAACGGCCTCAGTGACCGAGCACCCGATCCAGATGGCTAAAGATCATAAAGGACGTGTGTCTGGCATAGACAGGGTGTTGAAGTTGGATTCATTTTCATTGACTTTGAGCGTTTTTAACGTGGTCATTGAATGTAAACAGAGCGAATGCATCATCCTTAACGAATGAGTCAACACAAGAGGAAAAGTATTTTCATTCTGATCGGTAATTGAAATAATTTGTACATATAACTACAGCTCATTTTGCAGGTATTTGTATTCTCATTTAGGTTTTGTCATGCCCCCCTTTATTTGAAGTAGAGACACTGCAGATACAGATAGTGGTGCAGCAGTGGTCGATGGCCAGAATCGAGTCGGAGCTGCTGCGGCCCACATGCTGTGTGTTCTCTCGTTTGAATAGACGCTGGAGTCGTGTGATGTGTAGCTTGGAGGGCTGCTGCTAACCTGTCGAGGGATGGTGTGGACTTTGTATTTTTACATTAAACCACGCGCACGTCTGTATGACGACAGCCTGGGCAGAACGACCTGATCCCTAACCGACACTGAAGTGAACGTGGTTTCATCTGAAATCCCAGCGGACCGGAGGCCTCGCTCCGTCACGCTGGACCCGAGGTGGAGCACAGACAGCTGGGCAATGGGGAGGCTGTAAGACCAGACAGCTGGTTTGTGTGTGTCCATGTGAATTTGTAAGCAGGCGCACAGACACAAACGCACAAGGTTGTGACTTCAGAGGACAGTACATTCATTCATTTCTTGGAGACTTACTAAGATCGTAACCGTATCTACTTATCTTGCTTCACCCTAATCCCAAACCTTATAACATTTCCTCAGCTACATTATTGGGACTTTCTTTATGTCCCCATAAGGAAGACAGGTCCCCATAATGTCTCTACTGAAACAGATTTAGGTCCCCACAATGTGATTACACACAGCAACAACAACAACAACAACCAAACTGTAAAGATCGCCTCTGGGAGAGCGACAGGACGGATGGGGAAACAGTTTCTGCGTGACTGACTGCTCATATCTGTTTTCAGATCCTGAAATCTTCCTCTCTCTCTCTCTCTCACAAACACACACACACACACTCGCACACCACCAGGCCGACAGGAAGGCAACAACCGCTTGACAGATAAGGTTTTGAAAAGAAGACGTGCGCACAAAGGGAAAATAAACGTGAGAAAAGACAGGAAGCAAATCGAAAAGAAAACGAGAGAGGACGATAATCTGAAACATTTGGCAGCTTTTAACACCGACATGTCTGTACGCATCGTTGCTCTCTGTCGCATAGACTGTGTTCATCGTCTGTAGAGCTCCACTGTTATCACACCACCTCAAATCTCTCATTCACATCCCACTACGACGGAACACCATCCAATAATTACTCAGCTGTGAATGTCCCATATGTAGAGACGGTACAGTTCTGTATGAAGGTCGTGTGAGCCGTTTCAAATGAAATGACCTTGAAACATCTTTCACACTAGATTTGTAATTCTGTGATATTTTTATTGTCACTTGGTGGTTGTGTGAAATTGTATTTTTTGTTGTAATAGTTTCATTTATGCTGGTTTTGTGTTCATACTGTACATAAAAAAAATTGTTAACTTTGACATCTCTGGTAAGACGAAAAAACGCAAAAGGGAAATAAATAGCCAGTTTCCACACTAGTGTCAAAAAACCTAGACTTTTAAAAACTCCTCATCTGAAGTGAGTTCACTTTCATCCGTCATGACCTGCTAGTCACCGAATCATTTGCTCTGTCTTAATTTGTATATTAACATACTCACACTTGGTGTTTGGAGTGTGTTGGTTCCTTCACACTGCCGAGTACGACGAAAACAGTTGAGTGTACTTGTCACTTCTCAACGGTCGCCATCTGGACTTTTGTTTTTGAAAATGGCCGCAGAGGAAGGAGGACTCGTCGTTGTGCGGATGACGACTTCATTTTTCCACATTTCACAGTCAAGTGGACAAAAAAAGCACCCGGCCTTTGGTTTGGGACAACTGGAGACAAAAGCGAGCGCGTACAGACGTGTGGGCGGGAGGCAGGGAGGCCGGACCATACAGGACGTGTGTGACGGACGTCTCCTGCGTCCAGACAAAGATGATGAGAAGTGGAGGTGTTTTGAATCAAAGTCACGACAAATGCAAACATCACTGCTGACGGTAACACCGAGGAAGCTGCTGCTGCTGCTGCTGTGTGCACCTGAGGCACGTAACGAATGCAAAGTGATGCAGTCGTCAGGCTCGTTATATCATAAGAGCTCCTTGTTGGCACTCGGCACCGTCGGCACCCACTCCCGGCGCCGCCGCCTGCTGTCAGTCTGTTTTTACCTGCCATCGCGTAACAGTATCGCCATTTAGCTTTTCACTAAGTGCCCTCTGTGAGCCGTGAGACCGGAGGGTTGTGGGTGTATGTCAGGAAAGAGAAAAAGGGACGACTTCGAATGACTGCTGCTGCTTTTACGTTTCTCTTGCCTCTTAGCTGCTCTCTGTGTCCAACAACAAAGCCGTGTGTTTGCAAGGTGCGTGGACGTCACCACAGAGCCTCACGTGCCCGGTCTCACGCAGACCGAGCTTCCCTGCGGTGCGGTGAGTCAAAGCTCACCTGGTGTGTGTTTGGTAGCTTTGTGCTTGTGCTTTTGAGAGCCACTCAACGCTTCTGCGAGAGGTGGGTATCTCTGTGTGCCTCCTCTCTCACGCACAAACAGCAGGCCGCTGCTTCTCCTTTAGGCTCACAGACAAAACACGGACGTGAAGTGTCAGAAGTGAAGAGACCTACTCTACTCCGAGGGACGCGGAGGTAGAGAATGTGTTTCTTTTGGGAAACGACTGCCCACACACCTGTCTGCTGCTGTGACGAAATGTAGGAGGATTTTAAATTTTTATCAAATGGGACTGTAGGAACAAAAACCAGGGAACAGGCTGCTTTCTTTATTTTTCCACTGTTTCTTCCTGTTCCGTCATTCACACTCCTGCCTCAAATCTCCTTTTCCTTTTCTTCTACACCTCTACACTGATAAAGATGAATTATTAGTTGTTTTTTTTTAAAGTTGATTAGTTCCTGCCTTTCGTTTCTCTTTGTGATCTGTAATATGTAATTAATTAATATAAAAGTGCACCAAGTTTTGGCTTGGCTGCTTTGAGGTGCAGTGATAATTAGGGCTTAGGTACACACACACACACACACACACACACACACAGTAACAGCCGGCGGCTAATCAGCTTAACTCTTTAAAATCTGGCTGGCAAGAGCTTTGTCTGGAGCAGTTTTGAAAAAGAAAAAAATATGTTTGTTTGTGTATCAACGCTCTCTGAATGATTAATTTCCTGGTAGTTTTTGTTACAGTTTGTAACAAAAACAAACAAATACAAAGGATTAAGAGGACGAACTTTAAACCCCCTCGTCTTCCATGCATATGCTCATGCACATATTAAAATCCTCATCCTCATGTCACCTCTGGGAATATTGCACAATGGAGTCAACACTGTTGTGAAAATGTTAGTTTTTAAGTGATTCCTCACTGTGTTCATCAGGATAGAGCTTTTAACCGTATCTCAAGTGACAAACATTATGCAGTCAAAAATCCACTTATGTTTTCCAGTTTGTTTCTGCTACAATAAAAACGGTGCATCTACAGTTTTACAGTGACTCATGAACGGACCACTTCCCACCACAGGAAGGACACGACGATCCCCACAGAGAATCACCACCCGACTCTAATGGAATTCTTTGTGAGCAGCCTCCCTCCATGTTAGTATTCTTGTTCCGGCCCACAGCTTTACTGTTTTGGTCTCGGTGCTCTCGTCGGCCCTTGTTCCCAGACGCAGCTGGCGGCTGTTTCTTTCCCTGGGAAAAGTTAAATAAATGAAACGCACTGCGCACGTTCTGCCCGGCACCAAACAGCAGACAGACATAAGGTTAATGCCATGAGGTCGTGAACATACGACTGAAATCAGAGCTAAAATAGAACGGATCCTGGGCAAACGCCAGATTCACCGCTCACTCTGGTGTCTGTTTATCAAACTCTTTTTTTTTATCCCTTTACAATTTTTTTTATCTCTGGACTTTGATTTTGAATGAAAAATGTTGAATACATACTCAGGTAAAATTGTCATTTCAATTTTTCTTTTCTGCCTTTAATATAAATGATAACCCGTGCCCAGAAATGGAGCTGAAATGTAATTAACTTTTGGCCGTGTGTAGAAACAACAGCAGCCAAAAAGAATCTGTTTAAATGGATCAGCTAATTTTAAAAAGTTGTCCGAAAACCAAAAACAACAAGCCTTGAATATACTGTACGGTACAGTTTACTTTCTGGTAAATATAAACCGAGAAGAGCGACACATGCACATGTCCCTGCATGCTAGTCCATGTGAAAATGCACGTGTGTGTGTGGTTATCAATACATCATGGGTCTGTTTGTTGAGTCAATCACACGCGTTGCCCACAGAGCGACACTCAAGAGAAGTAGGCCGTGTCGATAGAGTCAATATCTGTGCAGGGGCAGAACATCCCCTCCAAAAACACCCGCTCCATGTCGGGGGCCATTAGGTCCCACCAGCACGGTGAGAAATGGATTAGGGCTGCGGCAATGTGGGCCATAAAATCATCATCATCATCATCACCTCACGGCCGCCGGGGTCGAGCGTCGATACGGACGAGCGCTCACATGCACACGTCGTGAAGAGGGACACGTGTGCTCACACTACTACCTTTTGTAGTAGTGTCAGTCAGTGGCTTAATTAGCTTTAGGTATTCACTGTTACCAAACAGAATGAAAAAGGAGGGACAGAGGGATGGAGATCAATGGCCCCACGAGTAGTCAGATCAGATCAGTAGGGCATCAGTTTAAATATAGATGTAGAATGTAGGGCTGCAACCAGTTGTCGTGTTTATTACCTCCGTAATGTTTGTCAGCAAGATAACTCAAAAACTACTGAACCAATTCCCAAAAGAATGGAACGGAATTTTATTTTTTTGTGAACATGTTGAGAAATAGGGCATTAGCCTTGGCGGAGGTTTTTGCTCTCCAATGGCCAGAAAAGTGTTTTTGCAGAACATTATCATGCCACAGTGAAGTTGACCTGTGACCTTTTGGATATAACATTTAATGATTTTATCATATTGTACTAAAAATTCATCCTGTAGTCCAAGTGCATGTTTTTATCAAGTATGAAGAAATTCCCTAAAGGTGTTAAGGAGATATCGCTTTCATGTCAACCAGAAAACATAATGTGTCCGGGTATGGCTGACTGACAATTACATGATTTTCATGGATGAATTAAGAGAATTCATCCATGTTTGATTTGAAATAAAGATCCATAATTGCGAACCAGTATCAGAACTTGGCTCAAGATTAGATTTTCCTCTGAAGACCTCTCTCTTTTCTGGCTCTGTACCCTGAGCATCTGGAACGTCTCTGCTTTGTTGTCTCTGTCTTTGATAACCTGACAGAGCTGATCCCAATCTGCGTCGCAGAAAATCGTGTTGGATGTTTTTTTCTGTTGTTCCTTCACGTTTGTTTTTCCAGTCTGCTGGACTAATTCTGCTTTGCCACTCTTGATTCAACTGCACATTTCCTGCCTGGCAAAAGGAAGGGCCAAGCTCAAGGGGTCAGGAAACATTCCTTCATTTTAACTGAAGAAATCGATGTGTCAACACAAACACTGAGCTGAAAATGAGATGAATAAAAATGAGAAACGGGCTTAGAAATGACTCAGTCAGCCAAGTGATGGAACAACCCACCTACCAGACATTTTCTCATTCGAAACATTCCTGTTTGGAACGGGCCATTTTTGGGGGGCTTGTGGTTTTGCTGCACAGAATACTAAGTGTTGTTTATTCAAAGTTTATTAATATTCAATGGATTTTGTGTCCATATCGCACTAAATTCGACACTGCACTTTCTTGGGCCCTTGCCAATGCACATGCCAAGTGGGAAGTCGATAAGATGAACGGTTCTAGATATTTGAGCCACATACAGACAGAGATTCCTTGCCTCATACCGTTTTTGGGTGTAGTTTTTGTGATTTGATACATCACACATGGTTCTTGCATTAATGTTATACAGAAAAATAATGTTACTTATACAAATTTTTTTCTTCCAGATTCCTTACTCACATTGGGGTAATTAGGCGTCAAACACACAGTGATAGATTAGTTTATTGCAAACCGTAGTCTCGCTACTCGACTGTTAGATTATTCCGCTCCTCTTCCCACCTGCCTTGCAGAAAGATGAAGTCTGGCACCATTGCTACAGGCAGCATGCTGGTTTGCGTCCAACAGAGCTGATCTCAAATCTTCAAGACTAATTCTAAACCTCACGGGGAACCAGTGATGGACAGCGATGATTGGTGCGATGTGGTTCGCTTCTCTTTTCGTATGTGTTAAAAAGCCTGGCAGCAGCGCTTTGTATTGGCTGTAGTGTTTGGATGTTCCGCATGCTGATACCGCAGATAAGGGGCATTGCATCACTCGAGGCTGGAGGAGATAAAAGCCTCGGTGACCTTTCTTTTAACATCTGCAGATAAAAGCACTGACCCGATCTTGGTTAAATATCTCGGCAGTATCTGACTGTCAATGGACAGGTCTCCTGGTTACGGGGCCTCTTTTTTCAACGTTAGATAAAGACACTCTGGACTAGATGAGAGATAGTTAATGCTGCAAGTGCTTGGGCCATGTGGTGCAATTAAAAAACAGTTTTTATTTGGAGTCATTCAACTGCAGAAAATTATTGGACATCCAGTACTTAATTCTATCCAGTCGGGGCAAAATAGACGACATCTGTGGTATCTGGCTTTAGCAGAACATACAGTCACGTATCGTCCGTGTAGTGAAGGTGTAGGGTTGTGATGTTGACTTGCTGACTACAGGTCAGAATGACCCATTGTGAAGATATTGATGGAAACTACATGTTTATCAGGTTACCAAAACATAATACGGGCGGTCTGCGCTTTGTTGGACACGTAGACCGAAGGATGAAAAGGGTATAAAGATTAGAACGAACCGAATGTAATCGGATCAGATCTCTGACTTCTGTTGAGATCAAAGACCCCGTTGTAACTGCATCTCAGACCTCTGCGACTCTACTTTCTGCTACCAGTTGCAACGACAAAAGGATATTAACATGTTTTTAAAAGTAAATGAAAGGGTACCGAGAATCGTTCCTTGTGAGACTCCAAAAAAAGAGTGTAGAATTAGAGCAGGAGGCATCTCCAACTACAATATGGAGAGACCTTTTGAGCTCATGGAAAAGGACCAGAAAATTGGTGGGTTGGGTCAAACCCAAGTATTGGGTCCAGATGAAACGTAGCAACTTTGCAGGACCGCAATCGGCTCCAGTAAATGAGAGGTGGCTTCCCCGGTGTCACGAGTAGGTTGGATGAACCGAAAGCAAACAGCAGTCGACAGACTAGACTAATGGAGGTGTCACCTGTGCCGACTTGACAGTGGATATCCTGCCACTCGTGGAAGCTGCTCATCTCATTCGAGAGTTGTCTTGCATGTACAATGAGACACTTTTATTTCCTGTTCAGATTAAACTGTCGAAAGGGAAGAAACCGTCTGACATTCTCAGTGGGTTGTCGAACGTAGCCTGCTGAAGTGTGTGTGTGTTTGTGTGTGTGAAGACTTGATAAGTTATTTTAATTAGCTGCCTTTCATGGACAGATGTGTTTACCAGCGCGCGCACACATACACACACACAAACCACAGCAGCGCGCTGAGACACTGAATCGCAGCATGACCGACGTTGCCGGCCAACAGTTTCCTGGTGGAAGAAATTCTGCTGGACTCTTTCCTTGATCTATTGGGATTGGTGGTGTCAGGGGAGAAAGGAGGCTCCTCATTGGGGTCAGGTTTTCAGATTATCTCGGTTGGTTGTTGTCCAGGACAACAACCATACCCTGGTTTGAGAAACCTCGATGTACCGTTATTTCCACCTGATTTTCAGTAGTTGTGAGAACTGCATATTGTAATTAGAGCAGAATAATGTGGGATGTAAATAGATTTATCCTGGATAAGAAGTCTGTGTTGTGGTGTTGCAGAAACATGTTTTATTCCCTTCTTGCCCTTATAGTAGACCTCATTTCAAGGCATTGAAGACATCTGAAGGTAAATGAGGTAAAGTGTCCTTTGGGGAAAACTGTTCCGGTTCTTCTCCTGCACACTGACCTCCCCGCGGAAGACGGCAAGCGAAAAAAGAGAATTTCCCAAATGGTGTCGCTTCAATCATAGCTCTGTGCTTTTATAAAAGAGTTCCCTCTGAAGTTATGCAAGTGTGGCTGACCCACTTGACCTGGCTGAAATGCTTGCAGATTTTTTCCCCCCGATCAACCGTTTTTAGTTATTTCACAATGTTACAGAGTGACATGAGTGAGGCCCCCCCCCCACCATTTGTAAAAAAAATTCCACTGGACCAATCTGCTGCAACAGAAGTGTCAGACGCTGACAGGAGCACAAACCACTGTGGATGAGATGTGACTAATCCATTTCATCAGTCTGCATGGCAGCCGGCTGCATTTCAGGGATACTTTATTCAGTTGTGCTTCTCGAGGTGTGTTCAGAGTTTGTCTGTGCAACTTCCACAGACTGAAGAGCAACAACTTGCTGAGAAAGGCAGTTTGAGGCAGGTGTGTATGTGGCTTATTTAAGTCCACATTATGTATAAAAAATATTTGTTGTGGACTCTCAGCCAGGATTCTGCATCGACTGGGTGGTTGAAGTGAAGGAGCGTGGCTGTAACTCCCTCAGGAGCGCGTTGGACCAATTATATTAATAAATATTCTAAAATTCTCATAACTGGAAATCAAAATGACCTTTTTTTACACATCTATTTTCCACAACATCAGGAGGACGTCCATTATTCTCCCTCCACTGATCTAGTGCAGGACCGAGCAATTTTCAGGTTGCCATGAATAAAATGTATATGTTTGAAGGAGACATTCGGAAATCCAACAGGGGTATTAAAAGCTGCTTGGAATAGATTTTTTTCTCTTCCCCTTTCTTGATTTATACTTAATTTTTTAATTGGCTATTGTGTTTTTAAAGATTCTACCGTCAGGATTCAAACCGAGTGTCTGCTTTTGTTTCTCTTCCTCCTCTCCTTCAGACATTACATTTCTTTGAAAGAAGTTGCTGTAACAAGTTTGGAAGATGAAGACAAGAGAATGGAAGGCTGGAGGTTGTATTTCATTGCATACGCTGTGATGTCATAAAATGTAATTTATATATTTAGGAGTGTGACAGAGTTTGCTGGGTGTCATTTGATTGGCTCAGTGATCAGCTTGCGGTGAGTCACACCGCTTGACGCGTTGACTGTGTTGAGTCACATCTCTGCTTCCTAAAGGTCGTCGCTGACAACACGCTTGTGACGCCAAAGCCATCCGTTTCCCTCGTGGCCATGTTCCTGCTGCTGTGAACACATTTTCCACTTTGTTTGGAAAAATACAGAAAGCTTTCGCTTAGCAAGATCGATGCTCTGCAGATTTGATACAGATGACAAATACAGAAAGTCTCCTCCAGTACTGTACATACAATACTTTGTATGTGGGCACAGAGTAATAGAAGAGATGAAGCTGGCTGACACTGTGCAGAATGTGAATATGACACATTGACGTCACAGGTATGCTAATTATCATATAAGAATATTTAATGATCTAGCTGATTAAGCTCCTCCTATTGACCACAGTCACATGACATATTTTAAACTACGTTTTCTATTTTTACGCGTGAACCAAAGCACGTTCCAGACACATACTTGGATTTGGCCGGGTATTTACTGCACAGGTGATAGGAGATGATTTGCAGCTTGCAGACAGACAGACACCTGCGCACCTGATCCCACTGCTGTAATAAAAACACACACACACACACACACACACACACACCCTCCTGACTAAGAGGGGGGCAGTGTAGACGGTGTGACGCAGCACTATAGTCTGCGTTATTCATTTCTGTTCATGTTTTGCATTTTGATTACATTTGGTTCAAGGTTTTGGTTTTGCTCTTCACAGTTGTATATCACATATATCGTTGTTCACAAGTATCATGAATGGCTCAGACTCTGGTCACTTCAGGTGTCTCAGTGAGCCAGCTTTAGTTTCAAGACCTTGAAACTAAAGCAGCCAAGTGTAATTCATCAATTTCTAATATTCATACTTCTGGTAATTTACCTGCTGTTACGTGTCAAAGTGCCTTTTGTGATAAAGGCCTATTTAATAAGGAGCTCATCCACTGTTTAACTGCAGTTAAACATGATTTCACATTTTCCCATGATGAATTTTGCACTTGCACAACTTTTGACTGGAAACTCATCATTGAAACCATTAGAACTAAAGCTCTGAATGTATCTTCTACTTCAACTCTGCCATGATGAAATCACCCGACATAGCAGAGCATTTTTTCCAACCCGCTTGTCACTTTCCCTATGTGCTCTGCTTTACAACGGATTGCCACATTTAAAGGGAAATTAATTTCTCCTCCCAAATCTATGATCCTGCGATTCATTCTCCTCTCGTCTGTGTGGGGGTCACGGTTGAAAGATGTTGATACAGAAATCATAAAGTGTTCCAATTACGAAGCGCAATCAGACTTTCTGACGACTAAATTCCCCGAGTGCGGGCGTGTTCACATTATCCTGTTTAATCACTGTAAACCCCGGAGAGCAGCAGTTTTCTTTGTGTTAATGAGGAGCACCATCAAGACATCTTTAGTATTTCAAATAAATGTCCTATCAAGGTTTGGTTTATTATCCAGGGTCACACATTGTGAGCAAAATAGCTGTTGGCGAATCAGTCTGGGCAATAATGTGCTTCAACAGTCCTTTTAATTATGTTTCGGTTAATTAAGTCTCCCCATTGGGTTGCATCTGTTCAGATAATTACGGCAATTGCAAAATGACTCTTCATACTCGTGAAGGTATTTTGTTGCACGTGTTCCTAGAATATATGAAGCTTTTTTTTTTTTACCAAGTAATTGTCTCAAATAATCCTTTGAAAAGAGATTCTGAGAATTTGAGTTTGTTTGTCTATCCACTTTAAGTGGAAACTGACACAATGAGAAATAGAAAAAGGCACATCTGGCACCACAATAATGTTCAGAAATACTTCATGGTCTTCATCATTTTCTATGAGTTATCTAAAGAGTAAAACATTGGAAAACATCTCGACAAAAAGGAAAAAGAAATGATGACTACACCGATCTAATAGACTGGATCAGTATCTGTGCTTATTGTGACCTTGCTAAAGATAAAAACTTCTCTTTAGAGCTGCAACAGTTCACCGATTAGTATGAGTAGTTTTATGAAAGAGGGAAATCAGTGCAACATGAACGTGTCTAATGTGGCCGACTCTGCCGGAGAAACACATTTTGTGGACGGGCATTAAATTGACTCGACTCAACAACAACACGGGCAACAACAGTCTGAGTCGTCTGTCAGCAACATTGTGGTTTATTTGCCCTGCAGAGGAACCGCACGCCAAGATATTAGAGTGGAACTGTTGTGTTGTGCCTTTAACTAAAGATCTGTCCAGCGCCTTGCCTGGTGTTCAATATGAATGAACGTGATTAGATTTGATGTGAACCTGCGTCAGAGGTGGCGACGTACACACGTGTGAAATCGAGTTTGAGGCAAGACCTTTCTGTAAATCAGATCAGAGGTGTGTTGTTGCTGGTTGGCGGAGTGGTATCATGTCCAGATGTGTGTGTGTGTGTGTCCCCTGCGTCTCTCTTAGGGCCCATCAGTGTTGTATTCTGGGTTTCAACTGGTGCCAGCTCCCATCTGCTTGCACCTCCCCTGTCCTCCCACGCCCTTTTAGACCCGCCACTCCCACGAGTTTGTGTGCGGAGGAAAGAAGAGCTCGCCGTGACAGAGACGGCTGACGACAGACCGAAAAGTGTGTCTGTGTGTGTGTGTGTGTGTGTTCACTCACTCTCACCTCGAGGCAAAATGTCTGAGAGATGGTGTTTAGTAGTCGAATCAGGTGTGATGCGCTCGCGGTTCTTGCACATCACCTTTTCATTTATGCATTATTTTATGTCTATATTTAATTTCATGAATACGCTGTTGCTTGATGTTATAAAAATTTACATGGCCGTGTTCTTCGTGGCCACGTTATCATTACAGTGCTCGGCGCAGCAGCAGGCCCCTGCACAGTAGACAGAGGGGGGATTGACTGCTGCCGCTGTGGGTGGATGTTGGGTGAAGAATGGCCGTAACACCTTGATTAAGTGCGAAGAAGAGAGAGAGATGGATAGAGAGGAGATGGAGATTGGCCCCTAGTGGATATACACTGTAGCCGCCGGAGTTAATTTTCTGCCCAGCTGAGCACTGAAATCATGAATAACATCTGAATTCCCAGGTCGGCGTCACTGGGTGTTCAGAGGTGCACGTCGCACAAGGTCATAGAGGCCGTTTGACAAGATGTTTTCCTCCACACTCATGATATATTCGTGGCTCAGAACACTGCAATGTTCTCCTGCTCCCTCCTGATGGAACGTAGCTGGCAGGGCATCGCCACATCATCATCGTCTCCGTCTAGTCTCTGACCTTTTCCCACCAATCTCAGCACAGCCGAGACTGTGGCCTGACAGTCTCTCCCGCCCGGGGACAAAAGTTGTTTCTCAGAGAACACAGGTGGACGCTGGCTTCGGTGCTAATGAAATGCTAAATTAAACAGTGGCGGTGGTAGAGTTTTCTGGGCGAGCGGTGCGTTACGGGGCAAAGCAGCGAGCGGGGAGCTGAACTGAGCGGATGAATAATGCACCAGAGTAGAAACTGACATGTGTGATGAGCAGGACACTCGTGATGTCTGCATGAACCAGCTCACGGGCTTCTCTCCATCCAGTTAAACTTTTTTAGCCTCAATACAAATTTGTGATCTACACTGATTCTCAACTTTTCACGTGTTTTACCATGTTTCTGATGATTACGTACCCCGGTGTGGGACCTTAATGCTGTACCTGCCTGGACGGTTGTAAATCGCTTTGGACAAAAGTGGCAGCAAAATGAAAGTAATGTAGATAATGAAGTTATTTATTTGTATAGTATTATTAATGTGTGCTGTGTGTAGAAAGAAGATGTACAGTAGGTGGTTTAGTCTCTTTTTGAGCTGGGTGTCCTGGTACTTTATATGAATGTGGCTTTTTTTTGGTACCAAACTCACAAAAGACATTATACTATAACATTACTTACTTGGCTTTTAAGAAGAAGCAAGATACATCATAACATCACTCCTGTTTTACCCTATTTTGTTATTTTTTTAAGTCAATTTTCACATGGTTATAGGAAAAACAGGACTTTACAAAGACTTCACTCCATTCTCTGCTGGATTTTAATTATAGAAGGACTCGCCAAAGAAACTGTTGCTAAAAATGAAAAGTGCGGGTGTAAATTTACCCGTATACTTTCTCTGGATGGGATTAAAATCACCGACCGACTGCAGGTAATGTTAAAATCAGCCCACCTCCTCCAGAGAAGTAAATCCCGTCTGAATGGGGATTTGGATAAGCTCTTTCTTCTAAAAGTGTGTTTTGGAACAGAACAGACATTTTCCTGGCACAGGAAAAAAACAACAACTATTGTTGAGCAGGAAAATGACGGTATGATTTCTTCATGAAAGACGTCAAGGAAGGTCGCAGTAGGAGAACCGTAGGTGTAAATCTTAAAATGAGTGACGGCCACAAAGGTCCTGGAGTTGTTGCTTTCTGGATCACTTGCCTCCCTCGTTATTTCTGCAGAGTTTGACTTCAGCCGATGAAACAAGGAATGAATGAGATGGATAATGAAACACCTCAGATTTGAGAGCCTTTGTCGACAGTGTAGGGAAAAAATTCACACACTCTGTATGACTTGATTGGCTCCGGGATAAGAGGGCTTACAATGTTGA
This sequence comes from Scophthalmus maximus, assembly GCF_022379125.1. Classification (NCBI taxonomy): domain Eukaryota; kingdom Metazoa; phylum Chordata; class Actinopteri; order Pleuronectiformes; family Scophthalmidae; genus Scophthalmus; species Scophthalmus maximus. The sequence continues at coordinate 2,860,512 of NC_061534.1, forward strand.
TCTGTTGAGTATTGGAAATCACTGAAGGCTTAAACAGCTCCTGATGGGAGGGGAGGGGGCACTTGAGAGACAAATGAGTTTGATGACAAAATCTCAAGGTCTCTAATCTTCATTTGGTCTGAAGTATCTTCTGCAAAGATAATTACCGTGATTTTACTGTATTATTCTTGTTATCGTCAAAATCATTCAGAAAAACATCTCTTTAGCAGGTTGGCACAGATTATGTTTAAGGTGGTTTTCTGTTTTACCTTCAGAAACAAAGGCTAACTTTCACTAACCAAGTAGTTTTAGTACCTACTCCAAACCAACCCTTAAGCATTGTGACCATGTTGTGAGAGGCAACGAAAAACAATGTTCTTCTGCTGATGGAGGCGTCAGGCCGGAAAAACAATTATACTTGTCGTACTGGAGGGCAGTTACAAAGAAGATGATTAGATTTTGAATTTAGACGGATGCTTCTGAACCACCCGAATCTCGTATTAGGCTTGATTCAAAGGCTGTAGGTGTGGTGCTAACCCCAATCATGGCTATTTTTACTCGATTTAGAAACAGTCAACCAATCAGAGCCGCCTTGCGTCGGATAAAGAATGAGAATTAAGAATGAGGAAGTACCTTTCTTCAAAGGTACCAAGACTTCCTAGCTACAACCATGAAGAACTGACTGAACATAGCAATAAGTGTGGATGATATAAAACTGATAATGGCTGTTTTGATTAGAACTGCTTTAAACTGTTTTCTAACAGTCTCTATAAACCGTCTTTAACAAGCCCTTCTACTCCCCCCAACTAGCATCGTAGGTCCTTCTATGATCTTGGTTTAATTAAATCATTGACATTGGCGAGAACGTGCTGTAGGTGATCACTTTTTCTTAGATGCAAGATGAATGTATTTCAGCCTGCAGGGTCGACACGGGCGGTAAAAACCTGCGTCAAGAAACCGCACCGGTTAACGCGGCATTATTCATGACCACCTGTCCGACTCGGCTGTATATTGTAATCGGCTGCGACCCTTAAGTGTCCTCCGTGAACCCGGATGGCATCAACTCCCACTTAGTCCCGAGCCGTGGTTATTTATTGGTGCTGACGGCAGGTTTTTTTTCGAGCTACTTGCCAAGCCGACGACTGGCCCCATAAAAATCTTCAGTATGCTCATGAACTCATATTGAATAAAAGTGCCTGAATGGCCGTGAACATGGGGGAACGGGGAGGCCTCATAAACAAGGTGTATCTCCGAAGATTCCTCAGAAGAGGCACTTGTTCTCGTCCTCGGCGTTTTGTTTTGACGACGCAGCTTTGCCCTGTCGCAGCTATTCACGTCCTGTGAATCAGACGGCAGAGAGTAGATCCTTGTGCTTGTCTTTGATGCCGTTCTCGGAAGAGGATCATCTTGCATCTTTCATTTCCCGAACGCTTGTGTAATGTCCGCCGGTCCCTGTCTCTCTTTATCCTGAGTTTTGAAAGCCTTGCCATTTACTAACCACACCAGGGCTCTCTCTCTCTCTGCACGCCACCAGAAGAGAAAATGAAAAGACTGGCGTTGAATCTGTGGGTTTAGCGGAGGCTCTCGCTCTCCTGTCAGTCATCAGTATTGATAAATGTACATCAAGGCTGACTTGGGATTCTTGATGTGACACTAAATATCATACGTGCCAGGGGGAAATGCCCCGCCACACAAGGGTGATTTCATTTCAGAGACTGAATTGATATCCAAATCTAAATCTATCTATTTATGATTGACCGATGTTGTTGTTGTGGCGGTGCAGCAGACGCTTATTTGCAGGAAAGCTTTGTTGCAGCTATTCACCCTCTTTAAAAGAACGTTTGATAAATGATGCTGTATGAAGGCAGGATAATGCAGAGGCTTGCAGTTTACTTCCGCGAGTCGCTCTCTTTTAAAAAAAGACTTCAGGGGAATAAAACACAAATCTCTCTTCTCTGTTGCTCGCTTGTATTCCGTGTTGCTCCTTTTCTGCCATATGAAGCTAAATCAGATACACAGTAAAGCAGAAATCAAATACTGGCTAGGCCAGCGATGTTATATGCTTTCCATTATGTACCGTGGGAAATCGTATTTGTTCAGCGTGATAGGAATCCAGGTCGTTTCATATTTTCTTTCATAGGTTAAGCATTTCTCAATTTTGACTGAGAAATAAAAACATGGAGCACAAATGTAAGCAGAAATGTCTCTACATCTATTGAATGGATTGCTATGGTATTTTGTGCAGACGGTCACGGCCCTCAAGGGAAGAATTCCTCTGACTTTGGTGATCCCGTGTTTCTTCCTCTTGTGTCAACGTCAAGTCAAAATTTAATTCCCCCCAGTTTATGACCAAATAAAACTGACACTCCCTAACGACTCACCTGTGTTAACTGCTAAATAGCGATTAGTAGCATGCCAACAGTAAGATGGGGAACACAATGAATGTTACACCTGATGGACTTTTTCACTGTTAGCATGCTGATCGTTAGCTCAGAAGACCGCTGCGGCAAATATACAGGCCCACAGAGCTGCTAGCATGGCTGTGGACTTTTACCTATTTTACAAGTTGTTTTTAACAGAGTTTTATATTTGTATAGCACAATTTTCTTTTCTATAAAGCAGCAACAAATTCATCCTTTAATAATGAAAAATTCTGACTTGTTTGAAACTAGCGGGTGCTCTTTTAAATCCATAAAATCTTAGGGTCATTTCGTTTTGCAGAAACACTCCCACTCTTGACTAAACCCCCTTAAAGAACTTGCACATATCAACACTCTGTACGCAGAGGGGAGACGTTGGTCATGTCATCGTTCGCTGGCCTGCGTTATTGTGTTTCACCAATCATTTGGTTTCTGTATATGCTTTCAGTGTCACACGGCAGCAGTGCTGTGTGAAACATCAAAGGTGACCAGGATAAAGGCTGCATACAATATGCATGTCAGTGTGTGTCCGCTCGCATAAAAGAATATTGTGAAGTAGACCTTTTATATCCGTGCCGGCCTTTGTACCTGAAGAGTGTGTGTGTGTGTGTGTGTGTGTGTGTGTGTGTGTGTGTGTGTGTGTGTGTGTGTGTGTGTGTGTGTGTGTGTGTGTGTGTGTGTGTGTGTGTGTGTGTGTGTGTGTGTGTGTGTGTGTGTGTGTGTGTGTGTGTGTGTGTGTGTGTGTGTGTGTGACCGCAGGTTCCCCCTGTGGGCTTAGCTCGCCATTTGACAGGAATGTTGATGAGATCCCTGCAGCTGCTCATTTTCTTTCTCTTCTGTGGGATAATTTTTTTTTTTTTTTTAAATCATTTCAGATATGCTTAAAATCAAAGATTCCTCTTTGTTGTTAAAACTCATGTAGATTGGTGTTTAATGTAGTTTGAATATTTAAAATATAGGGAGGAAAACTAAATACCAAATTGATCGGAAAAGTTCCCTTCGGCTCCGAGCGTCTCATCAAGCTGTTTACTTGACAGTTATGATTTTAATAGTGTCCCCTAACAATATATTTTAATGATGAGTAGCTTTACATCATACAGGCATCATTATTGTTAAGCTAGTTGCTATACTGGCCTTGCTAGGCCAGGAGTTAACTAGCTCGGCTAGGTAACCAGTTAACTAGCTAGCTAGTAAGCTTGCTAACACTAATGATGCTTGTATAATGTAATGCAACTCAAACAGTATTAAAATCCTCATCAACTATCAAGTAAACATTGTTGGTAACCCACTTGGAGCCAAAGGGAGCTTTTCTGATCCATTTGGTTTTTGAAGTTAACAAGCCAGGCTAGGTAGACATCTTTTTAAGGTGGAATTATAAGTATTTGCATCATTAGTGCTAGCAAGCTAGGATCCATGAAAATGGATGTACATGATAACAGGACATCACAACTAGTGTCTTTACAACCTTGACTTTACAGCGAAGTAGACGTCTTGCATCTGGTTATTAAACATTTTTAAATGAGAAATATTTGCATATTTGTGATTCTGGAATTCGTTTTTTAATGAGGGACAGGGATGAGTTGTAATTGTAAGAATTTTAAGAAGGTCATGCAAAATATTTGTGTGAATGACACAACATGTTACAAGACAAGCATTTTAATATACTTAAAAAAAAAAAGGTCCACAGAGGATCTTAAATACCTTATTAAATTGGGAGTGTTGGAACTGCCCGACACAACCAGCTCATTAACTTAATGGCCTTGACACCGATGAGACACTGAGACAGGAAGATGTTTGCCATGCAAACAGAAATTCTGACATTTCCACATTCCACAGTGTTCACGCATGTATATTGCTGCACTGTCTACATTCATTAGTCATGCAGCCGATTTTGGGCATGAAGAAGCTCCTACCCAGGTAACTTTGCTGCCTCCACAGTCTTGTGATCTTCCCACACACACGCAAACTTGCCTGAAAACAAAGCAGACACAGAAAAAACACACACAGACATACTTCCACTCGCAGACACTCACAGTTTAGTGGGGGCATAATGAGACCGTCTTATACAGTATGCAGACGCGGAATATCTCCATGCCTAGGTGCTGTAGTTCACCTTTTCCATAATTTATGTCTCGCTGGCTGCAGAAGCGACTCTTAAGGAAATGAGGGCAGATGAATAAGGCCCTTCAGATGGAGAGAGTGTTGGTACATTTGTGAGCCATGCGGTGTCCTGCTGGTTCAGAGTGGCCACATGCTGTCAGAGATGTCGCTTTGTTTTTGACCCCACAACGTGTGGTCATCTTCAGTGTTGAATGTTCTGTTTGTGGAAAATGTCCTTCAGCGACACACTGTACCCTCCAGGTCTTCTGTCGCTGAGTGTTGAACCGGTTACAGCTGTAAAATGGCTAAAATGCACCAAACACGTGTTTACAGATTCTCAGTTAATCCAACCAAACAGTTTGTTTCATAATAAAAATGCTCACATACTTTTTTACTGTCTTTTATCTCTGCTTTAGGATATACTGTAAATTTCATGACTAAAATCACACATCTCCACGAGCAGTGCTGGCAACATTTGGTTAAAAATATGATAACATTCATTATATGAAATTCTACTGCAGTTGTCAAAATAAAAGTTTGGTTCATCCATGTAGTTTATGTTCCGAATCTGGTGACAGTAAGTAGCTCTTGAAAAATGTGTTTTGCAGAAGAGTACAATTTTTTTTTCAGGAGTTTTTTCTGTTTGAGCGCAATGGATGTTTGTCTACAATATATGTCTCATGAATCAAGGATTCCACTGGGGAAAAAAATTGCCTCGGTGTCTCATGGATCAGAAGTTATGAGTACAAATGCAGTGATTTATAAATGCCCACAAGCTGATGCAGTTCACACCAAGAAAACGAGTAGTCCTTTTCACGGTGCATGGCTTAAATCTTAAGTATAGGAGGACGAAAGTGGTATTTTATTCGGAAGTTATCCTCCAGATGTGGTAGTTTTCATATAATTTACCCTTCAGCCTGAAATCTTTAAATGACAAATCGAGGCATGGTTCCACGCTGCATCACCAATGAACACAACGTTTGGCCTAATTTGCATCATCACTGGAAGTTAAGTTAAACACCCTCACTTCTTTCCCTCGTCTCTGAATTGATGTAATTGCTGCAATTCAGTTGGTCCGGGCGGGCACCTACGGCTGCAAGGCTCCCGGCCAAAGCGCTGATAATTACTTAAAATCACGCCATCTGATATATCTCGGACACTTCTCCGATGGCTCCTTGCGTCAGAGTTGCATCGATGCGTCGGCGGGCAGTGGAGCGATTATAATTGATTCGATGTGACCTGAGGAAACAGACAGATATTGGCAGCCTCGGCCAGCTGCAATCACGCAATCTGTTTTTATATCATTTCGAACCCGAGAAGTCCATTAACATCCCCGTGAGGTCGATGGCCGCCCAGATATCAATGCAAAAAACATCCACATGCACAGTGAAACAATCACAAGTACAATATGGAACAGGGGGAAAAAATGTGCTGCTCTCGTTGTCTGCCCTGGCTCTTTTCTCATGCTCACCCTCAGTTTGAGTAAATGTCAGTGAAAGATGTCGGGCCTCTCTGTCCGAGGGGAGGCGGCGGAGTAAATAACAGCCGCTGAGAGAGATGGCGGTAGGGAGGGAGGGGGGATAGAGCAGATGAGTTTGATTAACGAGCTGGTGTAAAGGAACGAGTGGGGGGTTGATTTTAACTGCGGTCACGCCAGCCGTCCTGACACTCTGTCTCTTTTTTTGCACAGTTCCAAGCACTTGGATGTTCCTTGTTGATGACTGTGCACTTAGGACTTATTAGCCTTCTGCGTGTCCCCCTGTCAGAAGCGGTGGCGCAGCAGACAGCAGTGTCACGTCACAGCAGGGAGCTTCTGAAAACTCATCCTCTGTTTCCTTTGTCTGGAGCCACTGCAACAGATACTTCTTTCTTTTTCTCACATGATTTATGTTCGACCCGCAGTACGAATAAATTCTAACAACTCCTGGTTGACTGATGTCAAGTCATCCACTATCACATAAGCAGCCATCAGACACGCAGCGTAGTCCGGACACCTTCCTGAAATCTTCCTGCCAAACCCGGATTATAACATTTCTGGGAAAATGACAGTCAGAGTCCATGTGAGAGGAAAACCTCTGGAAGATTCACGGCGAACAAGTGGGCGGGAGCACTAGCCCCGGCTCCACCACCACCAGGCCTGAATGTTGCTGACAAACTCCCGATGTGGACGGCAAACTTTGGAAAATGTCAGGACCCAATTTTCTTGGACGTTTTTTCAAAGAGTTCATGTCTGAAAACGTCTACACAGTACAATATCTTGGAAGTCCCACTGCAGGTTCCCAACCAAACCTCCAAACCTCATCTGAGGACTGAGGGGAAAAGGGGAAAAGACATGAATGAAATATTAACAATAAGCACAGAACTAAAAGCACTGGCTAATTTAAATAGATTTAATTATCTTCTTATATATTAAGTCTCGCCATGGAAAAGGTCCAATAAACAAGCGAGGGGGCTCTTCACCACTTTCTCATCTTCCTGGCGTCTTGCCAGTGTTTTCTGAAGGAGACACATTTGCTGTGGCAGTTAAATGTTTTCTTTTCATGAGATTTTGCCTCGTTGCCGCAGCAGCACAGTCACAGTGACAAGAGCAATATACACTCTTTCAGCCTCCACCCTGTCACTTTGTAGAGAGACGGCATAAATCTTTCTCTCTGATCAGCGTAAAATGATAAATAGCAAATAGTGCGGAGGCATTGTGATGCATATGTTAGCTTCTGGAGTGTCTTCCTGAAGTGTGGTGGGAGGATGGAGCTCAACGGCAGAAAATATTGAAATGAAAGAGAGATGGGGGGAAAACTGCAGGGTGAAGTTACAGTGGTCATTATTCTGATCTGCTAATCACATCACACATTCTGACTCGTTTCCTGCCAATTTACTGTCGCTCACATTGTCAAATTTATGTCTGTGTGTGCGTGCTTGCGTGCGCGTGATCCAGGACATTCGTTCAAACTATCGGGAGGAACTGAGAGTGAGAGATGGATTGGGGAATGGGAGGATTAGCCGAGATGTTTCTCGGTCGGAGCATTGTGGATGTTTTCCTCTGGCTAATCCCTGTGATTGATGACTTGGCTCCATTAAGTCCCCCGTGTTGGAGGCCTTGTCAATTACCCATTAATCCCTCTAAGTATTTACTGCATTAACCCTGTTCCCCGGCCGCTTCTCTTGTGTCCGACATATGTGCACGTGATCGGCCTTGTGCACGTGATGAAACTTAGAGCAGGCGGTCGTTTCTGTGTCTGTACTGGAAAATGACACTCCTGGTGTTAAAGGTCGCCATAGTCATATTCCTGTCCATAATGAGTTTTTGAGAAACGGACACAGGAGAGAACGACATTGGTCAAGGTGGAGAAGCACGAGGCTCCAATGGCGTTCAGAGTTCAGAATCTGAAACAGAAGTCATCAGAAACTGCAGAGAGAGAGAGAGAGAGAGAGAGAGAGAGAGAGAGATCTCTAACCGTGAACCGAAAGTGAACATGTACAGTTCCTGGAGCTTCCTGCAGCTGCTGTAACAAACTGAGCAGGTTGTTATTGCAGCAAACAGAAGAATTTGCATCACGTCTTTATGTTTTCATGTTGAAGAGACAAAAGAATTCAATTCTCACTGACTGCCACGGTACAGATTGGCTGTTTGAACTTGGGTCCAGCCGTTTCCTGAAGTTTGAAGTTCACATTTGAATAACGCTGCAGGAGAATGTGAAACGCTTTCACAATAGGAGGAAAAATTCCAGACATTACCCGGGAATCTTCCTAGGCGGGCTGGCGGGAAAAGTTCTGCAAAATGTCCGGAGCAACATTTGCGGACATTTGCCACTTTCGGAAAAGTTCAGGACATTGTCCGGACGTCAGTGCACGTCTGAAATCGAGCTTATGATAACTGGAGACTCCAGGTGGGTTAGAAATGGTATCATGACCATATGTTTTATACTGCCTTTGCATCCACGTCTGACGATCTGACTAGGAAGTATATCCGTCTTATTTCAAGGGCATCGAGGAACTGGAGTAGATAGTCAAACTAAACTAAGACATCATATTTAATATTTGTTGTTGAATCTTTTTTTCCCGCTCAAGTACATTTGCAGACATCTGGTATTTTCTCCCAGGTTCCTGTACTGTCACCACCTTTTACCACGTCTGCCCTGTTATAGATTAATTGACTTAAAAACCCTCCTAGTGTCTGTAACGTTTCATTTGTACAGTAATGTTCTTCAGCCCAAAGCAATGAAAACATACTGCTTGTTATTAATGTTAATGTATTCTGACTGTGAACGCAGCTCACTGTGGGTCTACTTGTTGAAACAGCACATGCAAACTGAACCGACGGGGAAACAAGCACGTCGGATTCCGGCGTTTAGTCTCCATCGCTGCTGCTCACACGCTTTGACTCCCCCCCCCCCAAGGCACAAGCTCACACACACACACACACACACACACACACACACACACGTCTGATAGATGGATCGGACTTTGAAAATTGTGCCAACGCTGCACAGCATCGATGGCTACGATCCATTCGCACCTCTGACAGATCCGCTTTCCTCCCACAGCCGCACACACGCTCGCATTTTCCAAGCAGCAAAGCACAACACATTCCACTTGTAGTTGCAGCTCGCTTGTTTTCCGGCGCTCTCTCTCTCTCGACCCCCCCCCTGCCAACCCACAACGTCGCAGGGGCCAGCAAAGAGTAATCAGTCATTTTAATCTCCGGCAGAATTACTTTTAATTTTGTTTGGTCTCTCTTTTTTTGTTTTATACTTTGTTATTTTTTTATAAAGATATATAAGATTATGTTCCCTTGGGTCTTGGCTGAATTAGTGCGTCCACGAAAAACACAGATGGCACCAAAAGTAATAATCCTCATCTGCGAAGGTTCCTGTGAAAGTGTTGCAGAAGTCAAGTTCCATAACTGAGAGCGATAACAATGGAAAATGTAAATAAGAGTATGCAACCAAAAATCCTATGATCTTAATGGAGCAGCAAATATAACAACCAATAACTACATTAAATGTGACATTTCCCTGGACATGAGACACTTTGTCATATTGATATATGAGGAAATTGGATTGGTGACTCACACAGACTAAATTATAATAACTGCAACCAAATACATGAATTTGATTCAAAAAATGTGAAATATAAATGACAGGATCCTACGGGGATGTTGTTGCGTTTCGTGGCCGTCTTTCACACAGGCCCTCTCTCGTCTCAGTTAGCTTCCCGCTCGCGTCGAGCGCCTCATCTACATTCTTCGTGCTAAATTGGTTGTGGGCGGTGTTGTTGCTCTCTCACGTCGCAGCACATTTGTTGTACATCGAGGCAGCTCTCGCACAGTTTGTGCTGCTCGGGGGCCGTCCCGAGTCCCCTGGGTGGCGACAGCGTGTCCCTCAAGGTTGAATTCACAACGAGCCGCGTCCTGTTGGGTTTGTGAACAGGGCACCGGAGAAGATGTATGTTAACACTGGCTTTGTTATTCAGCCATGATAGTTGCTGCTTGGGTTTTTTTGTGTGTGTTTGTGCGACGGATGTGTGAGTTTCTGTCCGTGTTGGGGTTTTCACCTCTGGAGCACTCGGTCGATGCCGAAAGAAACTTTCCACGATGTTCCCTTAAAAGTTAATTGATCATTTCAGTGATGGTAATTAATTAAAGTTAAAGTTATGTAATGTGCCTAATTGTTCTACCGATAAGGATGTGACTCGTCAACATACTATTTTGAATAATTGTCCATAGAGCTGCAACAGTTAATCCAATAATCGATTTGTAATCGATTACTAAATTAATCTGCAACCATTTCGATAATCGGTTATCAGTCATAATTCAATGATTTCAGCTTCTTAAATGTGGTCTTCTTTGCTCCTCTGTGACAGTAAACTAAATATCTTTGTTTTGTGGACAAAACAAAACATCATCTTGGGGGTTAGGGCAAAACGATCAACATTTTATGAACCAAACAACTAATAAAAGACAAAAATAATTGACCGATTAATCGACAATGAAAATAATCGTTAGCCGAGCCCTACTTGTCCATTAAATGCTTAGTATTTGAATTGGAATTAGTACCATCCGGTCCCCCCCCCCTTTTTTTTACTTAAATCTAAAACCTTAGAAAATGCATCATATCATATTTTAAATATGGCATTTTAGCATGAAGTTGTCCCTGTAGTGAATTAAATATCAGTGGATTTTTCAGGGGCACGTTTGTGTGAAACAGATCTTGTGTGGTTGACAGATCTTCTCTGACAGATGTAAACAAACTGGGTGAAGGGCAGTTTGCTCGGCTCCTTACACGTCAGCATCACTTTGATTCATCGGATCTTGTGTCTCAGCAGGTTTGTGTCGTTGTTTTATTTTTTTGTTTGTTTGTATGTGTGTGTGTGTGTGTGCGCGGCCGAGCGCCAAGGTCGCGCGCCTCGATGCGCCGCGCGTTCCCCTGTGCGTGATGTGTGTTCACAGCAACTTATCAAACGTGTAATTAGCAAGAACAATTAGCGCTAAGTGGTTGTCAACGCTGCAGCCAAACCATCTGCCTGCTGCAAAGAAGAAATGATCCTTAAGCAGAATACTGGTGGAGAGTTTTCTAGATGAAAAACAGAGAATCTGTGGTCGAGTCTTCAGGTACAGCAATGGGGTATAAACAATTTCATCACTACATTTGGTGAAGCTGAGTTAAATAAAGGAGAAATGTTATGCTTTTTAAATTTTTCCCTTTCCTCTTGCTGTTGCATCGGTTTCTTTTTGACATGGTGACCTCACCATTTTATGGAAGTGCATCAAGCATGTGTTGCGGCTAGTCTGACACGCCCCCCAACAAAGCCGAGTAAAGCAAAGGCGAGAGAACTTTCTACACGCACTGGAAGTTGTTGACCAATCACAACAGGGAGGAGCCAGCTGCCCAATCAGAGCAAGACTGGGGTTCATCGGAAGGGAGGGGCCTTAAAGAGACAGGAGCTAAAAACAAGTGTTTCAGACGGAGGCTGAAAAGAGGAGCTGCAGGAATGAACAGTCTGAGGAAACTGATGCGTTTACTGAACAAAGAGCATGTAAAGCTTCTCTAATAATAACCCAAATTAAGATCATGAACCTGAATATGACCATACTATGTCTCCTTTAAAAAAGACCTTGCACCAAATCAGTTTTCTTTAATAGCTTAAAAAGAAGTGGCGTGTATTGCCGAAAACATGACATCATCTAATGATTTCTATTTATGGTAGCTTTGGAGAAGTGGCCTCTCCTGTTGGAAAGAGTTTGCAATACCGTCGGGGCCATTTGATACAGCCTCTACATAAACAGGCTTTATGGTTTAATCCCTCTCGCCTCACGTCAGGTCTATAGTTTTTCCAGACGCCGGCTGCCTTTTGAAATACCTTTACAGCTATGACCATGTATTTTCTCCCGGTGATGGAATTGAATGGGCTATACAGCCGAGCCTGTGGTGCAAGTCAGCTTTTGTGAATGGAATGGATTACCCCGTCTCTCGCGAGAGCATATTGTTTTGTTTTCTCCGGGAGCAGTTTACCTGCCGTTGCCATTTCCCATTATGCTCTGATACGTTTTCCATTATTTCCCCCCACCCGTGCTGTTTGGTTCAGATGGCGAGCGGCGCTGAGCTTCATTGGCCCGGTGTCACAATCAGCACTTTCCCTCCAGGGACGATGGACGAGGAGGACCACTGTACCGCGGCCGCTCCGTCGATTACCACCGCTTCTTATTCACAGGACGCAGCCGCCTGTAAAAACCAGCTGCCGCCTGCGTCACCTCTCCATCCTTTCCTGTTTCTCCATGAGTGTCATGTTGCCATTACTCCTGCTTCTCATTGCGTCTTAACACTGCTCATTTTACTTCCTCCAGTTCCTCTAAATGCAGTTAAACCTCTCGGAGCGGCGCGAACCGCGATGCCGCCTGTTTCGGAAACTATAACTCACAGTGATGCTCTTTAGCTCAACAAAATGTCTAAAAGAGAAACTGACTTGAGTCCTGGTTTTATATTAATACTACAAGAACAGTATGTTCCACATACTTCTTATTGTGCTGTTTTTGCATTTAGTACTATACAGTAAATCAATGTAGTTTACCATTTACTTCCAGAATGTTTAATATTTTAACTTTCCAGTAGTATATGACACTCTCTCTACAGCTGTCTCTCCACCTTCCTCCTTTCTAATTATTTTTTCTGGAAATGTCAGCTGCTTCTCGCTACATGTGCGGCCTGTGTATTCTGCAGTGGAACCTTGATTGCAGGACCTCCTGCTGATATCTGGTGGCAGAGAAATATAACAATACAAAAAAAAAGAAAGAAGAAAACCAGGCACTTTGAAGTCACGGCGTTTGTAGTTTTTTTGTTGTGTGCTTTTCCATGTGCAAGTATTTCTTTCTCTCTTGAAGTTTTTTATCTTCTGTGTCAGCGAGTGCTGCGTCGGCTCGTGTTGTTGGCAAACTCATCGGTCGCAGACTTTTTTTTCTCCGGTTCTGTATTTTACGCCGCCCCATAAAGAGGGGAGGATGTGTCTATGGTCCAGTCAAAAAAAAACTTTCTTTAGTCTGAAATGAAAGCAGAGGTCCTGCCTGCCTTTGGTGGTGCACACAGATGGTTTGACGAGCAAGAGTTTCAACCCCATTTATTGTGGTTTCTCCAGACCACAGGGCCCATGGAGAAAAACCTTGACCTGCAGAGCGACTGCACGCTCAGAGACCACAGCCTTCTTCAGGAGAACTGTGTTACAGATGTGTTTGGTCATTTGTTCACACACCGTAAAAATGTGTTGCTTCTCTTTAATGTTTAATTTTCTTGTCAAATATACCTTTCAGACCGTTTTAGTGTTGTGTCCCTCTTTTATATTCACTTCCATGTTAGGGCCTATGTCGGAGTATATGTTAGGGCCTATTCAAATCAAATTAAATAGTTTCTCTTTACATCTTCTCTCCTCTCGTCTCCTCAGGTGCTGAAGGGCAGTAAAAAACTTTCCCTCTCCGTGCGCTCGGTCGGCCGAATTCCCGGCGGCTACGTCACCAACCACGTGTACACCTGGGTCGACCCTCAGGGGCGGGGCGTGTCGCCTCCCCCCGACCTGACGGAGCATCGCAGCGCCACCCTGAAAAGGAGTGAGAGCCAGCGACGCAGCAACATGCAGCTGCTACAGGAGGGCGACGAGAAGAAGGTGAGACTGGACGTGGGAGGTGTCTCCTTCAAAGGAATAATATTATCAGGGATGAAAGTAAAGCATTCAAGTCATAATTTAAAATCTTTAATATGTGACCATGACATCAACTCATTCAAAACATGTGCGCCCCCTTACATCCCTTCTCCTACTTTCATGATGTCTCTCACATATTCATGACATGTTAATATTGCCGAGCCAAATGAAGCGCAGCTTAAAGTCGGCAACAGAGTCTCTGTGTTTCATCCATAAATCATGGATTAATCAACCACAAATTTCCTTTAAACGCAAATATGCAACTTCTTCTAAAGGCACCAATTAAAAATTTTGCCTCCGTAATAACCATCACATGATTCAGCGGGCGTCGTGCTGTGAACTGACCTTAAGAGTCTGGATAAAAATAGTTTTATTTTAGTCTGCTAATGAAGATTAACAAGTTATCCATGGAATATTATCTCCGTTCAACTGTATGATGTTCACACTCTAACTCTGTAACTGCAGCAGCATGTGGTTTTTTTGGTTTTATTATATGAACTTAAATCGAAGGCAGAGCCGACCATTTTATAACCGTTGTTTTGGGAAACATGAAATTTCCCATAAACCATCCAGCAAAAAACATTTTCTGTAAATTTGAGAGGACGAGAAGGTCTCGGTCTTATATCTGCAACTCCCTCCAGTTTATAAATGGCTTTTAAAGATATTTAGTGCTTTGGAGGGGTCGGCAGGTCGTGCGTTGATATGGGCCAGGCTGTCTGTGATGACTGTGAGTAAATCATAATAGTTGTAATAGTCATAATAGAAAAAAACAATCCAAAATGTAAAATCAACAGTAATTGGAATTTTAGTCCCAGAAAACGCCACCTTCTCCGCCATCTCATGACCCGCAGGGAAGGAGCTGTCAGAGCTGTTTCATAGATTTATTACCGCGAGAACTTTCAATTCTTTTCCCCAGCAGCTGAACAGTCGCACATTAATCTTAATGGCTTCAGCTACAAACATTAACACGGGCTGCGGTTACTGCCATGCAGATCGAGTTTGAAAAAATATTAATCCTGCAGATACAGTTGTTAGGCGATAGTAGCGTCTTTAATGTAGTTGACTAGTTGAAGCTAGTTGTCTCTGCATGTGAACTACCTGAATTTTCAGGTAATTGTTATTGACACAGAGAAACTCATACCATAATCTCATGAGTTATAAAATCAAGTGGTCATTTTCTCATAGACTTCTATAGAAGCGACATGACGTCTCCAAAAAGTGACACCAAATCATTTTGGTCGCCACCTGGTGGCTGGCTGCACCACTGGTCTCTTTTTTTATTAGTTATTTGATGCTATGAAAACAAGGTGAAACATCACGATTGAGAGCTGAGACTGAATTGTGATTGGTCGAGCGAGTGTAAAGGCGGGACCTCATCATAGTGAATTGACTCCACGATAACAGCTGATGCCCGGGAACACCGTGAGCCTTAAGAGGCCGCTCGGCACAGCTAATAAAATAGGGATGAGTCTGGTAATTAAAACGGGTCGCCGTGTCCCGCGTTAAATGTCAAAAGAGAACACGGATGCCTCCGTATTCCCTCTGAGCAGAGGTGGCTGGCGCGGCCCCAATAAGCAGACAGTTATTAAAAAGCACAGCAGCAGCAGCAGCAGCAGCAGCAGCATACGCACTGAATGAAAGTAAGATTTCTCTGCCACATGCCGAAACTCACAGCAGCATGAAAATAAGAGGCACTGCATTGTTTAGTGGAGATGGTTACACACTTTATGTGTTATCTTGTGCTTTCCTTCAATCTTGGCAAGTGTAATGAAGTAGTGTGATGGAGGGAAAATACGATTTACATTTTGGCACATGGCTGATCTTCTCCCAGTGGAAAGTGTTAGCTTTAATGTGCTCGCTTTGCTCTCCCAAAATGTGCATGTTTGGGAAATGCTGAGTTAAGGAGCCATTAGAGACGTTTTTTTAGTTTAAGTGAATTATTGATTTTTTTAAGGCTACATAGGCGTAACTACCTGTTAATGTCACTGAGAAGTAAGAATGGGAAAACGTTTAAAGTAAATCATTTGTAAGTTAAGATGTGGGAATCGTCGGCACGTTTTCTTGTTTGCCGTGAACAAAGACGTCTCTGACATCAATAGACAGACCGGATTAATGGAGCAGCTAAAGCAAAGCAAATAGCTGCAGAGTCGAGGGACAACGTGGACAATGTGACGCAGAGGCACTGAGCGAATATGAGCAGAAGATTATATCTGCCAGAGTCACTGTCAAACAAATGAACCTTTCATCAAACTCTGCGCCCTCCAGACCAGATCACAAGAAGGTCCAAGTGTTTTAATAAGGGATGTTAATGTCTTTAACTGTCGTATGCAAAACTAGCATTGAAAAAAAAATCTATAAATACGAGTTATATGAAGACACCGTTGAAGCTAAAATGATAGATTACAGTACTTTAGATTAAAGGCTGGAGTTCAGGGCACTTTCACACCTACCTTGTTTGGTTGGAGATGCGTCTGTTCCAACACTAGATATTAAATGTCATACTTCATTCTGTAAACTTACGACTGATTTGTGCAGAAATCAGGACAGTGGGAGTGGACGTTGTCATTATTACATGTGGCCTTGGCTTTAATATCTTCCCTCCGTAATCTAACGGATGGATTATCAGTAAATCACCTCTTCCTCATTACAGAGTCCTTGTTAAGGTGACTAACCCTGAAATATATATAATGATATTTGATGCTGAGGTTGTACTCTGGGTTTAAGCAATGACACACACGTTAACAGGAGTAAAGGCATTTTATATTTACATTAAGCCTGAGCCTTGTACACAAACAGACTGACCAAGTCAAACAGTCCAGAATAGATTGGTCCTCCTCATTACTGCCTCTGAGTCACCACATGGAATGCGTTATCTTCTGCACACAAAGAGCCGAGTGTTATTTTCTCCGTTTCACTGAGAACTGAGACTGCAAACATCTTCTTTTTTTTTTTTAATAAATGTTGAAGTTGAAAGAATGTCTGGTTCACACAATCTCAGACATTTAGCCCCCCCGTTCTTCTCCGTCTCATCTTTTAACAGGTCAACTTGGTTCTGGATGACGGCCGGTCTCTTGGCCTGATGATCCGGGGGGGAGCGGAATATGCTTTGGGGATTTACATCACCGGAGTGGACCAGGGATCGGCAGCAGCGTGCGGAGGACTCAAGGTAATCGCACGTTACACCACGTGGATACGAGTTATTCTGTTCTCTGTTGTGGAGCTCGCTGAGGATCGCACATGATAACGTTATCTCTCCCTCTCATACCTGTTATTCCTTCTTCTCAGTCAGTGTTGGTGTCTTCTACGTCTATGGTACATGAAAAAGCGAGTTTCATATTCTTTCATGCTGCGTGTCACGTCGTATATGCAGTTTAAGGCTCTTGTTCTGTTTGCCAGCCGACAAATTATTGCCTGAGAAGAAACCGTGTTCGAAATATTATCTCGGAGAGCTCCAGAATCTGAGGGCGAGCTGAAAATCTGTCTTTAAATAGTCTTGAATGAACTTGTCATTCGTAACCACAGAGGAACCTCACATTAAACCCCGTGAGTCTACTTAAAAATACAATAGTCCCAAACCCCTTGGACAGAAGTGAATAGTTCCTCATCAATCATCTGGTACAATCTAATCAACAAACCTTGTAAAATCCCAACACGTCACCAACAACTCCATGTAGCACTGTAAACACATTTATTGGCAATAAGATGGGATCTTTTGCTAGTTCAGCAGGCGCTCATTCCAACCGCTATTTTCAGATCACATAACAATTTGTAGCCGCTATAATATATGTTTTTTCTCAAAAGCACCTTTTTCCTGAGAGAGAACTCTTGCTGTTCGTCCGGTGTCCTCACAGAGAGGTCGGCGCTCGGGGTCGGGAGCAGAGCAGCTGGTGGAGATTTAATGCAATACATTAAGAGTGACCGAGCAGTCATCTGGGATCAGGGTGTATGATGGGATCAGATTAGAGCCGGTGGGACAACCTGTATTTCTCTTGATCAGATTTGTTTCTCACATCTCCTGTTGTCTCCGTCGCCACGCAACGGGGGCGTCTCTGTCCAGTGGTGACATTTCATTTAAGAGATTTTTTTTTATTTATTGCTTCTGTCACAATGACGACAGCAGGAGAGAGATTTTTTCACAAACATGCCACTTTCTTCGCTTTTACACTCTCTCACATTTCCTTCTACTTCAGAACTCTTTGTTCAAATTGCCCTTCACCATATGGGCTGTCAACAATAAAAGGCTTGAAGGTGTTTGGACAAATTGGAGGGAACATATGCTATATGTTGGGACTAGATTCCCTTAAAATGGGCATCAAGTCCTGAAAAGTTTGAAACGGACAACTTTCGAGTATCTCAGTCTGACGGTTGAATTTCCTGTTGGAAGTTGTTGGCGAAGAAAATGACCCTATGGTCTGAATCTGGCACCTTTAAAAGTGTTGCTCTTGATAGATATTGCACCTGAAATCCCTACCGCTCTGGAATACGTACAAAGCGAGCTCATTGAAAACACGAACGCTGAGAAAGCGAATATCAAAAAGGAAAAGCACATCCCTCCCTGCCTGGAGCGTTGCGTCTCAGCCGGGCTCTCGTTGATTTGGATGCTCCGCTTGACTTTACCTGCGGGTCCAAATGTCAGGCGCCGTCTCGACAGAATGAGGGGGAGGCTCGAGGGAGAGAGAGAGAGAGAGAGAGAGAGAGAGTGAAAGTGCACAGTCATAGACGACCTCACACATTCACACACACACACACACACACACACACACATACTCGCTTGTGTAGGAAAGAAATAGCAGCAGTTAAGTATTTAGAATTCTGAGCCACGGTCGCCATTAATATGGTTCTGGAACGTATCTGTAGAATATTTCATCTCCAAGGAGCTAATTTGTCAATATAGCCATCGCCGTTGACGTCCACCGCAGAGTCGCCGCTGTTTCTGTTTTTCCTGATCTTGCCCGAGGCGAAATCGTTTGAGTGTGTGCCCCAGTAATCTTAGATGTGTAGAAAATGTATATCCCCATCCATCCGCTATCTGCACCATTTATCCCTTGACGGTGACCGGAGCCAATCCCAGCTGACGTTGGGGCTCAGAGGCGGCGGGAGGTGTTGCAACGTGAACAGGGCGGCCGAGCGTTTCGCTGTGTTTCCATTTCTGTTGCTGGAAAATGGCGACATGACGAAGGGGAAACCTCAACCCTGCAACTAAAGCTGCTCTGCTCTCGTATTAGACACGTCGTCGTCTCCTTAAAAGGACATCATCGACTGTGTGCAACGCGTTGATCCTGTTCAGTAGCTTCCCCGCGGGGGTCACATCTACAAAAGAGTTAACAATCAAGTCGGCGTCATTGTGATGCTGCGGCGTCGCAGGAGGGTTTGAGCCTGCAGCCTCACCGCACTGGGAAACAACATTTTCTCAGGGGGCGACTAAGAAATTTTTTTCCAAAATGGGCCTTAGTGAGAATTTTTGTCAGAGCGAGACATTTGCTCTGATTTGACTATATTAGATTCCACTTTATTGTCATTGCACAGACTACAAGTACTGAGACAACAAAATGCAGTTAGTACTGTATCTAATGTGTACATGAATACACTGAAGTAGTAGTACGGTCATTAGTATAAAGTCAGTATAGTAAATACAGTATGGTGCTGAAAATAATGAATCAAATAATCAATGAACAGAAAAATCAATGGCTGATGATTGATAAAACATTCCATGGGGATGTGAGCGGCTATAAAAAGATATTTCTTTTAATTCTATTCAACCTTTATTTAACAAGGAAATCCCTTCAGATTAAAATCTTATAATCCAGCGGAGACCTGGCAGTCAGCGATAAGCCTCGTAAAAAAAAACTAGTATTTGTGTGACTCTGTCGGAAAAAGGGACTGTGATTAATTAAAAAAAACATATTTTCAAAGTTTGTGCGATGAATGTGTGTGTTTAAGTTTTTGAAGTTTGACTCCCAATCAGACTTTGTCTAGTCACTAAATTCCCCGATATTGCATGTCGGCCGTCTGGCTGCGGTCTACAGGAGGAGAAAGGTCAGTCCTGCCCGCTGCCCTTTAGTTGACATCTGCCTAATTCAGTTTAATTTCAGTAAAGCCAGAGGAAAAAGGTTGTGCCCACTGCGCTGTCAAAACAAGAAGTAACACATGAAGGTAATCAGATCGGGGAGTGGACGCCATTCAAATTTTGTAGGACGTGTTTGTACTTTGTTTTCCTATTGTTGTTGTTGGGGGTTCATCAACTGTTTTTGTCGACCACGTCAAACATTAAATGAAGAAAGGGCCGAACAAGAACATGGGTCGAGGCCAAGTATTTTCAATTTGCTCTGCGGTGATTTTCCCCTCCTCTCTGATAATAAAGCAATCCTGCTGAAAGTGCACAAAACAAATCGGGGACAAGGAAAAACACTTGGCGAGCTACAAGGTGTGTGTGTGTGTGTGTGTGTGTGTGTGTGTGTGTGTGTGTGTGTGTGTGTGTGTGTGTGTGTGTGTGTGTGTGTGTGTGTGTGTGTGTGTGTGTGTGTGTGTGTGTGTGTGTGTGTGTGTGTGTGTGTGTGTGTGTGTGTGTGTGTGTGTGTGTGTGTGCGCGCGTGCGCGCGCGCCTTAAATATTTAGTTTTAGCCATCTTGATAATAAAGAGAAGCATAATACTGCAACATAATGAATTTTAACTATATGCAAAGTTGCTTAATTTGCAGACAAAGTCAAAGTGAAGTTCAGGGGGGTTACTGTAGTTTTTGGCCCAACAGTCAGGGTACTAAAATAAAACTGGAGGCTCATGTCTTCCTCGTAAGCAGAAGAAAAAAAAAGTAAATTAAAAACTATAAACCTCGATATATACCACGTGGAGTTCCTCAGGGATTAATGTGATGTACGCTGCTCTGGGTTTTTTATGATATCTCTATATATATATATATATATGCATATCTATATCTATATATATATATATCTTCTGATAAGAAGGTAGACTAATGTCATGTAGCTGAAGTAGAAAAAAAAAAAAAAAAATTGTCCCTTGGGGGAAACCGATGCTGCTGCTATTGAAGTTAACATCAAAACAAGAAGTAACAGACAGAATTATTAAAATCTACAAACTACATGAATATTTAACATATATCCACAGTTAAAGTATCACCTGCAGTGTTTTAGCTCTTCATACAGTTCCATGAAAGGTAGTTTTTGTATGTTGGCTTACTTGAAGGCTACTTTATAAATGTAAACTTTTTTTTTCATGTTTGAGTCGTCGGCACAGAAAACAAAGTTATACATTGAGGTGGATTCAAAAGCCGTTGTTGACTGTGATCATCTCCACATTGTCCATAAATGTCCATAAAAAATTAGATAAAGCCACTAACAAGTTTCCATGACGCCTTCTGTTATTGGTGGTGTGGCTCATCCTTTACCTCCGGACCACTGCTGCGACTAACTCCCGTCCTCTTGAAATCTCACAACCTGGTTTCTAACTTGTTCAGACAATTCCTAACCACGAGGAGTCATGTTGAATTAGCTCTACTATGACCGTGTTTGTGCAGTTAGAGTTGCAGTGTTCACAGGCAAACTGTCCGTGCTTCCAATGAGGTCGATGATCAAATGCTCAAGTGTACGTGCGGCTCCCTTCTCCAAGGACATGGGCATTGTAGCAACTAGCTGACATTAGCTAAAAATATTCTCTTCTTTTTTTTTTAAAGGTACAAGGTATTTGATTCCACGTCCTCTCGTGTTCGTATCTGTCCTTGCAAGATGAATAATTCAAAAGCTCATTTTCCGTCCATAAACACCTGCTGATCCCCACAGAGCTTATATGAAACATCAAGGCCCCTGAGCCGCTGTGCTGCCAGAGAATCCGGGAAGTGGTTTGCCTTCGATCTCGCTTTTAATAAACCCGAGGTTCGAAAGACATCACGCACCGACTTGCAGCAAGACCACACAGATAACAGAAAAGTGTGATTGCTGCCCAGAGGCTCATTGATCAAAGTCGGGGCCCGTTGACGGGCAGCTGGGCCTCCTCATTTCCCATCAAATTGCCTGGGACCATTGAGGAGCAAACAGCAACTGCTTGTCTTCCCTTAAGGAACGATGCCGGCCGGCCCACTAGGCGCTTTCTCTCCACTCGAGGCGTTTTTGTTTTGTTCTTCTTACGGGCTTCATTTGCACTCGGCAAAATTTCAAACAGCACATTTAACTCGGAGTGCTTTGATGGAGAGAGAGTCGAGAACGCATAACAGAAGGTCCGGTTCTAAGTGTTTTGTCGCTTTTTATAACCGAATACAGAAATGTCGTTGAGTTTCATAATCCCGCAAAGTTTTTTACATTTTAATTATGTTTTCAGTGTTTAACAGGATTACGGGTCAACGTAGGTGATCTGCATATCGGTCTGTGATCTCATTAGGTGAAGTCCGAACACTTATTCAGGTTTTTTTTTGTCTCTATCTGGAAAAAGATAGAGTTCATTCAGAGTCGGGAACTCTTAAGTCGCGGCTCTATTTTAATGTCAGACCAGTGTTTCTAGACTCGTCGTGTCTATAATACTCTCTGGCAAAGATTCATATTTCTTCATGGCTTTATGCTCATTTAAGGAAACATCCTGGAGAACAGGCTGCCTGGTCTCCGGGAATAATGCAGAGAGAAAAGACACCTATAATCCGGTGTCTGTAAATCATGTTATCTCATTTCAAAGTCTTTATGAAGTGTTGGGTTCTGTTTGTAGAATGTTGTCACACACTGTCTTCGAATATGCCAGTCGACAACTGTCATTTTCTTATTTTAAAAATAATAATGATGCAAGTCTTACTTTTCTAAACCTACCAATACTGTAGATCTATTGTTATGAGATGAAATCTGCACTTTTGATTTGATAAGAGACCAAAATTGAGCTTTAAGTCTTGCTTACGCTTCATAGTCTGCTCTTTCGTAGGAGATGAAGATTTTTAATCTGTACATTTTAAACACCCCTGCTCTCCTATTTTGAGATTAAGTGTCTTTGATTTTATTAAATCTAAAGATTCAAAGTCACCTAGTGTTCATATTTTCCCGTGGATACTACTATACCGCACACTAGCTATTGTTTCTTCTGTGCCACGTAAAATCTTCCAGAAGAAAAAAATCAACGGTTTCGCAGTTTTTGTTTTCAAGGTTTTACATTCTGCACTTTCGCCACAGTTGTCAGTGTGAAGATATTTACAGATATACTTTCTCTGTATTCACCATGGTGTAAAGGTGAAGCTCGATCTTTCCATTTCTTTCTGCATATTTCAAAGCGATGGGGACACATTCATAAAAGTTCCCCCGGACAGGATGTGGCTTCGGTGGCCCGCGTTCGGGTCCAATTATCTGCTCCTCCGGACTGTTCCTGTCAGCAAGAAGAATATGGTGACCTTTTTAGCAAAGCATCACACCCGGGAAGATCATAGCTGTGAATCCGCGCACCAGAAACACAATCAATATCCGCTGTCTGAGGATGAACTGAACCTGGGACAAGCAGGAACTCTGTGATTTGAGACCCTGAGTCCGTTTCGTTCGCATTTGACGTAACACAAAAATAATGAAGCATGGTTAGCATTCGGGGAATGCTAGGAAAATGTTTCCCGGATGATGAATAGCTGCAGTGGAGCTTGGGAGCTGGACAAGGAGAGGATAAAGGTGAAGAAATGTAATTAGAAAAGAGAGGAATTTGCCGAATGAAAGTGTGTGAGGAGGAGATCAGGAGCAAGGAGGACAGAAGGAGGAACGAGTAAATCAAGAAATGACTCGTTAGAAACTGAACAGTAAATAATAAGCGATATGCAGAGAGGGTAAAGGAGCCAAGGGGTCTAATTAAAGTTCATTCGCTTCCAGTGAAGGTCGTCTGGACTTTGGCTCGGTCCCTGTGCTCATCCCCTTCCACAAGCTGCAGTTCATCCGTTCCGAGTTAGGCCCATTTTAAAGAAGGCAAGAGGAACAAGGATCTGGACGGACGCAAGTCGATATTTAATCTCTCCACTGTCCTCCTTCCTCTGCCAAGGGACAGAAGCCGAGCGGAGGAGAGTGTCAGCGGGGCTGAAGTATGGGAGGCGGCGGAGCGGGGACGGGGGGCGGCCGAGCCCACACACTGTTTCTCACTTTATCCTTGAGAAATAAAAGAGAAAAAATGTGTCGGATCATTGAGCAGCTGTGAGAAACCGCTGTGATGTGAGATAACGCTGTGCGATCACACGAGAGGGTTTCACAGCTGCTTTGACCACAGTTTAGTAATGTGTGAAAGATCCCCGACTCTGCTAAAGATTCAGTTCCATAAGCTCCCGAACACAGTCGGCACCAGACCGAGCTCATCCGGCGCGGATCAGGTGAAACGAGGCCAAAGACGCTGAGGTGTGGAGATTTTTTTATGAGATTTCTTTCTCTTTTCACTTTCTTTAACATGGCGTGGAAGTGCATCGGCCTCGGTGGAGCAATGCGCTCTCAGGTCGCCCGTCTAGTTTCAAGATATATCAGACTTCATTATCACATGTACCAGAACCACTTAGAAAAAAACCCTGACTTCTTATATTCAATTGTTGGATGAGATTTTGCTACGTACAGTTTTTCTGTACAGAAATTTGTGAACTGATTCAAGACAGTGTATAAGTTGCTGACCGTACATTAATGAAGGTGTCTGGATTCATGGTCTAGCTGACACCATGAATAAACTCTGTACAAAGGGAAGCACTGTTGTGGAGGAGCAGAGGCATCGGGGCCACGTGCTGCTGTGATGATCACACGGTCGTCTCATAAAAAGACAAAAAGAAACCAGAGAGGAGCCTGAATAGATTTTTTAAAGAGGCAATTAGTCTGAGCAGGAGGCGGCTGGGGGATATGATTCATCTCTTTACTACTTGCCAAATGATGCACTTTAATCTGCATTTAATATGCCAACAAATGGAGAGAATCCTCTTCTGTTCAGCAGACGGAGAGGAGCATTGTTGGTCTTTCTTTTCCTTTTTACTGCCAGTTCGTGAGTCACTCTGTAACTTATATTCAAGAGTTTATCATTGCAGATGTGTTTGTTATAATGTGCAAACTGATGAGCAAAAGCCAAAGTGAGTATGGATGACTGGTCTCTCTCAAAACAATTGGTCTGAAATACATTTTGACTTTATATTTTTAGTCTCTGGAACCTTGTAAATCTTTTAAAAACAGGCGACAGATGAAATAGATCCCTTGTTTTAAAGCAACTGTACGTTTTTAGATAACGTCATCGGAATATATATACAGTGCTTGGGTTTGGGACTACTTTTGTTTTTCTAGTATATGTCAGTGTATCGTATGTTCCACGATGTGACTCGCAGCTTTTTGGAGGAGGAACAGAAAATACTTTTTGGTTTTTTTTACATTATTTTGGTGAATTTAAGGATTTTATTATTTGACCAAGCAGCAAGAGAATTTTACTTCACAAGAAATCTTGAAATGAGAAAGTTCCATGATCAATTCAAGAATACACCATGATTACAAAGATGGAATCAAGTGAATAACTTTTAAAACAAGATAATTAATCTCATATCTCCATACCTTAGATTTTAAATCTTGGCGAGCACAGAACAAAGTCGTTTACGTATGACAAGTGAGATGCCACCAAAGTGGTGGCAGCTTGTTTACTTCTACTGATGTCCACGGATTCGTCCATGGAGCTGCTTAATTTCACTTGCAGGTGAGCGTTCACAACCATGTTGGACGAACAGAGTTTATAAAGCAGGAAGAGTCTGAGTAAAACTGTGAGCTGCGGCGCTGCGGTCAGTCGGACTATTCACTCTACCGCCTCAGTTCTTTCCCTCTCTGTGTATGAACAATGTATTTTCATTACACAGCAGCATTGATTAGAGCTTTAATCGTAGACGTCATCGCCACCGCTTGTTGTTTAATTGCCCAGAATGCAGCGCTCTCCGACGGCGCCTTCCTGGTGTGAAGCAGAGATTGATCATGAAAGATGAAGTACTCGGGACGGGGCCCGTCTATACTGTCGGATGGAAGTATAATGAGGGAGAGGAGGAGAAGAAAGAAAGACAGGAAAGTGGTGAGGTGATGACCTTTTTCTTTGTCGTTGCCAAAAATGATGATTGAAGAAAACACGACAAATAACTTTGTGAAGGAGTCGGCGTTGTGAAATATCGACCGATCTGTCCCGAGCCATTTGAATAACAACGGAGATTAGAGGGGAAGATTAATACGAGCGTCCTCCGTTTCCTTCCTCTGTAATTAATAGTCCGGTTTTGAAACGGGGCTTAAAGGGTCATAAAACTTAATCAGCGCGTAATTAGAGTCAGAATCGAAGCTCCGTTCATTTGTCATGAGGCAACAGGTGCAATAACCCGACTCCGTCAACTGCAGCGTGGTGCAAACAACATGGAGCTGGTGCAGCGGAGCAGACGCACAAAAGATGTAATTTATGTACGATTCCATCCATTCTGTATATCTTCATGCACGTTTTCCATTTGTGCATACAAACAACCTGAGAGGATTTTTTTCTTCTTCTTCAGATGCACCCTGATGTCTTGTTGCCTGCTTCATCTTCACTTTCTTTTCATCACCAAGGATGTTGCGATTACTTTTCTTTTTCTTCTTCTTTTTTTTTTAAGTAATCACAGCATCCTTGGTCATGTTGCATATCATCTTGCTCTCTATCGCCATAGCAACTAATGCATCTTTTTTCACAGCAGATGCTTTGACTCGTCGTAGCAGGTGTTACTCATAACATTTATACCAGTTTTCTATTATCAGCAGGACCAACACCAAGATCCTGATTATTATTATTATTATTATTATTATTATTATTATTATTATAATCTGATTGTTATTTACGCCTGCGTGTTCAACAGTGGAACATTTCAGCGTGGCGTCTTTTAAAAGATAAAAGGCAGAGAACAACACTACATCGATACACGTGTTTAAGGAAGAGCAATAGCTTCTTTATTTCATTTATAAATCAGGACATTAAATGAATGAAAAAATGAAAGCATTGAGCAGCTACAGCCTCAAGTCATGTTCGGTACAAACCAAACTCCATACATCTGGATATGGATAGATCCGATTTAAAGATCCGATTTTGAATGCATCGCCGTTACTACGTTTACTCCTGGCGTCCACACTTTTCTGGAGTTTTTCCAACACCTAAATGGAAATGTCAGCAGGGCCGCGTTGACCTCCTTATAATCTTAGAACCAAAACATTCAACAAAACCTTCAACGGGACGTTAATTGGAAGCTGCTTTGGATATAAGCAGCAAATGAGTAATTGTACGTTATCAGAGAAACAAGTGGAGCCATTTCGCAGCTTCTCCCGAGGTTTTGTTTCTGGGGAAGCACAGATTTAACCAGTTTTAATTATCGGGTCTGGGTTTTTTTTGTGGACAGAAGGAGACCTCTGTGGATAATTTGTCTCCTGAAGGAATCCTTACTTACAAAACAAGCCGAGTTAACCAACTTTTAGCGGCAGCTCGCGTAAAGGTTGTCAGACGCTGTAAAAAGTCCATAAGAAACAGATTATTGACTCTTTTTTTTCAGTGCTGTTTCATACATCTCGAAATCTGTCTTCAAACACGTCTCCCATCCAGGATCCAGCTCACGCTGACAGCACGAGTCAGACGTGTTCACTGCAGCAGCAGAAGAAGAAGTGTGTTCTGGCCGTAGTGGAGCTTGTTAGCGTTGATTGATTTGTGAATACAGCTTTGATTGTGTGGCCCCTTCATTTGTAATCGAATGCTCCCTGCTGATTATCTGTGGGGGCAGATGTGTGAATGTCGGAGAGAGGAATTGCCGTCAGACCGCATCAAAGGGAAATAAAACAAACCCCCGGGAAAAAAAGCACAAAGCAACATTTATGGATTTTAGCACAGACAAATGAATTCATGATATCAGCGACTGTGAGCGGTTTTGTAAAGCGCGTGAGGCTCTGAGCGGTATTCAAATGCAGTCCGTTAACAAGGGGAGGGGCGAGTCGTCCCCTGTGATTCATTTGTCACGCGATTATGGCGACAGATGAGGTTAACGGTGTCAGCGTGAGGCGATAACACGACCAAAGCACCTGACACGAGTACTTGACACTGATTTTATGCAAATTTCCGGGGCTATTTGTTTCCACGGTCGACTTTCACACTGTTGGTCACTTGTCATCTATGTAACGGAAATTAGAGCTGCGACAGTTAATCGATTAAGCAGTTCAAGTAGTTTTTATGGGGGAAAAAAGCTTCTTAAATGTGAATATTTTCTGGTTTCTTTGTTCCTCTGTGACAGTGAACTGAATATCTCTGACGTGTGGACGAAACAAGATCGACATTTTTCACCATTTTATGAACCAAACAACTGAACGATTAATCGAGGAGATAATCGACAGACTAATCGATTATGAAATAATCGTTAGTTGCAGTCCTAATGGAAGTATTGATGCAGTTGAATCGGGAAGACGGCGACCGTGGATGTCTTAACGCAGAAGTATTTATCACAAGAGCCCAATATATTGGGGAGATTTCTGGTTCGTTACACAAATCAACAAGTGGTCAGTGCATACCTCATTTTTGTTTAGTTTTGGTGTTCTTGGCCTCTTCGTTCACTGTCTTTTTAATGCGAAAAATGTTCCTTAGTAAAAAGTAAAAAGTAATACAAAACAAAAAACAAGTGGTCAGTGCATGGTGTCCCAAAAAACCCCTGCCCATCTCCGGTCTCTGTGGGCTTATATTCTTATAAGAAAATACACAGTGGCCCCATAGTATCTCCATCGAAAAGCATTATTCACAGAACGTGTCAGAGTCCTAAGTGATGGTTGTAAAATTAAATCAGGCGAGGAAGACGCACAGATCCCGAGCGCGGGGCTAAAGTGCAGTTAGAGGCGGAGGCGTTGTTACAGCTTCACGATGAGGGTCCCTGATTCAGAGAGCCGGCCTCGTCCAAGGTGGGATTTGTGATGGATATAGTCATTATGCTCTTTCTGCCGCTGCCCTCCAGGCTCAGCCCCCTGATAGAATGTGAAATTACATATAAAGGCCTTTTGAATGACGTATTAAACAGTTCTGGTCCTGAACCCGTCGGGGAGCGGAGGAGACTTTAATCCTAGTGTAATTATTTCTGTTCCCTGCCTGACCTGAGAGAGGCAGAGGCCTGCAGCCGTATTATTATTATTATAATTACTATCCTGCTCTGATCCGTGAACGTTTTCATACACCTCCATCTGTTCCTCCACCTCTTCTCCGACCCTCGATCTATGATCCCGCGCATGTCGACAGCCTCTGCCCCGTCCGCCCTCCGCGTCTTGCTCAGCCCCGCCCGCCATGCCTCTGTGTTCCCTCCCGTCCCTGCAGGTGGGCGACCAGATCCTGGAGGTGAACGGCCGCAGCTTCCTGAGCATCCCGCACGACGAGGCCGTCCGCGTGCTGAAGTCGTCGCGGCACCTGATGATGACGGTGAAGGACGTGGGACGGCTGCCGCACGCCCGGACGGTGGTGGGCGAGACCAAGTGGATCGCCAGCTCGCAGATCGCCGAGAGCTCCGCCAACAGCAGCATGGCGAGGTGAGCGTGGATTAGAGTGTCTCTCTAATGAGTTTCATATTACCTGTGTACCCACTAAAAGCACAGAACACTGAAGACATCACAGATTTCATGATTTACTGGGGGTTGTGTTAAACAAATCTTAAGCTACGTTAGTTTCCTTGACGGAACTGGCACAAGAGACAAGCTCCAGACTCGAGAGCAGCGCAGCAGGAAAAAGAACATCACAGACGATGAAGAGAACTCCCAGAAATACATCGTCTCCCTCGCAGAGTCTTTAACCCTCTGATATGATCACACGTCTGAACGTTTGTTCCCCAGCGACCAAATTAAAGTCTAATGGAAATGCCAAAACTACTTTTTTTTTCATCAACTCAAAAGCACCCAACGCAACCGCAACACTAGTCACAACTTGTAATTCCTCCCCGATTCTCTAAAACAAACATGGCTACAAAGCATATTTAACATTTACACCAACAATTACAATTAAACTCTGACGAATCCACAGAGATGTTTTGTCGTGCTGAGACAGATGATCATGTTTTCACATTTTTTTCCCGTCCCTATGCAGAAAAGATAAGACAAAGCTTCTGTTTTATTGGTAAATTAAAATGCCACCCATAATTTCTATGAATTTACATGAAGGTCGTGAAAAGATTTGAATTATTCCCACTTTTTAATAATCCAAAAGGGAAACGGGAACATTCAGCATGCGGTAGGTAGAAATGCTGCGTCCTTGGAAGGCTGGTTGTCGGAAAACATTTTTCTGTTTTCAGTTTGAGTCTTTAGCGCGTTGAGTGCATACAATTCAATAAATCCCATAAATAAATTTCCATACATTCACAAATTGTTCTACTTTTTGGCAGATTTTAAGAAGTAATGTCGATAAAAACAAACCAGGGGGTGAAAAAGATATTCTCCATCGCCTCATCCTCATTTTCCGTCTTTGCCATGTTGTTTACATAAAGTTATTTCAAATCCCATAAATAAAATCTCATCATCATTGGATCTCTGCAAGCGGAGCAGGTAATAAAGTTAATGCAAATGTTGGGTGATGCTGTAGCAGGTAGGATTGATGCTTTAAAGAATCTGCTCGTGTCGCTGCCATGTTTCACTTTTTAAGTCAGCGGGATTTTAGTGCTCTCCACATTAGCAGTTTATAATTTAGCACCTTGTCTTTAAACGATGCCAAACTTCCTGAAAGCGGCCGAGAGCAGCGGAGGGCGGAGACGGTTTTAAAACCACTCAGAGACGAGAATCACCGACTGAGTAGGTGTCAGAAGTCGACCGGGCTAATGAGTTTGAACCGTCTGCATGTGGGATCTGTTTCGGACTCTGGTTTAATCATATCTATTTTTTTTTCTATTATTTCTGTCCCCCCCTGAAGGCAGCACTTTGAGCTGAAGCATTTACTAGATGGATTTGGATTTAGAGCCTATTACTTTTAGGATATTAAGAAAAATCGACTGGAGTCATTTCAGCCAGGCAGGAAAATGGAGCTGGAAAAAAAAAAAAAATTACACATTTTTAAAATTGCGCCCCCTTAGCGTATTCCGAGAGAGAGAGAGAGAGAGAGAGAGAGAGAGAGAGAGAGAGAGAGAGAGAGAGAGAGAGAGAGAGAGAGAGAGAGAGAGAGAGAGAGAGAGAGAGAGAGAGAGAGAGAGAGAGAGTGTGTGTGTTGGTGTAAGTTAGTGGCTTTTCAACGTCTGTACTTTTCACATTTCCTGTGAAAAAATATACTGTAGCTGATCTGTGCAGCAGTTTCTGCTGCAACATTAAAGGCCTGACGGAGATTTTTTTTTAAAAATATGTCTGATCTGTGAATCTGCGCTGCCGTGCATTTTATCAGCCTGTGATAAACGAGAAATATGTTCAAAAAAAGATGAGAATCTATCAGTCAAAAGTATCTCAAATCCTCTTTTCCGCGCCTGGATCCCAAGAAAAAAATCAGAAGATATGTAGACGTCCTGGTGTGCGAGTGTGTAAGTGCAGTCTAAAAGGTATCAGCACCAATCTGTCATATCACAGGTCGGTGGCAGGTCATAGAATAGAAAAAAAACTCTCTGTAACTCTCAGTGACACGTATTTCCATTTTTACATATCCCATTTTCGTTTTCCTTGTTCTTAGTTTAGTTCGTTTTGTTATGCACCAAATCAGCGAAGCAAATTCCTTGTATACGTGAAAACCTACGAGGCAAAAACACGATTCTGATTCTGTTAAAAAAACAAGACAAGAGTGTTGCTGCAGTTTGTAGCCCGGTCATGTATCAGTGAACAAATCAGGGTGAAGGTCGTGATTGCATTGTAATCAACACACCAGTCACGTTATTATTTATGTGTGCGTTTCCTTCAGTGATTCATTAATTTTGATTTGACCTCTTCCTGTGTCTCTCTGCAGCTTCTCAGTCGAACAGGGAGCATCTGCAGCAGGAAAGGTGAGATTCACAAGCAGCCATTTCTTCTTTCTGTGTGTGTGTGTGTGTTTACGCTAAATACAGGACTGTGTGTGTGTGTTGAGTGTTTCTCTTGGGATGTAATCATTTTTCTGGTAACACAACCTCTGGTCTGGAAAAGTCTGTATCATTTGTTGGTCCCGACTTTGTAAATGTAAGTTGTCGGGCTATTTGGTTAGACTACGAATTCTATTATTTATGAAAGAAATCGGGCATTGTAATCCCAACTCTGTGAAAAGCGTCGATGCGGCGGGCCAGCTGGTGTTGTGTGGTTTCAGTTGCTGTGCTCCTGACCGGACTGTCAACCTTTTTTCAGATATGGTGATTTGGCTCTGGCCAGCAGCAGCGGAGGAGGAGGCTCACTGCTGCTGCAGTCAGTTGAATGTCGGGGGGAGACAGTTTGGTTTGTTTCACGGACGGTGGTGCGCTGTGGTTTTGGCCACAACGCGTAATGTTCCGATTGTGTCCGCAGAATCTCATGTCATATAATCTATAACTCTCAGGCTAATTAATACTTCAGCGATTTCCCCGGCGGTTTTTTGAAACGCACGCATCAGCAAAAGAAACAGGCCTGTGGTAAGTGTCATCACACAGCGAACTTCCATTGTCTTTCCTGTTGACTTTGGCTGTGACTTTGTAAAAGCGGGAGGCGGCGTGTTGCGACGGAGAAGTAAGAGGAGGAAAGTTGGAAGAGACAGCGGCTGAAGGCGGAGGAACGGGAGGAGGGGAGGAAGCTGAATGGGAGAGTTTGCGTTTTATTATGAAGCCCCGTTGCGCAGTCATCGTTCGGCATCATGCACAACACCGTCACGCAGAACGCAGTGAATGAAGATGTAGGTGGGAGGCGTGTTATTCTGTGAAACACATTTCCTCCAGACTGGGGTCAAAAGAGGTTTTTAAAAAAGTAATTTATAGTTTTAGCCATATAACACAATCACCGCTTTGATTACCTGCCCCCTTTTTGTCAATGGTGCCCTTTCTCAGACACAAAAACTGAGATGGATGTATGGAGGGCACTTCCATCTAATCACAAGGCTGCGAGATTAAAAGAGAAAAGAAAAGAGTAATCTTGCAGGAATATGCCCGACATTAATAAACGTTGCGGTGTTCCTACAACAGGGGAACGGCTGCCAGATCCATCCACTCTCGCAGAGCAGCACATTTGTACATGTCGAAACTGAAAACAGGTCATTGATCAGGCGCGCCCCCCCCCACCCATCCCCATCCCCTCCAGGCCGCGTGGGCCGAGGCACGGTCCAGTCGAGTTCACTTGGAACTGCTCGGTCAACGGGTGTCTTCGATTGTTTACACCATCCGTCAATGACAGTTGGAAGGAGAAATAGCTGCACGCTCTCAGGTTGTCCCAGTAGTTTCCTCTAGTTTCTCTTTTCTCTGTAGATACAACTTCAGAGTGTTTTGCTGAAGTTGTTGATTCGTGAATCTTGAAGTGACCTGGAAGTATTTCAATCGGCAGCCATGATAAGAGCTGTTTGGATTCACTAACTGTTGAGGAAAGGTGCTCAACTCGTTTCCTATCTTTCTTTAGCAGAGGGTACACCGGAGCTTCCTGTGCGAAAGGAAAGGAGAACTAGACGCCCCACAATTCATTGCGGCAGCGATATTGAACGTGACGCGCCATGCAGGAAAGTAAAAGATTAAGTTAGAAGAATTTAATCGTGAATTAGAAGAAGAAGGAGAAGAGTATGAATTTGACCTAGAAGAGACGCACGCCATCATGTAAGTTACCGTTGCCTATGAAGCATTTACATCCTATGAATCCTCTTTACTCCTTTCCTTGACCTCATGACGTTTTCCACAGAGGTCGAGGAATAGTAGAGAGACTTATCAGAACCCACCCCCGTGTCCTGTGGTGGCGTGGCAGCATCCCTTTCTTTCCACTTGACAGCTGCATGACCACAAGAGGACAGCATGATTATAGATCATTCAGACCCATCGTTTGAACTTATGACCGACGCTGTCATTTTTCTCTTGAGGGCGGTTCCCGTCAATTACTCTATTTAGCGCTCACACTGTGATACTGTAGTCGTGGTGCCCGTCAACGACAGCATCTGTGGATTTTCCTTGGCGTCGTGTTACTCGTCACGCGTGAGGAGACGCCTCTTGCTCCCCAGAAGCCTCCGGCGGTCGGCGTGGAGAATTTACGACCACTCGGCCGCCTTCATCCTCTCTCGGAGGATTAACAGGACGCTTGCCTTCACACTCTCATCCAGCGCGTGTGTGCCCATGAATAATGTAAGTCAAGCGTGAGAGGTGAGACACATTGCGACCGTTTAGCTGCGACTGTGATCTGAACTAGATTTAAGAACTGGATTGTGAAGAAGGTCAGGAGCGTTGATTTACGGGAAATTTCTCTTTTGAAAAGTTTTTTTTTTTTTTTTAAGTACCGGAGAAAGGTTTCAAGCATTTTTTATGGAAATGATTTATTTGTTTGCCGTTTCTAATTAATTCCACAGTTCACTGTGAAATTGAGGTGACGTGACAAAGGGTCTCGAGGCTCCCGATCCGAGCCTTTGATGTCACAGTAATATGACTGGTTATGTCTCTACAAACTGAAGTTTTCACATCCGCATCACCGGCACACACACATAAACACACACACACACGCACACACAAAATGAGCGAATCCGTTTCAAAGATTTTCCTAAACATCCATAGATGCAAACATGTCGTGATATTTGTGATTTGTGATTTTTGCAGAGAACCACGTCCATCCTTTCATTAGTCCAACGTTTATTAAAAACATGAACACTGAAACCGTAGAGTTGATGTGGAGGATCAATAGTCTATAAGACACTGTTTATCCACTCGGGTTTAAAGGCGAAGCCGCACGTGAAAGTGTCATCAGGTGTGAGACGCCACACCGACAGTTCATTCAGGCGTCTCTCACATGAAGGCAGAGCAGAGAAAAAGCTCATCTTGACATTTAAAGGAAAACCTTTTCATGGATTTTCTTCTTTTTTTTCGGTTGAGGCCCGAGTTCATTTAGTAAAAAAACAAAATCAGAAGGGAAGTTGTTTTTTTCCCCAAAATATTTTTATTCATGAAAACAAATCACGGACCAGCGTGGGGCCTGCTGGGCTTTTTATCACCGTTGAACGTTTATTTATTTATAGAATAATAACAAGATTCTAATAAAAACCATTTTGAAACTTGACCACAGAATATTTAATTCCATTGTTCGATATTTTGAAAACGCAGGAATTGCTATTTTATACTATCGGCAACTAATAAAAAAGGTGGAATTTGAATTTAAATAAAAGGCAAGTCACTTAAAAACATAACATAGGTAAAAAGCATCAAGGAACAATAAGGACATTTGATTATGGATTATTATTGTTATTAATACAGCGGGCAGATCTCCGTGCTCCTATTGACACAAGCAGGCAAAAATCATTAAAGAGCAGAATAACCTGATGTATTTGTCAGTCGGCACGTCGGTGTCCTGTCGTCCTCTCTCCACGTGCGGCAGCGTCAATATCTGTGAATCATCCGTCTCCAGCTGCTCCGTCGTCCACTACGATCCCTTCACGTTCGCTCCTCAGGGTCGTGGATTGTTGTTTGTCTTGTTGCTGACTTGTTATTACAGTGTCAACAGTATGATTTTGTTGGAACCACGCTGTGTGTCCGATTTCAACCCCTTGTCCTCCGGACCGACCTTGTTGATGTAAACGTTGTTCGATGACAGCGGTGTCCTTTGACCCTCAAATACTATGTTTATGTGCGTTTCCACCGGAGAAGCACTGGTATTTATGCAGTTTGTTGCCTCCATAATTATTGACTCTATATGTGATGGGGTCCAACATAGACACAAACATTTCTGCGTGTCTGTTTCCTCCTCTGTGTCGTAGAAGGTAATTTTCAAAACACAGGCCACAAATGAACACAGCAGGAATCTGCTGGTGTTTGCTGCTGGTGCTTTTCGGGTGCGTTACCATGGAGATGTAACGGATCATTAACTCGGATCTGAAAACACCACAGCACAGTTTATTTTTTTAAAAGAAGAAGAAGAAGCCTGTGGACACGTTTGTGTAGGTTCGTTTTCACAAAATCAAGTTTTAAAGTCTTCCTCGAAGATGAGGTAGATCGGTGCGAACTTGACAAAGCCCCTGTGCACAAACCGCTCTCTATGAAATCATGGTTTCCCCAAAGTGCGTTGATCTGCCCAGAGCTCTGACTGCAACCACAGACAACACCGTTAGCATCGACGCTCCAGCAGCCGTGTCAGGAGACGTTCTCAAGAAACCTGTAAGAACATTGAAGTGGAGGAGAGTCAAAGCGTTACAAGCTCAGAATAAACCAAAACAACTTTAAGGATATGCAGGAGGTTTGTCCGCAGCTCTGTGTGTGTGTGTGTGTGTGTGTGTGTGTGTGTGTGTGTGTGTGTGTGTGTGTGTGTGTGTGTGTGTGTGTGTGTGTGTGTGTGTGTGTGTGTGTGTGTGTGTGTGTGTGTGTGTGTGTGTGTGTGTGTGTGTGTGTGTGTGTGTGAGACAGAGAGACACAGGGAAGGGAAGAGAGAGCGAGGCATTAAGTTGGAAAGAAATGTAGCAGCAGGGCTTTAGGGCTCGGCAGTAAGGAGGAAGGTGATAATTCACACCTCTGCACTTCTTCCAAGTGAGACGGAGATCCTCTGTTATTGTCGACGCACACTGCAAACACACACACACACACACACACTCTGTGTCAACATGTCCTCAACATAAATATTAATCTCTCTTTGAATGATCTGCCAGTGACTGTGCAGCTTAAACAACCAAAGAGGGCTTGTGTTCGTCTTCTAATTTTCTGCATCCTCCTGTCATCCCTTCCCTGGGCTGGTGCACATCCCCACGGACAGATTTTCAGCAAACTTGTTGAGGAAATTACTTGGGAGAGTATCTCCACTCTCCCATGTCTGGAGCTGATAGATTGTGGGCAGGGGGATCAACACCTAATACAGAATACACTCGTACAGAGCAGGGACGGTGTTAAAGGGGCAGTATGCGATTTTGGAGAAAGATTGTTTTGTTATTGATGTTTTGATTGATTTCTCCTGGTGCTGCTGATGGTCAGTCTGACTGACAAGACGGTCGATGTGATTGTGACAGAGAGAGAATGAGCGAGAGAGCAGGGGATAGAGCGCTGCACACAGCTCTACGATTGAGGAATGGTGCAAAATGCTATATTCAAACGCATGCAGGGTATGTGTCGCCCCCCGGATGTTTTTCCATTGAAACTCAAATTCAGCACCGAGGTTGGTAAACTTGTCATTAATTGAATGATGTCGGAAACCGTAGAAGAGAAAGAACAAATGCATTCACACACAGAAAATGAAACGGTCTTGCTAAAACCTGAAGGCCCTAAATTCAAAAACATCTGGTTGCTCAAAAACCGCAGAGGCTTCAAGCTGAACGTGAAGCTGTTGCACATTCATCATCGAGATAAATCCCTCAGCCGTCTGGGGAATGACAAACCTAATTCTCAGAGCTTCTGGCCCCCCGACGTAAAAAAAATCCCCCCGCTAGCTTCCAGAAATCCACGATGGATTCAATGTAATTTCCAGAGGTTTCTACAAAACAGCATAAGCAATAAACAAGACGTATGCTGTGATTACGTTGGATTCCCAATGCTTGAAAAGAAATGTATGGGTCGAGGCTGCGTTAAAGGAAAAAAATATATATATTTTCTGAGTAATAGCTCAATGTAATCCACTGGCTTGATGATGAACGCTCTCAGATGGGGAGTGAACGGTGCCACATCAATTTACTGCACCGAGAGGCTGCGGAGGATTTCATCCAGCTTGATTGGATCATATCGTGCCATGTTTAAGGTTCGTTGTTGTTGGTGGTGATGGTTTGGTTATTTTTTTACCCGTATATGACGTAATCTCTGTCACTCAATTATTTCTCATGCAAATGAAGATCATCAAACTGAGCAGAGTGGCTCATCGCGCCTCAGACACCCGCTCTATTATTTTACGAACAGTTAAGTTAGATTGCTTTCTGATTTTCTATCACAAATACTTAAATGTTCTCGTCAATATTTGCATTTTATAAATT
Organism: Scophthalmus maximus; assembly: GCF_022379125.1. NCBI lineage: Eukaryota > Metazoa > Chordata > Actinopteri > Pleuronectiformes > Scophthalmidae > Scophthalmus > Scophthalmus maximus. The sequence continues at coordinate 2,898,195 of NC_061534.1, forward strand.
ATAAATTATGGCAGTTAATGGGTCAGTTAATGGCTTGTGTCCTCATAGAATATTCCAGTAGTCGTCAAATGCTTTTATAGTTGTTGTTTTTTTTTTACAATTGCGTAGACAATTATATATAATGCATATTTAACAACTGCATCCCTCCCCACCCCCTGGGAGACAGGCATTTATAGAATATTCCAGTTTGAGATTTATGAACCATAGACTTACAATAATCTGTTTTATACAGTTTTATAAATCAAAATCTTTCGAACCTAAAGTCGTTCCACTTTATTTTATACACAGATTGTTTGTACGTTGCTCATCATGACGAAAAGAGGTTTGTACCAAAACTACAAACTCTACAATTTTACTGACTGACGTAAAAATCATTGATGAATCATCGGTGAATTAATATGATAACTAGAAGGGCGCTCAGCGAGCCCAAGCCTTCGCTAAAGGCTAACGCTCTATGTCGTCACGTCCAAGGAAGTAAAAACATTTCCAGATCTGCCCCTTTGTCAGGAATATTTCGAAAAACGAAATCGCTGTACGTCAGTTTAAAACATGGAAAGTTAAACACGTAAAAGGGAAGTGAGGGAAGACAAGACACCAAACACAAAGACCAAGTTGAAGTCTGTTGAAGCGAAGCTTGAACCAGCGTGATATCAAAATCAAAATGAGATCCCACCAGTCTGCTGCACTGATGCACACTGAGACATCCAATATGACTGCAGCTGAAATACGTCTACACACACACACACACACACACTTTACTTACCAGCGTTAACAAAGAGCAGGAGGCATATCAACTGTCGGAGAGCGCTCAGGAGCAATATAAACGCTTTATAAATACTTTGACAGCGGGTCTGATGACGGTTTATCGAGCCTGTAAAAGTTTGGTCTCTTCAGAGACGCCGGTTGACTCGGGCTCCGTCTCCGTGACGTCCCCGAGCAGCGGCAGCAGGTTTGTCACTCTAACAAGAACGACAAGTGTCTTGTCTCGTTCGGAGAGGAACAGGGTTTTTTTTATTTCTTCTGAATCTAAAGTTCTGATGTAGATGTTGTCGTTTCATTTCGTACTTTTGGAAAACTGCTGAACCGCTTCAAACACTTAAATGTCCCACGTTCGTCCAGAGTAGGCCACGGTGCATTCACTTCCCTAATGTAGGCAAGAATTCAGCGTGATAAACAGATTGGGAGAGTGTGATAACTGACCACTATCTGACTGTGGCAGCAGGTCCTGGTGCTGCGATAGGAACAGGGTGCGCTTCACTTCCTGTCGATGTGCGGAACGAGGCCTCGTCGTGTGACGGAGTGGCTTCTTCAACGCACCGAATTTGTTTCATGATAATTTGTTGTCAGAGGTGTTACTTACTTAAGCAGCAGCGTTACGTCTCTGTAATGTGATTAAAGCCAGAACACTGTCACCCTGAGAGCAAAGGTGTCTGCCAGCATCGGTGCCAGTGAAGTGCTAACTATGTCTCTTGTTAAAACTTCAGATTTATTGTGTTTTTAAAACGTGGCAGAATGACGACATGGCAGAGTTCAAATACCGAGATCTGCCCCGTGAGGTTTTCGACCCAATCTGTCTGAAATCGATTTTTACAGTGTTATCTGAAAGTCTTTCCTCTTCTTCCTTTCCAGCTATTTTTCAAATCCTGTTTTCTTTTTTTATTGTCAGAGAAAAGGGCTCGAGCCAGAAACGCAGACCGAGTGCAGGGATGCGAGAAATCCGAAGAAACTTCACGTTGACCAGAAAGTACACAAACACACAGAACGCTGAACTGGCAGCATGTTCGCTTCGACGTTGCCTCCGTTAGGACTCTGATGCTGCTCTGCAGGAAGTCGAAGACGTTACTGTTTCTGGCCATGTGAGCGATGAGAAAGAAATAAAGATCAAACAAAGATGGTGGCGTCATTTGTGGCAACAATCTTCGGACAAACTTTGACTTTGACTGTCGTTGCAGACAGAACATCCCCACCGGTGCGTCGGGCTCCGTGTGCGGCACAGTGACCCTGTGGCAGCAGAAGAGAGAGGTCTTTGTGTTCCGGGAGTTAATGTTGAGGCTAATGGAGGCGTAAATCTAGAAAGCACAGAGGAGAACAGGTTTATATCTTTTGGGGGGGGGGGGCCTCTTTCTTTTTTTACTTTATCTCTGCTTTTGTTCTGTCTAAATTGAGTGGAGCTGAGGCAGAGATAAAGCGTGTGACATTTCCAGGTCTTAAACGCATCCAGTTATCTGATCTGGCCTTATCTGATTTGCTCCCTATCGATTGAGTGTCGATTGGCAGCGACTGTTGTTGTTGCTGTTGTTGTTTGTTTAATGCGATAAAAAGGGCCAATCGGCTTATCTGGCATTTGACCAACCCGGAGCCAGAGAATGACCTCAGAGATGGGCCAAGTCCAACATCTGGAAAAAAATCGTGGTTCTCTCTCTCCGTCCTCGACCACTTCCTTATCCAAAGAGGACCCTCATTAGCAGGAGACTGCTGATGTTCCACCCCGGTTGAGCGACGACCTGTTTCATTATCTCCCTCCATGTTGTCAATCTGCCCTCTGATATGCCGGCGTCGTGTGGTCCCGTCCGCTCGCTCCACGCTGCCCTTGAGTTAAGTAGCCGGGACACGGACTCATCGGGAGGAATTCTCCTGGTTGGCGCCGAGGTGTTTTAGGATTCGTGCTGGGTGGCACCAGAGGTCACCTTGGGCATTTAACAGCTGTTGGCTCCTGCGCCGTCCGGGACTGTTGGAACGCGACCGCCGCCGATAATACAGACAGACGAGTACGATGACGGGTTGAGGATGAGGTGGGAGGCGGAGGCTGCAGACACTGTGAACGCAGGCAGACACACACACACACACACACACACACACACACACACACACACACACACATACACACACCCCGGAGCTGTGACTTTGAAGTGGCGTCTTTGATTAAGGAGTTAATTATAGAAAAGCTGCGCGTGCCGGCGAGCAGATAGCCAAAGTAAAAGAGAAAGACATCGGCGCAGATCTGCAGAGCATAGAAGTGATATTGACAGCTCATCAGTTTGTGAGGTGTCAGTGTCGCTCTTCTGCTGGCGCACAGGAGCCAGAGAAAAATAAAAACCCCAGCACAGTTTGTGTCCTGCTGCAAAGGAAGAAGGATGATAGTTTATAGATCTGGGATGAAAAGACTGATGGTTGGTTCAGTTTACTGTGGGTGTAATTTATGGTCTTGTTCTGTCGCTTTCCTTTGTCTCCCCCCCTCCTCCCCTGCTCCTCCGTCACCTCTGGGTCTTTTCGGTCACCTCCAGCTATATCACCTCTCTTACTTCCCTATCCATCACTACTTCACTTCTCCTTTTCTCGAGCTCTCCTCCTCCTCCTCCTTCATCAACGGCTTCCCTCCCTGGGGGGTTCACACATTCATTCAAGGATTTATAAATATAATATAACGTAAAGTTGTTCATGTTTGCATGATGATTTTGAATATGTTTGAGCCCTTAATGAGGAAATGTTTGGACAGGTACAGGTGGTCCAGTGTGCGGCATGAGGAACCTTGAGTCCTCAGTTTTACTTCCACTCTTTTACCTAATCAATATTTAATACCTTTTCCGTCAACCTCTTCATGCTGTTCCACTCTGTCTTTTCTCATTTGTCATTCCTCCTTTCCACCGTCATCCTCGTCTTCTCAATCCATGTCTAAGACATGATGTAATGTCGTTTTTTCCGCTGCCGCCACCTCCGCCCCAAAAAGGTTAATAAATAAGAAATAAACACGTTTCTGAAAATGTTTCTAAATATCCGTCTCTTGTCCTTCTCCCGTCTACATCAGCCCGGGTTCTATAGGGGCGTGGCGGGCTCGCAGGTGACCCTGTCCAGCCTGGTGAACCAGTCGCGGGCCATGCTGGAGGAGCAGGCGCGCCACCTGCTGACGGAGGCGGAGCGGCAGACCATGGTGTACTACGTGGAGGAGTACCGGGACGGACACGTCGGCGTGGAGCAGCTGGTCATGGCGCTGTTCGAGCTGCTCAACACGCACGCAAAGGTGTGTGTGTGTGTGTGTGTGTGTGTGTGTGTGTGTGTGTGTGTGTGTGTGTGTGTGTGTGTGTGTGTGTGTGTGTGTGTGTGTGTGTGTGTGTGTGTGTGTGTGTGTGTGTGTGTGTGTGTGTGTGTGTGTGTGTGTGTGTGTGTGTGTGTGTGTGTGTGTGTGTGTGTGTGTGTGTGTGTGTGTGTGTGTGTGTGTTGCTTTGAGGGTTGAATTGAAGTTTTCTGAGATTTATGCCCAGGCCCTTTTTGTCGATTGCTTACAGTTCTTGTGGTGTTTTTCTTTCCGTCCCGGCTCTTAAAGGTCTCTTGGTTTTTCTTGTGAAAAGACAATAAATCAAAAGCATTTTATTTTCCAATTTATCAAGTAACACTGCTGTACTGTATCACACTCCCACAGTTTGCAGCTGCTTTGTCCAGCACTCAGAGCTGTTTCTGGTTCAATTCTTTAGAATTTATCGTTTAAATTTATTCTTACACACATTAAAGAGTAAAACTCTGTTTAATGACTTGTTCTTTAAATCTCCATAAAACAGAATTGAGGCCAGAACGAATGGTTGTCCGAATTTACGATGGATGAAAGGCAATAAACGGAACCGTCTCTGCTTCTTCCTCCAACAATCACAAATGTTTAATAAGGTTTTAAAGATTTTTTTTTCCTTTACTAATGAGCGACAACTGGTTATAAAGTATAAAAAGCCTAATTTTGCTCCTTTGAAGAGAACTCTTATGATGGAGGAAAAAAAATCGAATTCAAAATCATCAGAAAGGTTTGTCTCATCTTCGGTCGTCTTTCTCTGATCTCACAAATCCATGAAAGTGTCGGCAACTTTCAATTCACTTTGAATCAAAGAGGAGTTTAACCTCAGGTTTGGAAACAATTGAACCTTTTAACATTTTATGTCAAATAAATTTGACATGAGAAGTTTAGGTTCAACAGAATATTGAAACAAAACATTATTGAATCCTGGTTGAATTGGTCAAACGTGTGCCTCCTCGCCCTCCTGCGTCTCCCCCTCTGTGACCCTCCTCCCCCCTCCCTCAGTTCTCTCTGCTGTCCGAGGTGCGAGGCCTGGTGGCGCCGCAGGACCTGGAGTGTTTCGACGCGATGGTGCTGCGACGGGAAATCCAGGCGCTGAAGGCGCGGCAGGGCAAAGCCGGGGGCGCCGCGCCGCACCCGGAAACCCTGTCCATGGTGTCGTACCCGGACACGCTGACCTCCTCGTCGGCCAGCTTCATGACCAACACCACCCTCAGCTCTGCACGGGTGAGACGGGGGTCCTGGGGTTCACGTCATCTCTCTCTCTCTCCGGCTGCTCAAGATTTAATATTCCCACCGCTGCGATCATTTGAGCTGCTACGACAAAAGAGGGTTGATGGATGAGTGTGTTCGGATTGTGATTGACTGCTTCTCTGCTCAGTAGTCTTCTCTCACCTCTCCTTCCTTTTTGTCGTGTGGCTGAACGGCGACACGTTTCAGTCTTTCTGCTGATATTTGATAGCCTGTGTTTTTGTTCCACCTCACGCACCCTGCCCCCTCCAAAAAAACCTCCCTCCCCCTCTCCCCCTTTTGTAGGAGAGGCTGCTCTGGCTGATAGATATGATGGAGGTAGGCATCACCGCTGAAAGAGATAAATGCTTTCCAACACCAACCAACACAGATGTGATTTGTGTTTTTTGCTCTCAGTTTGTTTGGAGTGATTCTCTTCTTTCTTATTCTCCGCCTGTATGTGGAGAGAAGCCGTACAGTAGAGAGTGATGCGTCACTCCCACAGTCTGAGGTGTCGACAGTTAAGAATCCGAACACTCGCTCTGTTGTGTTGTCACGACTGTGTGACCCGCGTCCTCGTCTATTGATCTGACTCTTCCATTATGTGAGGATGAGATCAGACTTCCTCAGGAGAAAAGTAACAGCCGGGCTGTTTCCTCCCGGGGAGTTTTTGTGCAGACAGAAATGTATTCTCAGAAAATGAATGGACACATTCCTCGTCTGAAATTAAAGTCACGTCGTGCGAATATGTTTTGGCCACAAACCCATTTGCATGCTCTCTCATTATCATTCATCTTCAGTTTTATCATAGAATGATTTTCTGAGTTCACTGCAAACTACAGTGATCGTGTCCTCGTGCAGCAGGAAACATGTCGGTGTATGCCGACATAGGATTCAGGTGAACATTGGTTCCACTGATTTGCTTTTACTCAGTGAAATGTATTTTTTTTAAACATAATTATTATTCTGTTTAAAATATTTAAGTCATATCACTAAAACCAAGTTTTACACCTCAAACTGCTTTTTTTCCCAGTGAAGAACTCAATTTCCGTTCCCACAGTGACACAACCCTACAAACGCGCGCACACACACACACACACACACACACACACACACACACTTACAGATGTGTACACAGTGTCAAAGCAGACAACGGAGCCGTTGACTGTCAGTCATATTGTTATTCAGATGCGAATGCATCATGTTGCATATGAGTCATTTACTCTTAAAGTGAGAAAAATAAATCACGCAACAGTCAAAGTGGAGCACAATTTAATCATAAAGTTAAGAATTATGGGCGACTACGGTGCAGAGAAACGGGTTGAGAACCACTGGCCTGGACCACCGTGTTCACCCTGCGCTGCACCACTGTTTAAAGTTGGTCACTGTGCCAGTTTCTGTCGATCACGGTGCCGAGAGACGTGTCAGACGACGTGTCGGAGCAATTACAGCTCGCCGTCTGTCAGCCGGGGCCAACAGGGACCGACGGACGGGGAGGGGAAGGGCCCGCGGCGTCGGGACCGGTAACAGACGTGTCACGTGGCGTGTCACAGATATTGTCAAACTGGAGAATCCTGACATCCTTGTCTCTCCATCATCGTCTCATGAGGTGTCGCAAACACAGAATCACTTCGTCTTCCAAGATAACAAAACCGCCGCCCTGCATAAAGATGAGACACACACACACACACACACACACACGCACACACACGCACGGCGTCTCCTCATGCAGACAGTTGATAAACTCTGGTGATACAGAAATTGTCTGTAACTGCTCCCCGTGACGCTACGAGTGGGTAATTAAGCCCAATCGATGGAGGCTTTTGTTTCAGTTTAGCTGCAGAGTTAAATTCAGTTCATTTCTCTGAACTCAACGTCATCGTCCCCCCCCGGCTCTGAAAAAAGTCCCTCTCACATCTGTCACAAATTACCTCCTCTCCTCCACAGACCGGTGGGACTGAGCCGTCAAATCCGGCTTTGAACTGAGCCGATGATTCTTCATCGATTTCACAGCATGTGTGTGTGTGTGTGTGTGTGTGTGTGCTTTGACGGTGCGAGAAGACTTGATCATTGTGTGTGTGTGTGTGTGTGTGTGTGTGTGTGTGTGTGTGTGTGTGTGTGTGTGTGTGTGTGTGTGTGTGTGTGTGTGTGTGTGTGTGTGTGTGTGTGTGTGTGTGTGTGTGTGTGTGCATGTCTTGCTCGCCTCACTCATGGACCTTGAGACTGGCGAGCAAATGTGAACAGATATAGACGTCTACCCTCCGTCCCGGGAGACACAGAATATCCACCAAATCTAATTTGGCATTTGTATTGGGATGAACACACATCTGTGTTCAACATCTGCTTCTGCCTTTAGCTTAAATAACGCCCCCCCCCCCCCCCCCCCCCCCCCCATGTGTCTTTCTCCCTCTTCTTCTTTCCTCTATCTCCTAGAACGACGGCGTGGCGGAGAGTAACGGCGAGGATCGTCCCGACAGTCTGAACCCGCTGCTCACCGACATCTCCCTGGTGAGCCTGGCAGGCCGCTGCTCCGGCCTGATAGAGATGGATACGACACAGGGGGAGACATGATGATGATGATGATGTGGGGTGGGAAGGGAGAAGAGGTGGTGGGGGGGGGACAGAGGTACTTGAGGCATGTTTGACATGAAGGCTTTGTACTTTAGAGTGAGATGGAGTGAAATGAGAAGTATATCTTTGTGAGATTAAGTGTTTATGTGTAGACGTTCTTCATCGCTCCTTCGTCGTGTGGGAAGAGGAGACTCCTCCCACCTCGTCATCTCGGCAAGGACGAGCTCACCTATGCACCATCAGGATTAAAAAAGAAAATGTTTTAAACGATTTGCACGCCGACCTCCGTTTCCAAAGCAACAAGCGATATGAAGAGATCTTATTTGTTTTTATTCAGAGCAGCAGCAGATGCTCAGAGGAAGGTCAAAGGGGGAAGCTCTTAGTCCGCTGATGTCCAAGGCTCCCGCTGCTCAAATCATACCTTACTTTTATTAATTTTTTTAACTTGTACATTTACGCTCATTCTGTGTCTCACTCCATGCCTCTGGTCAGCCACTCCTGTCTCAGTTGTTCATTCCACCATTCAGTTTGAGTTTGGATGAGTTCAATGTCTCAAAGTCAACCTGCCTCCATCAGTAAACCTGATGGTTGAACATGTGTCTGATGCAGGTGTGTGAGTGAACATTGGTGAGAAAGATGAGGAAACTGTAAAAAAAAAAATGTTTTTTTATCATTAGATGTTGAATCAGATTTTTTTCTTTTCTTCTAGGATTCATAGAAAAATGCTGAACCCTTCAAAAATGCTCAAGATAAATAATAGAATGTCTCAAAAAGTGATAGTATTAAAGGGTCATTCCACCCAAATGACCAAAAGGATATTTTGTCATTCACCTCCAATGAAATTTTTTTTTTTGTCGAGCTCAAAGCGCTGAAAAAATATTTTTAAAAGAAAAATTCTATGTCAGCAAGTTTCTCCAAAATGTTTTGACTCTTCAATGTTGTACATTAAATTTCACAAATCCTAATTTAAACATCTTTGGAGCAGCTAATTTTTTGAGACTGAACATTTTGAGGCAGAAGTAAAAAAACCTCTGTTGACAATGTTAATGGCTGAATTTAATTGCGCCCCTCTGGCATTTAATTTATGCAAACAAAAATTTGAAAATAAGGTAAATAAAGAAAGATAACTGATGAGATATCAGCTTTTTGATGCATATGGTCACATTATATTGCAGGATATTGTGTTTCAACATATTGTCACAGCCCCTATTCGATGATGATGAATATATATCCTCTCACTTCAGGATGACGTACAGTCCACCACTGCCGAATCTCCCCCCTCCTTCAAGCCTCCGCCCCCACCGGGGGCGCCGAGGCGCCCGAGCAGACGGGGTCAGCTCAACAAATGCCCCTCGTCCGAATCCTCCCACTCGGGCTTGTACTTCACCGCCCCGCCTTCCAAAAACCAGAGCAGGGCGTCGGGGCACGCCCCCCCGGCCTCGCCCTCGCTCCACCACAAACGGGAGCATCCCCGGGACCCGGCTCAGGAATACGCGGCCGTCAGAAAGAGAGATCTTTCCGTGCCGACCAGGAAAGAGCACACGACGGCCGCTCAGTTGTCCACGGTCGCCCGGCACATCATCGGCCCTTTTCCCCGGGTCCAGTCCCCCAGCAGGGGCCCCAAACCCGCTGCCCCTTCCCCTTCACCTCCTCCTCCCCCTCCGCTCCCCGCCCCTCCTCCTCCGCCCCCATCGCTGCCCCTTAAACCAGTGTCCATGTCCAAACCGTCCCCCTCCGCCGCCGCCTCCCCTGGCTCTAAACCTCAGTTTGTTACAGTGGAGGTTCACAGGCCCAATGCGGAGCCTGACGTCAACGAGGTGCGGCCGCTGCCACAAGCGCGAGGTGAGGATCACGGAGAGATCACGCCCACGTGTTTCTAATAACTCTTTAGGATTATTTGTGTAAATTTTCCTTTTCGCACAAGTTCCCAGAGCCCAAGTATAACTACATATGTAGGTTAAAAATGTAGTCTGACACCTGCCGTACTTTTTTCCCCAAAGAATATTTTATTTTCATCCAGTAAATTCAGTTTGAGGATTGATGGTGCGACACAGTCGTCGCTCACCGGTTTACTGGAGCGTTCCCACGACAGACAACCAGCTCCGGTGAGAAAAGGGCAGACCTGACTTGTTGTCTGTCCGGAGCTGCACACGCTGACTGCGCTGAAAACGTGGCCACGACAAATGTACAATACATAAAAGCTCTGAAGTACAAAATGTATCATGTGCGGCCGAACACTTTCCTTCTAAAGGCGCTTGCAGTTTTTTGTCTCTCTTGATTGTAAAACAGTCGGGATTCATTTACTGAAACTAGTCTGAACTATAAGCTGATCGTCAATCGCTGCTCAAAACGAGGACAAGTTTAGGTATAAATACCATATTTATAATCTCTCTCAAATACGTATTTACTTGGCTTAAATAAGCAATTATCCATATCATTGTGTGCCATTACCACTGGATGCACTAATCTTAATAACATTTTTAATCTTGCATTAAATCTAAAAATCTGTGTTTTTAAATAGAAGTGTGTCTGTGGCTCGCTTACGTACAGAAACATGTAAAAGGCGAAACAGTTTTTTGTTGTTGTGAGATTCCCTGACATCATGTCTGCCCCCCCCCCCCTCCCCTCTAGGTGGCGCCCTGTCTCAGCTGTCAGACAGCGGCCAGACCCTCAGTGAGGACAGTGGCGTGGACATAGCTGAGTCAGCAGCGCACGTCAGCAAAGACAGCGGCCCCCATTCCTCACGCACCCGCCTCCCCCGGGACAACCAGGGAGGCGGGGGGGACAACCCCTCCAAACCGGTGAGGGCGGGCGGGCGGGCGGGCGGGCGGAGGGAGTGGTGGTATCAGGAAAGTGAAGAAAGAAAGTGTTCCTCTAACCTTCGGTGTCTGCACGGTGTTTTATATTGTATTTCTGTCTTTGTGAGGACTGATCACGGTTTCACACCTTGAGCGGGGAGACTTTTCGGAAAGGGGGGCGGATTGACACGAGTGTGACACGAGTTCTGAGAAATGAAGACATTCAGTGGTAACATTCGTGGAAAAGATCTAAGACCTTTTTGGAAAATTGGATTTTGAAAAGTGAGGGCATCTGTTGAGACAAGGACATGTTTGGTAAGTGATGTCATCGGGTCTGATCCGTTAGAGGAGAGGAGAGTATTAGTGAGAGTATTAACACAATGAGGAAAAGACACACCGCTCGTAATCCGTCCTCGCTGTTAATCGCTTTTGTTTTATTGGACTCTTCCTAAGTTTTTTCCGCCCGTCTCCTAGTTGCAGGCTCAGTCTCCGTGGCTGTAGGTGCTCGTCTCTTCAGCTCTGCCAAAACAAATCAGTGCTGGTTGACGTCAAACACATTGCGACCAATGGGCCAGGGAGGGGATGTTGCCACAGGACACCAGATCTAAAACTCTGCCAAACTTTCACACAGAACTCGTTCGGTCCAGGTCTTCGGGTTTTTACGTTTTGTCCCAACTGAAATAACAAGTGCGACATGTTCCCCCGCACCACGGTCCGGACCAATGGACCAACATGTAGTCGGACCACAAGAGGTTGATCTCGGTCCGGGTCAAACTGAACCATGGTTCTGTTTGATGTGAAAACACTTTTTGAACTTTCAGACCAATTGCGGGAAGTCGAGACCGCATTAAACAATAAGAGGAAGTGTAGGAGAAGGTGTGGTGTGGGTACAGTAGACGCAGCCCACGAATGTGATGACGACAGGACGTACGTATGTCACAAAACAACTAACCGGATCAAATGTTAACAGAGTAACAAAGACATGAACCTAGGTCGTGACTTTCAGGTGTGACAAGGCTCTTACTCTACTTGGAGAGGAGAAGTAACGGACGTTCATTTATAGGTGAAATTATACAGTTTTTTTTATTTTAGTTAATAATTGAAGTTGGAGTTTGGAGGCAAAGAATGCATAATTATATCACTGTGGGTCCTCACAAGTGTAGAAGTACAAGTGTGTGTGTGTGTGTGTTACAGGTTGATAAATCAATGTGATTTATTGCTGATCCTCTACAATCCTAACCGATCTCTTCTCTCCTGCGTCTGTTCGCTCACACAGACTGTTTCCTTTGTTTCTCTCATGTTTTTGAATCATTTCTCTCATGTCATGTCATTCATTCATTCAGTCACATGTTCCGTCATTTACATCCATCATCGCTCACCGGAGGTGCTGCACGCTCAAACTCTCCGATCACCCTCTGGTTCATATTGATTGATGGGGAAAGAACAAAGAAGAAACTGCAAACCAATAAGACGAGAGCAGACGTTGAGATCAATGTCTGTTTCAGGCCTGACTCGCTCGACAGGAAGTGTGAGGCGCTGACTGGACTCTGTGCTGGGAGAAAGCTAAATTGTTCTGCCAAAGAGCAAAGCATTTACCTTCTGTTTTTCTTCCGGTGCCGAGAGAGACGGTGGCGAAAAAAGAACAAAATGACGAGCTCATAAAAAAACACTATGAATATAATATATCCCACTCATTCTGGTGTTAGTAAAATACAGGTTATGGAAGTGAAGATGAACTTCTGCAGTTGACCTGAAAAATATGGAAATGTTCTTGAGGTTAAATCTATTGGAACCGTTTATTTCAATAACTACCACTCGCATGAGGAAAGTGTTTTACTACATCTTAAGAAAGGAATCCACACTTTACCTTAACTGAAGCTTCTCTACAGTATTTATTATTCTCTCTGTTGAAAAAAGGTTATGGTGTTGAAATGATCACCGATAGTCACATATTTGCAGAGGAAGAATAATAAACATAAGAGCCCTTTGTAGTTTTACAGCACAGCTGCTGTGTGGTACAGTATCGCCACTGTTTCCAGGAGCAGGAGAATAAAAAACAGATGTTTTCAGCAAACACACGCTCGCATTAAATCCCTCCCGTCCACTTCACGGAACGGAAAAACGAACAACGTTAGCGAGGAGCTAAATGAACCGACAGTGACAGAAATCACAGAGAGAGGAGAGTTAGACATCACCCAGCTGGAGATGCTGCAGCTACAGTTATGTTACAGTTATATGCTACAGTTAACCACTGGACGAACACTTTAAAAGATGCAAATGAGGAAAGTCCACAGAGCTGCAGGAGCCAGTGGATCAGCAGAGTTTTTACATAAACCTGACTAAATAATGGAAAACAGTTTCATCGATGCCTTTTTAGAAAAGTGAGAAAAATGTTTTTAAAGAAATATGTATTCATGGATACAGAGTCATGACCTTTATTGAATGAGGGGAGCCAGAAGAAAATGGACGTCGTGTGTGTGTGTGTGAGGTGTGTGTGTGTGTGAGACACGTTCTTCTCGTGTTGCTATAACTTGTCGTGTTCCTTGCTGTAGCCGGGGCTGCTGGAGCCCACCTCCACTCTGGTGCGGGTGGCGAAGAGCGCCAGCACCCTGGGCATCGCCATTGAGGGCGGAGCCAACACCCGTCAGCCGCTGCCACGGATCGTCACGATACAGGTGAGTAGAAAAACAGAATGGAGCCCGACCGATATCAATACTGGGGAGTTCAGGATTTCCGATACCGATACATCAGACGATTTATATATATATTATATATTATATATGTATTATATATATATTTATATATATATATCGGTCTAAGATGTCGTTATCAAACCCCTATGACAAAGAAATGTAACTGAGGCTTGATATTTTAGTTTAACCATGAACTTTGTCATGAATAACTATGTATAAGAAATGTGTGTTATGTCATTTTTAATCTCCGTGATGACACTTCCAGGTTGGACTCGATGTCCTTCAAGGACTTTATACACCGCAGCTGAACTCACGTTGAGATTCGGTCTAATTCTGTCCTCGCTCCATCTTTAATGGGCCCCGTGAAAAGATTTGACTGTGGCAGCTCACTGCAGTTATTATCTCAGAGCGAGGCGCTGAAATAATAATGTGTGTGTTGATATTTGGAAAGAATTGCAGGCAGATCGCACTACGAAGGATTACAAAGCACTTCTACATAAAAGCTAAAGTGGAGGCTCAGTTCAGACGCGTCAGTGTTTTTAATTTCTCAGGGTCCAAATGTGATGAAGCTCGATCATATTCTCATCTCCCCAAGTGTAATGCGAAATATTGAACTGACACATCGCCACTGTAGGCAGCACGTCAACAGAGCCTCGCATCGGACCAGGACTAATCCGTGGCGCTGATGGTTTCCGAGGAGTGAGAGTTTAAAGATCAGAGCAGGAGGCGGCTACAAGACTCCCCGAGGTCCGTCTCTCAACCCTCCGTCTCCACAGAGGTGGTGATTGAAATAAAAGTGGGTTTTGCTCTGCTGATTGCAGAAAGGGACTAGGGGGGGGGGCGCGAAGGACGGGAAAATCAGGACATTCATAATCAAAAGCGTGCGCTGGAAGAAAAGGAGTGCGAGTGTGAGCGGCGGATGCAAAAGAAGCGAGAGCGTGCTGACTGAGGGAAGGGGAGGGGCGGGGTTTCTTTTATCTGACGCACACGTCCTCTACAGCGAGGACGCAGCTCGGCTAATTTTCTTTTTGTGAGAGATGCCTCTTTGCCACGTGACCGTGTGGACCTCAGAGGACGATGTTCCCCATCTCCCGTCAAGCAGCCATTACAAAGCACCAGCACACACACACACACACACACACACACACACTTCAATGGAAAAGGAAATCACTCACTCTAACGTAAGAGGGAAAAACACCTTTCACTCGAGTGGATAAAGTCCGTGTGAGTTAACAGGGGCGGTCCAGTGTAGCCTCTTGAAGACCAGCTTTCTCAGCGGAGTAGACGGATTAAAGAGATAAAATATTGAAAGAGCGCAATATGCCAGCTGATAACTTGAGTCAGGAAACTCTTTCACCTTAGGCCCGGGATTGTCCGTGATATTGACTGTGAGTTTGAGGAGATGAAGCCACAGACGTGGTTCCACTGTCTTCATGAAAATGAAGACAAAAAGAAAAGGGAGTTGTGCACTGCGGTTGTCCTGCGCGTTGCCAAGATTTCAAAAACTAAGATTTGGAAAAATGACATTAATCATCTTGTTTTTAAAGTTATTTACTTGTTTCTATCTTTGGAGTTATCAGGGCCGACCTTTTAAGTGATTTCTTGTCAAGTAAAATCATCTTGCTGCACGGACAGAAGTGATTTTCTCCTCAAATTCAGTCTTTATTTCTTCTATTTGAGCTTTTCCTGTGTGATTTCTCGCTCGTCGCCCCTGGAGACATTGTTTTTTCATCTTGAAATAAGTTTTTAAACTCATTTCACAAGCTCAGCTCGACGGAGGTAAAGTCAATTTAAACCGTTCAATCAAGTCGACTTCAATGTTAATTTGAATCTAAATTATTCACGACGGGTTCCCTTTAATTATGGCTCCACATTTGTTCAGTTGCACAAACTTTGGAACCTCCGTCCATCACTCGACGGACGTAGTCACGAGCTACGTGACACCGCTGCTACTGTACATCCCTGAACAATAACCCGTGTGTGCGGCCTCACAGTTATTCACAGACATTAATAACACGGCCGCCTCCAGGTCCCTTGTAAAAGCAGTTCTCAAGGTGGAGAAGGTGAGCTGTTAAAACTTTTGCCCCGACACCTGGGGAAGCGTTAACTCAACGTTATTAGGCCCTTGAGCAAGGCACACGACCCGAAGCCCCTCGATCACAGTGATAAATTGGGGGATTTGTCGGGGTTTTTTTGTTTCTGGCTTTTCTGACGGGCCTCGATTCTGTCCGACGGGACAGATGATGGAGTCACGTCGCCGCTGACAACCCCCGATCTCTGCTGTAGTGGAAGTGAGCACACAGCGAACCCCCGGCTCCTGTCCTCACTATCTCTGTGGACGCGAGGACCCTCACCCGCAGGTCGTCTCGATCCCGCCTGATGAGGACGAAGTATAAACGAGCGAAGCCGGCCGAGAGTTATCAGTCCCCATCAAGCCCCTTCCCCGAGCCGACGGCCCCCCTGGTTGTCATCGCCATCTTCCCATCACGGCGCCTGACTGCTCCACTGGCTCGGGGCAATTGTTGTAGGCTCAGTAAATAAGAGAGGAGATGATGACACACCGCTGGTGATTCAGGCACATAATGAGTTCAGCATTAGGAGGAGAACATGGGACTGACGCCGAGGCAACGCGGTTGTGTGTCGTTAAGAGCACGAAAAAGTGGAACTTGTGATTTATTTTGATTTTGATTCGGTTCGAACGTCGTTTAAAGTCACGTTAGTTTCTATGGATACTGGAGAGCAGGATCCCCGTGGCAGTGACAGGCTCTGAGCGAGGGCTGCAGTGACTGTGGTAAAAAGGCATGCACAGGTCATTACGTTTCATCACCATCACGCCATAAAACAGCCCACTTCATTACGTGAATGATTCACTGCATAGACGCCCAACACAAATGTGTAATGATGGTAATTCTGATGGAGTCTGGTCTGTGATTAGAGACGTGGAGGCCGCCGGTGTTTTCCTCTTCAGACTGGAGAGGAGGGAAACTGACGGTCGTCTGGTGACTAGAAGAAGTGACAGAAGAAGACTTTTTATTCTGGGATTTTTCCCAGAAGTAAGCAGGTCTGCTGAGGACTTGTCCAGAGCCGAGTGGTCAATTTCACACCACCTTGTTCGGTCCGGACCTTCGGACTTTCCACTTTGGTCCCAACCAAAATTGCAGTTTGAAAGTTTTTGAAAGTTTCCTCGGACTCAGAAGCTCGGTTCCTTTTCGTCGGCCGCGTGAAAGCAATTTTTTGACTTTCGGACCAATTACAGGAAGTCGAGAGGAGGACACGGAATGTTTCACTGCAATATTGGTTCAACGAAATGATATAAAGTCAACTTGAAAAAACACCCGAAATTTATAACTTATTTTTTTGAGCTATAAATCCCATGTATTATTATTATTATTATTATTATTATTTTCTGAGAGGATGAGAGAGAGAGGGGATATGGGAGGACCACTTCCCGCCGTATCGACAACACGCCGACGTGTCGAGTGAAGGGAAACGCCGCCCGCGCAGGTGATGACGACAGGACGTGGGTTTGTCGTGTGAAGTTCTTTAGTGCGCTCGCAAAATTGCAACGAGAAAACTGCCCGGGACAAATGTCAACAACGAGAGTTTAACCTTCACATAAGCTGCTCACGCTGTGGCCCACGGACTCCGAAACTGACGTCGCTCCAAAGTGTTTTGGGTTCATTCAGGAGTCTCCTAACGTCACCGCCAAGGAGCCGGCGCTCAACAGACGACCCCCGAGGCCTCCCTGTGTTTCTGAACAGATCCGGGGCGTCAACGCGCGACACCTTTTTCTAATCGCAGACGAAATGTGTGTGAGATTGGAGAGAGCTGCGGGTCGGGAGGAAGCCTCTCATTTCTAGTTGTTGATCGCCCCCTCTGCTTTCTGAAGGCTGAGCATGCATCGACTGCTGAGCCTGCAGGGGTGTGTGTGTGTGTGTGCGTGAGTGAATATTCATATATATTTATTAAGGTGCCTGTGACACGGGGTATCTCTATTTCTGAATGCTAATGAAGATAATGAAGTCACATTTATGGCTCAACGTTTGAATTTGGAGCTTCGGCACCGAGGACTTCATTTGTTTGGGTGTAATAGAGCAAACGTAGGGATCTTTTTTGAAAAAACTCTTTGTCGGCTGCAGAGTTTGACTGTTGTAGCTGCTCCATCGGTCACATCTCCGTCCTGCTCATGACGCCATTATACTCCACTTATAGGAAATATTTGTACGGTAGTTGTGTTAATGTTTAGAAACTTATAACCTTCTGAAGCTGACACTTTATTTGGTGTTTCCACATATACTACAGTGTTTCTATGTTGTACAGATGTTGCAGGAGTTCAATCATGTCACGATCAAATTGGCAGAAACGCCACAAAATGGCCGGCGGGTGTCCAGGTAAACAAGGCGAGCAAAGCCGGAGCACGAGGGAACGGAACAGGTGACCGGACCGTGAGGGGAACGCGGAGATTCAGGCACAATTCGAGAGTGATGAGACGCAGGTGCAGAACATTGCGGTCAGAGCAGATAATCACGGCGGCAGGAAGTAATATTAACACACATCTGATGGAAAACAGGAGTAGAGTCCAGGACGGGCGGGTCGCGACAGACGAGGCGGTGCTGGGGTTTCTTTTTTCTTTTTTCTCAATAATTTGGCTTTGGATTTGTGCACGCAAGGAAACGTTCTCATCCCAAACCTGCTCCTGCTCCTGAGCCTCGGACGACTGGTCCAAGTGAGATGTCGCAGGTTGCTCATTTCAACTCCATTAATGCCACTTGTTCGTGAGCAGGTGCACATTTGTGAGACTAAAGTGGTTGCTATAAACAACAGACATACACACACACACACACACACACACACATTTCTATTCTCTGCGAGGCGACCTGTTCTGCTCCATTTGTGGTGAAGCTGCACAAAACATCACCTACTGTATGAATAAAAACAATTTTGCAGCGCAGAGAGAATCAACTGCTGGAGAAAACTCAAGATCTTCGCCTTGTGAGTATTTCATCCGTCTCTTGTCTGCTTCCCTCCCTCAGAGAGGCGGGTCGGCTCACAACTGCGGCCAGCTGAGGGTGGGCCAGGTGATCCTGGAGGTGAACGGGGTTTCCCTGCGGGGCCGCGAGCACAGGGACGCCGCGCGCATCATCGCAGAGGCCTTCAAGACCAAAGAGCGGGACCACGTGGACTTCCTGGTGACCGAGTTCAACGTGGCGCTATAGCCGCGACGGGAGGACCTGGATCACGAGCGGCGGCGGCGGCGAGTGAGGGGAAGATAAAGGGCGTGACATTTCGAACGTCTGTTCATTTTACAAATGGCACAACTCTTTTAGATAAGACGTTAAAAAAACCAACCGCCTCTGAGCCCTTTCTCTTTTCCCATTAAATCTGGACTCGTGATAATCAAAATTTCAAAAAAGTTTCCACTGTGAACTTTTCTTCAGGATCCTCCTCGACACGTTACCTTCCCACTGTGAGACCTCCTGCACTGCGATGGGAAATAATGAAACCTGTGTCTTCTGTTCGTTCTCTCATTGTTGACAGTAGAACCACCGGAACTTCTTGTAGCGCTCCCTCGTCCCACGGTCTGTGATTTTTTTTTTATTGATTGATTGATTTATTGATTTATTGCCTCAATCTGCGAGACAGCTGCTGAGACAGAGTCACGCTCACCACCAGTTTGTATATGTACAAATGAACAAATGTAGATACAGATGCATATATATATATATATAATGTACACACAAAGATACTCCTATATGAATTGTAAAAAAAATCTGTAACCTCTGTTGCATCAACATATAGTAATATATTTCGGAGGTGATGATGATTCAGGCCTAGAGCTTCTGTCCCATCTGCATATTATCAGGCTGACGAAAACGTTACTCTCATATTTTTATGATCAGACACATATGCTTTACTCGTTCGTCGTCATATGGCTTCCACGCAAATGTGCATCGCTTCCCGTTTCCCCTTCGCCGTGTTTAGACGTGAGACTGCAGCCACACGACATTTAAACTTTCCGCATTGCGTTTTCCAAACGACAGCAAAGTTTTAAAAAAGAGTCTGTCACCTACAGCTCACGTTTCTTTTTTCCCTTCAATATTACTCCAAAACAAATCAGAAATATGACAGTTCTCCTGTTTTGTCGATGCAGTTTTGCTGAACCGTCGTGGTTAGCGCTAACCTCTGACACAAATACGATCAGTTCTTTCGCAGTCGAAGATTCCATGAGTGAGGGAGTGTCAGATCATGCCACTCAACATGAAAACTACAAATGTAAAAAGACAACTTAAGAGAGAAAATGCGATTGAATGGCCAAAAATAGAAACCAAAAAGTTAGGTTATGGATTTCCTGAAACTCAAATTGAAGGATTATAACTTTAATGGCGACACTTTTAATGCAGTCATGTTTCCCAGGACACACTAAAACACGACAGGCTGTCGGGCTCAGATTGATTCACGTGTCAGAGACGCCGGATCAAAGATATGTCGTCTTCACATTCGCCCGGTTTACGTGGGAGACGCTGGCAGAGGAGATAAAACTGCCTCACATTCTCCCTCCACGTTTCTCCCTGCTGCTCCCCCTGCTGAATAACAATCCATGATTCTGTTTTGTAATTTCATAGTTTTAATTATGTTCACCCGGAGGGGGGAGGAGGAGGAGGAGGAGGAGGAGGAGGGGGGAGGGGCATGAAGCCATGCTCGGTGTAGCAATTACGCCCCGATGAGGGAGTGATGAGACACTAAGAGGACGACACTCCAAAGAGTTTAGAGACACACGCTCACACATGGAACATGCGTGTGCACACACACACACACACACACACGTTTATCAAAAAGTAATTAGGAGATAAGCAATCGGGTAGAGGGAGAGATGGAGAGAGAGAGAGGAAGACGGAAGAAAGAAATGAGAAGTGACTGTTGTTGTTGTGGAGATGATTTGTTGTGGAGGTGTGTGTGTGTGTGTGTGTGTGTGTGTGTGTGTGTGTGTTTTAACGGATGAAAGAGTACGTTCACAAGACGGAGACGGCAAATAAAAACAAGTGTCAGGTTGTGGAGCTGCTGTTGTGACACACGGGGACGAGAGGCGGCGGAGGGCGAGTCGGGGCGTCGTGACGAACGCCAACAGGGCAAACAGCTGTGAGAAACTGCCGTCACACTCTGCGGCCTTTTGTGAACTCAACCAAGAGAAGAGGGCAACTTTTTTTTACTCGTGCTTTGTTTTTTTTACACCTTCAAAATGTCACCCTTTAGTGAATAGATACAAAAATACAATGTGAGGCAGGGATGCACTGGTAGGGGTCTTTAAAGTTCACACCAGTGTGTCTACTGTACACGTACGGTAAAGCCCAATTATGATCTCCAGATTCTTTTAAAGAGAATCTATATTTTCTCAACGGGCAAAAATCAGATCTCGTGGTGTTTCTGTCGAAAGGCCGTGTTCAGTTCTCTCGCCAATTTAACAAGTACGAACAGTAAAAAACAGATTTTATTTTTAAGCTGTGTGGATGTTGGCCACGATAAGGTGCATATACACAAATCATTCATTCTTTGATTCCATTTGATTCCTCTTTCTGTCAAAGTATCAACTCACCCTCCTTCGAGCTCCGCTTTGGTCTCCACCGACTTCTTCAGCCGCTCCACGTTCAACTGTTGTTGTTGTTGTTGTTGTTGTTGTTGTTGGTTTTTCACCAGCTGGCTTCACATGCCCTGTTGTTTTTTTTCTGAGCAGGAAGGGACCCGCGGGTTCTTCAGAGCTTGTTTTAATGAACACAGCCGCCTGCTGCTGCTGCTGCTGGCGATGGGCTTGATGAGCGGACTGAGACTCTCTCACTCACACACACACACACACACACACACACACACAGATGGTGAAGAAAGAGGAGCGTCCTCTCTTACCACCTGATGATGAAGACATCATTATAAAACTAATCAGGTGCGAGCAGGTTTTTAAAAGGACATGGGACAAAATGCCCAAAACACTCCCGTGGTTAATTAAGAGATTAAGTTTTGAACCGTCAAACCAGCAATAGTGGATTTGGAAATAAATGCGCCGCGCGGCTACTTTTCAGAAAGCGAGCCCCTGCCCGTCTGTTCAGACACGATGCGAAGACACATTTCAGCTTGAACACGTTCCAACTTGAGCTGAAGCTTTGTTTGTGTCCCAGGGCTCTGTGCATCTTTCATAAACATGCAACGACAGAAAGGGGAAGGGGAGCGAGAGACTGGAGGGAAATATCACATCAGCTTGAGGCTCAAACACAGAGGAACGTCGTCAGGCGGCGAACATGCATTTGTCTCAGCACCTTGAACTTAGTGTTGACCTGTAACAACAACAACTCATGATGATAACAGTCAAACAGACGCGGCTTTAATCAGGATCTATTAACAAGTGACTTCCATTAGTCGAGTCAACAGGCGCAGCCCGTCGATGGGAACGCTCTCGTTTATGCAAATAAGGTCTGTCCTATTTCAAAAGGTTTTTAAAATCCCATCCATTAATATGAAAAAAAAACTGTTTGCATATTCAGCACATGTTGCAAAACGATAAGTGGAAAACAATGTGCTCACGGCAACGGACAAACTTGAAATTCAAGATGCATCAGTGTGTGTGTGTCAGTGTGTGAGAGACAGATGATAGATTTGTTGACGGAGACATGAAGGCAGAGTTCGTCCTCTCAGTGGAATTACTCTGTTAAACAAGCTCAAGAATCAGTCACAAAGGCTTTTGTTCTCTGACTTCAGCATTTGAACATCACACATGACACCTTCCTCCAGAGAGGAGACTGTCAATCGTGTTGTCTAAATGTGATCTGGATTAGATTTCTTTCATATGAAGTAAAGGATGAAAGACTTTTTTTTTAATAAACTTTTGGATTTAGTGGCACAGATTCTTTTGTGAGATGAATTCAATGTTGGTCTTTTTATGGGATTGTTGACAAAATAAATATGACAAAACAAGTCAAATATTCCAAATGTTAAAGTGGTTTTGGATGGTAATAAAAAGAGTCAGAGCCCTCATAAGTCTCAAAACAAATCAGATTTCCCGTGTATGAAAATATGAGATCTTGAAGACGACTTTCTCAGAACTGCTAAAAAACAACAGTAAAAAAGTTACAGCTACAATTTAATTTTTTAACTCTTCTTATCCCCCCCCCCCCCCCCCCCCCCCCCAAGGTGACACCTGATTCAATCCCTGCGACCGCTTTGTGTGTCCATCAATGCCAAAGTTCCCTTACACCCCACCCCCAACACCCCCCCCCCACCCACCCACCGCCGCCCCCCCGCTCAGGTGAACTGTAGAATAAATGCGAACGCATCTCAGAGAAAGTCAAGCGTGAAAACTTGACGACTGAAGTTCTTCAGGATAACGACAGCCATCGATACATGAACACCACATAAAGAATCATTCGTCCTCATCTCCCAAACTTTTGTTTGTGTGTGACTTCGTAACGACCCCGTCTTGTGGACGGCGGCCCCCCGTCTGTGACCTGATATTAAAGGGGCCACGCAGGAGGGAGGGATGATGGAGGGAAGCGATGGAAGCTGCTGACAGTCTCATTAATCAGACGCCAACAACGAGAGGTGGCGGCCTCGACTCCGACACGAGACACGACTGCTCAGACATTGACTTGCAATGATTGCCCCCACCACCTCCACCACCACCACCACCCTGCCCCCACCCAACCACTGCTGTCCTGCACGGGTCACACCACCTGCCGACCCCCCCCCCCACTGATAATGCTTCATCAGCTGCACCAGCTCATTTCTATTTTTCGGTTGGTGTTCGTTTTCTCCTGCAGCTGCTTCATCCTCCTCCACCTCCTTCTACTTTTGATTTCCTGTCAGTCCATTTGCCTGCTTCCTCCTCCTCCTCCTCATCCTCCTCCTCCTCCTCCACCTCCTCCTCCACCTCATCCTCCTCCTCATCCTCCACCTCCTCCTCCACCTCATCCTCCTCCTCATCCTCCTCCTCCTCTCCTCCTCCACCTCCACTTCATCCTCCACCTCATCCTCCTCCTCATCCTCCTCCTCCTCCACCTCCACCTCATCCTCCTCCTCATCCTCCACCTCCTCATCCTCCACCTCCACCTCATCCTCCTCCTCCTCCTCCTCCTCCTCCTCCACCTCATCCTCCTCCTCCTCCACCTCATCCTCCTCCTCCTCCTCCTCCTCATCCTCCTTCTACTTTTGATTTCCTGTCAGTCCATTTGCCTGCTTCCTCCTCCTCCTCCTCATCCTCCTCCTCCTCCTCCACCACCTCCTCCACCTCATCCTCCTCCTCATCCTCCACCTCCTCTTCCACCTCATCCTCCTCCTCCTCCTCCTCCTCCTCCTCCTCCACCTCCACCTCCTCCTCCTCCTCCTCATCCTCATCCTCCACCTCCACCTCATCCTCCTCCTCCTCCTCCTCCTCCTCCTCCTCCTCCACCTCCACCTCATCCTCCTCCTCATCCTCCACCTCCTCATCCTCCACCTCCACCTCATCCTCCTCCTCCTCCTCCTCCTCCACCTCATCCTCCTCCTCCTCCTCCTCCTCCTCCTCATGCTCCTTCTACTTTTGATTTCCTGTCTGTCCATTTGCCTGCTTCCTCCACATTTTAATGAGTGTTGTACAATGACATGCTGTTTATACAGAAAGTGTGTTTTAATTTTTCAATAAAGATAACTGCACAAAAACTAGTAAGTTGTCTGTTGTTGTTTCTGCTTTTACGGGAAGAATTGAGGATACGTGACGGTGCCAATTGGGATTGTCGCTAATGTTGCATGCCTGTTTCCAACCTTGTGTTTGCTTCTCCCATGTTGGTTTGGAACCTCGACAGGCCTGCAGAGCATCGACCTCAAGCTCATCCGACACCTTTGGGGTGAACAGGAACACTGACTGTGACACTCAGCATCACTAATGCTCTTGTTGCTAAATCTGATCTTCGCAGAGGAATGGATATGATTAATGTCAGTAATTAATTCTTTTTTTATGCATCCTTGTGCCTCATTTCTCTTTCTTTTCATTTATAAACTTCACTTCTTGTTCTTACAGACTCTTTATCATTTTATTTCTATTGAAATGTATTCTCTGTTGTTGCTGGGTTTTTTCTCTTTGACAAAACAAAGATACCAAAGCAGCGATAAAACACAAACACCCAAAAGACAACAGATGCAGATCAACTTCAACAACACATTGATTTGATTATTCAGTTAAAAAATCCACTGGACTCAAACGAATCCTCTGGTTTCAGCCTCTGAAACATGAGGGATTTCTGCTTTTCTCCGTTTGAAATAATAGTAAATTCAATATAAATTGGTTTTGGACCGCTTGAAAAAAACGAATGACTTTCCCGATGATTATGGGAAATGCTGATGGGGCATTCAAATCCTGTAGATTAATAGGTAATGGAAATATGAATCGATTGCAGCCACTAATTTTGGAATGATTCTAACCCGCAAATTGTTGGACTGGGCTGCTCGTATGTCATGATTAAAAAAACCATCACATCATTAACTTTTCTCTCTGACGACTGTCCCCAACAGATCGTAGCAGGGTGCTAATCTACTGTTTGTTATGTTTTGGGGTTTTTTTAATAATCAGAAAACAGCTCTGACATTTTATCTGACTCGGAATAAATCTGCAGCTCTGTGTTTTTATCTCCCTGAAAGCAATGAACAGATGCATCATGGGAGAAGCTCTACACATGTTCTACAATACAGTACACAACATGGCCTCAAGTGTGTGGACGCCATAACATTGTGTAATAAAGTCTGCAGGTCATTGACCTTGAGACGACTTTGAACCCTCCTCTTCTTCTCTCTCTACCTTCACACATATCACAAATACCATTCGAGAGATTTTTAATGAACTGAGTGTGATTTAAAAAAAAATACTTTTTAAGACTTGTAAAAGTACAGTTCACATCTGGTCTTTTCTCCCTTTGCATCATATTCAATTCATATGCAATTCAATTTTCTGAGAATGATGTTATCTGTGTCACACAAGTGTAATTGTTTCATATCGACTGTCATCTTTTGACTTGTGTGTTAGCGTACCAGCTTGCACATCACTACTGTTTATTAATGTAAATGTATTTTCTGTGGATTGACTCCAAATGTATTTTAGAGCCACTGATAAAAGCCAGACTCAAAAAGTTTAAATCATTTGAACCTTTAAAAATAATCCCCTTTTTTTCACATAATCCTTTTGCTCAAAGTTTCTAAATGTTTAGTGTTTTTCACACTGGAAGGAAAAGATGAATTATTGTGTTTACAGTTGGTTGATACGGAAAAGTTGTGAAATGGCGCCCTCGTGTGGCGTTTTCTTTCAACCGCACCCAGAGCGTCATAAGTCCCGCCCCCCCGAGCAGCTCCATAAACCAATCACAACTCAGTCCTTAGCTCCCTGCACTTTAAATGTACTAGTCAAATAGTTGCCCTGAGTGTTGCCTGTCAGGTAACACCACCCGCCTGAAGCGCCTCAAAATAAATGATAATATTTAGACTGATGTTATTAAAAGTTATCGTTGACGTCGAGGAAACTGTGGAGAAAGATACATTCGTCTGTGGCTCACTAGCTCGCGGGGGACAATGCCTGAAAAAATCAAACGCAGGACTGAAATTATCCCACTGATGTTTGCCTGCTGCCAGATGAATCAGCGCCGCACTGGGAACGACTCGTAATTAGCCCGATTAACATCACAAACTGGCGTTTTGAGATTTAATAACTCGCGTTACTGCTCCAGAATTAATATTCAAACACTACACAGCTTTAAAAAAACAATATTAACGTGGCCCTTTTGCGTTTTGTTTGGGTGTCGGGAGTTAAATGAGTAATTGTGCGTAGCGATATCGAACTTTTTGAAACAGTGGCACTGCAAAGTTAGCTAGCTAGCTCGAAGCTAACAACCGTTTTATAACGGACGGGGGAATTCGGTTTGTTTTACCGAACGTGTCGGTTCCGTTCTGACGGTTGTTGTCGGGTAACGTGTCGAAGTGGCGGAGGGGGGGGGGGGGGGGGGGGTTGTTGTGGTGCACCATGGTGACACGGGGGGCGCGTCCGTCCCCTCGTTAGTTTTGCGGTGTTCAAGGCAACCGACCCCCGCCGCTGGAGCGAGAGAGAGAGAGAGAGGGGGGTGAACCATCTTCTGACCGCAACACGTCTTCTCACAAACTCTTCCTGTTTGTCTGGTGTCGAGGAAATCACACGTGTCCATCCACGATGTGAGGTGAGTCCGGCAACTTTGTCTCCACAGCTCTTTCGTTATGATTTAAATGTTGTTGTTGTGTAATGTGTATGTTTGCCGGAGGAGGTCGCTGTGTGGTCCCCGGCCCACCAGCAGGACCGGCTGGACTCGGTGAACAGCTGTTGAGCAACTTCTTCTGTCTTTGGTTCCTTCAGTTGAAATCACTGGAGTTTATATTCATGTTTCAAGTTGCCTGGATATAATATGTGTTGTTGTTTTTAAAGTTGGCTTCAGTGCAAGAGACTCACAGGTCTTCACATGTTTTCTCTTGGTCGGTGCAGGAAACTGATTTATTTTAAACTCGACACATCAGATCAGAAAATCCACCACAACACGAGAAACACGAGACAACGTGTGTGTTGTGTGTTGTGTGCAGCCACAGTGTAAAAGAAGAGGATTTTGTGAACAAACGTGGCTGAATTCACCCGATTCATCACCTGACTTCACTTCAGATGGACACTTTGCTTGTTTCAAGCTCAGTTTTTCAGTTATGCTGCTGATAGCTGCGTTCTCATGCTGTTGGAAAAATAGTCACAGTTCAGATCTCGACACAAATCACCTCATCATGAACTGGGTGTAAATTTAGCAATGAAAAGTGCTCTATAAATAAAATGTATTATTATTATTATTATTATTATTATTATTAAATAATTAAAACCCAGTCTGAAATTAAACTGTCAATAAATGAGAAAAAGTTAAATGCCACATTTTTTAAATATACCAAAACTTTTTCTGTGAATCACAAAAGTTTGTTTCAATGTATTAGTAAAAAATATTCCGTTATTACAGCAGTTGTAGCATTTGTTTCTTGGAAAATATTCTGCTTTAAATGTTTTATGATTCATGATAAACTGCAGGATATTGATAAAAGGGACCTTATAGAAAACAATACAATTATAAATATCGCCAAAATTGTTATTTTTGAAAAATATTTAAGAAAGTGAGGTTGTGTCAAACTTGGGAAGAAAAATTGCCTCTTGTAATTAACAAAATGAATAAACTCTATTTAAATAGCACTTTTACTCACAAAAAGAGTAGAGGTTCTTAACAAAACAGAAAAAGAGCAGACCATTTAGTCTTATGTGGTGTAATACTGAAACTTAAAAAAAAATATATATATATAAATATATTATTTTCTGATTGATCTATTAATCGTTTATAGTTTTTAAATAGTAGTGGAAAATACCCAACACAATTCCTCAGACTCGAAGTGATGCCCTCAAGTCTAAGCAGCTTAACCCCCCCCCAACAATCTGGCAGCAGAGATAAACCCGTAGTTCCCCTGGGAGCGAACAGGGAGCATGAGCAGAGCAACAGGTGAGTTGTTCCTTTAACTATGATGGTTATGAATTTGTGCTTTGATGTAACTCTTCAGTTCGTTGCTGTCTGCTGCTCCTCTGTGTTTATTCAAAATCGAGCTGCTGTTGATCACACGTCCCATACGTGTGTGAGACAGACACATTAGCACCACACCAATGCTGACATGGTAAAAGATGGCATGGCTGTTGTCCCGGGTTACAGGCTGCAACCAATACAGGAAGTATTTATGACTTTAAGTAGAAAGTCTAAGTACTAAAATATGAAAATTAAAAGTCTTGTCTCTCCTGAAGTGGAAATAAAGAATTTGCATTATTCTTTTTAGAGTGTCTGACTAAAATAAAAATCCGAGTTGCATTGTAGTATTTGAGTAAATGTTTTAACTGCAGCTCATTGTTATAGGCAGGTGTTAACTCCTCGTCCCCTTGTGTCAGAGAAAGAAAAGATCAATTATAGAAATATTGTCAACTCTGATCTGTCACTCTTTCTATTCTGAACCTATTGTTTCTCTCTACACCTTCATCTCACAGTCATCTATCCACTCTCCTCACTCGTGGTCTACTTTAAATGCACGGTGAGCTTGTCGGTCGGCCCCGAGACCCTCGCTGCAGATTTGCGTATGAAAAGGGACGAAGAGCGAGCGCGTCGTTCACCGCCCAGTCTTTTATCATATTTCTAACACAATCGGAACAAGTGTCAGTGGAGGCACTTGAGTTGATGAGGGTGTGTGTGTGTGTGTGTGTGTGTGTGTGTGTGTGTGTGTGTGTGTGTGTGTGTGTGTGTGTGTGTGTGTGTGTGTGTGTGTGTGTGTGTGTGTGTGTGTGTGTGTGTGTGTGTTGGATCAGGGACTGTGAGAAGCACCAGACAAATAATCTTCTTGTGGTAATCTGGGGACATTGACGAAAGAAGCCAACACGAGCAGCAGTGACGAATTTTAATAATGAGTCTGCAGTTCTGTACAGTAAATCTCATACTTCACCATATCCTTTTATTCATAATAAATACTTTGCATTAAGTTGACAGCATCTTTTCTCTGATGATGCGTGTTTAAGTCTTTGTCTCTTTGGTGATATGTTTTTTCTCCCCCTGGCTGCTAATGCTCCTTTAAAGAAGCAATTTAATCTACAATGCAGATTTTAAATACAATCTTTGTTAGAAACCTTCAATACAAATGACATATTGTAACGTATCAGGGAAATATACTGAGATTATACATATAAGTTGAGTTTTTAGACGTTATAAGCGTGTTTACTTTCATCATAGTGGTATATTGCCTTTACCACAGTATGTGGAGACTCATCAGAGATGAGATGAGACTTTATTAATCCCACACTGGGGAAATTCACTTGTTGCAGCAGCAGGGATGTTTTATGGCAGATGTTCGAGTCCATGTTGTGGTGTTGCCATAGTGACCGTCGCAGCTCCAGGCAACGTGAAGCCATGTTGTGAACTAACAGGTTTAATGTAGGACAGGCTCGTCCTCGAGGAAGAACCACGGTCAGGACAAAGTTATTTACATGGTGACAAGAGAATTTTGATCATTTTTTATTTGATCACCATGCATGACATCGACTTTTTTAATTTCCTGTGTAGACCTCTGTCTAAAAGTTACATGCTGTTAATGTCTTTCCATTCATACTTTCACTTCTGCTTGTTTCAGGTTCTGCATCACAGAGAATCAGATGGATCATCTCCTCCTCTTCCTCCTTCCGACAGATGAGTGAAACCTCGGTCCTGTCGCCGGCTCACTGACACGATGACCTGCCGTCTGTAGTCGTCGTCTGTAGCCATGACCGTGAGCGTGGACCTGGAGGCAGATCAACAAGAGAAGATGCGAGGACTTCCTGTGCCTGACTGAGACGGTAACTGAGGTCAGATTCGAGAACAGACATTAAATATTACATTATACCATTTGACTTATAACTTTATTATAGCACATATGGACAAAAAGATATTAAAGTAGAAAAGAAATGAGAAACAAGAAGAGAAAGTGCTTCTTGACTGATTAAATGAATGCAACTTGTTCACTGTGATGGATTGTGAGACTAATAATAGTCTCAAGAGATTTGAGTATTGATTTTTCTTTATGGAAATGACCTCAAGCCAGGAGTGGCATGAAAAATGCGACAACTGTTCAATATATTTTGGAAAATATACATGAATTATGGTCGCAGCTTTTTCCTTTCCTTCTCTTTCCCTTTTCGTCTTCTCACACGTCTTCATTTCCTACAATCTTCTGTGTGAACACTTTGTCCTTTTCAGCTGAAAAACAATTGCTCTGTCGATACAACCGAGAAATAAAACTTGTAAAGACGGATCATTGTCGACACATTCATAATTTCTCGCTTGGAGATTCAACAAATGTCCGAGACAAACTTGGCGACGAGGACGGGATTGGACGAGGCCAACTGACACCTTTGATCTTCTCTCACTTCCTGATTTCCCTACCTTTGATCATCTCTCGTGTCTTGACCTCCTTTCCCTTTGTTTGCCACCATTTTGTCTTGTCCAGTGTTTTGTACAAGCATTTACCAATGGTCCGTTTGTCTTTAACTACAGTAACCTTTTAAATCTTTGTCAACAAGTTTATTTCTCACTTGGATATTACCCCAAAAATGTCCACGACACAGGCGATGGCATGATGAGCAGCGTCAAAGAGCAGACAGAGGAGGCGAGGCAGAGAGAGGAAGAGACGCCCTCCGAGAGCGACGAATACCTGGACATGACGGAGGAGGAGGAGGAGGACGATGGCGAGGAAGAGGGGAAAAGAGAGACACAAGAACAAACCGGGACGTCAGAAGAGCTCGGAGTTGCAAACGACTCGACATGGAGCTTTTTAAACCGAGAAGAGACTGAGAGGAACAGATCAGCGTCTGCCTCAGCTCTCCCTCACATTCTCCACTTCACCGCCGAGGAGATCGCCTCCGCTCCGGGAATCGAAGCCGAGGCGTTCCCGGAGACGGGCTTCACGGAGTCGTACAGCAGCCAAGCCAACCTCAGCTCGAGTCCTCGTCGTCCACCTAGCAGGTCTGAAACGCAGCAGCTGCCGGAGCTTCCTGAACAAGTGACGGCAAAGAGTTACAGTGGCGCCTGGGACGGGCACCAGAAGCAGCCCGGTCGCTCACAGGGGAAAACGAGGCCGTCCACTCCTGAGGCGGCAACACGCTCAGGGATTCCTTCCCTCGTCAGAGCAGACGCACTCAAATTCAGACGGAGTCCAGACGGAGAGCCGAGGACTAGAGCTGCTGAAGGGAATGAATCCAGGTGAGGGACGTTCCCTATGTCATTTGCTTTGACCTCTCCTAATGTTGTGGCTTGTATGTACGCCATGATAAAAACCACTAACCATTATCTTTATTCTATTTCCAGAAACCTGCCTCTGACTTACAGCACCCCGGACTTCTCCAAAGTGGAGCCCAGGGTCCGTTTCCCCAAAGGCGGCTACAAGCCCCCCGCGAGCAAGAGGGATTCCTCTCTGGGGTCCCCCGATCCGTCCGCCGCGTTCAAGTCTCCCGCCGACGCTGTGAAGGAAGTGCTGCTGAATTGCCCCGTCTTAACCGTGCCCCAGGAAATCAGATGTTGCCAGGAGGCGATCCGACTCATCGAACAGCTACAGGTACGGTCAGGGACCGGGAGGGCAGAGGAGAGAGGGGTTTCCCCCCACGAACTCCGGAAAATGTCGGAACATTCTGTGGCGTTTGGGTGCGGCATGCAGGGGGCAAGAACCCTTAAGAAAAAAAATTCACTAAAATGTCCTAAAGGAAAAGATTTTGACATAAATGTGAACTTTCATTTAACTTTTGAAGTTTCCAATCGAGCGATCGATTCCAGACGCAGCAGTAAAGCAGCTGTCGCACATCACGTCCTCCACTACACATCGTGTACCAGGCCCACGATGGTGAAATGAAAGCTTGTTGTTGTTTTTCTTATTGTTAACTAAAGAGTTTTACGTTCTCTCTCCTCTCTCCTCTTCCTCCCTCCCTCTCGTCCTGCTGCAGGAGGAGTACAACATACTGCTGACTAAGTACGCCGAGTCGGAGAACACCATCGATCGTCTGCGTCTGGGAGCCAGGGTAGTTCATCAAGACATCAGGCTGTTTCATTCATCACTGTTTAAGCGACATGCAGTCGATCAGGGATTTTTTTTAAAAACAACAGTACATATTGTTTTTCTCAATTTATTTTATTTTTCTCTTCTTGTAAAATTCAGCAAATATTAACGGACCGCTAGCTGTCGGTTCTGTGTGCGTGCCGGAAAAAAATCTGAGGGCTGAGCAAGAAAATGGAGGAGGAGGGTTGAGGTGTTGTGAAGGAGCTCCTTAAAAGGATTAGTGGCCCCATCATGTCTGATTGTGGAGCAGCACTGCACTGCTCCACAATCATCGGCAGTTAAAATCAGGGTACTGACAGACTTCTCCACCTCCTCTTCATCATCTCCTTCAGCACAACATTATTATTTTATTTTTTAAATGACGATAAAGGTCCTTTAGTTATCTTCTGTGGCTCCGTGTGCTCGTGGTTTTATCAGAGATGTGACGGGTTCTAGTCTGATTTATGATCTGAATTCACACATTTAGTTCATTCAATCTCTTTCACCCTTTTTTTTCTGTTTCTTTGCATCTTAACTAGGTAGTAAAATGGAAACATAATGACATAATGATGTGTGCGCGCTTGGATTGTTGTTGAGGTCACTTGAAGGTCATTAAGATCTTACCTCTTACTTATCTATATCTAAAGATATTTAGAGAAAGACGTTATTCTACAGAATAATCTAACATGTCAAATGTGTTGTTGCACAGACTGAGCAATAATCTTTACCAGTGATCATAAATTATATTGCAGAAATGTGACTCACTGGTGGAAACAGTCACCACGAAATGTGACGGTGATGCAGACGAGCTGATCACAGATCATGATACGTGTTCTCACCAGGTGAACCTGTACTCCGAGCCTCCGAAGCCCGGCTACCTGGTGCAGTCGGGACTGAACCGCAACGCTTCAAAGGTCATGACCCTGGACCGTGCTCCGCCTCAGAGGGCAGAGTTCAACTCGACCCAGAGAGCGGAGGTCAACACGGCTTCTCTTCAGCCGAACGGACTCGACGCTCATCAGAGTATGTTTCCTTCTGTTTCTGTGTCCCTCTACCTCTTCACTGTCAAATTATACTTATGATCATAAATTATTATTTTTTTCCCTCAGAGTCACTCTGCTCTTCTGATCTATTGTTACACCGTTAGACACCGTCACTGTAACTCTTCTCCCTTGTCAACCCAACAGGTCTCGACGTGGGACAGCAGCTGGCCAAGATCCTCTACGGTCAGGCCGACCAGTTCCTCCAGCAGGTAACTGAGGCCATTAGAACATCCGGACTGATGCACTGGATGATGTGATGATTAAAAAAGTGTTTTTTTAATTCAGCTGCAGACTTTTGACGATCTCCTCAGGAGAAAAACGCTCAAACCCTCCGAACAGGTGAAGGTAAGAGAGACGACGAGTTCACGTCTTTCCTTTTTTTTTGGAGGAATGACTTTTAATTTATATGCAGTCCAATGACATTGCTGTCGTCCTCTAGCGTCTGTCGCAGCTCGCAGAGGGGCTCAACTCTCTGGAAAGGGGCTACCTGTTCGCCAGGGACGAGCACAAGCTCCTGCAGCAGCGCGGGGAACACGTCAGCCACTTTGACCGAGAACGGTGAGAGTTGTGTCCGAGATAAATTCATGTATTCATATTTTCTCAGTGGTTTTTTAATTGAACACGTTTGTTTGTGTCAGGGAGCTGGAGGGGCTGATCTTCCAGTGCGGCCTTCACATGGACGAGCTGAAGGAGCAGGTGGAGCAGACGCGACGGGAGCAGCCCAGCTGTGAGGCTCCTCCCACTCCGCCTCCTCAACCCTCCCCCCCATCAGTCCCCTCCCCCTCATCTGTCCCCTCCGAGGGGGGAGGAACTCTGACTCACCCGCAGGTAACAGCCAGGGTCATTCCATCGTGGACAGAAATCTGTACCTGTGAACAGTGTCGGTTGTCAGCATGTCACTCGGAGATCTTCACATTTCACATTTGTTTGTGTCAAGCACGAGAAAAACCTTGAGGGGAAAAATATAAAAACGTTCTGTTTTTTTTCATGATCTTGAGCACGTAAGATAATGGACAACGTTGCATTTTGGATTTACTCTTATAGAAATGATTTAGTCAAATGTAACTTTGGCTTTGGGGTTTGGAAAAGTCACTTGGAGACATTTATGTATAGATGAAATTATTCTTGATTTATAGAATTATTAAAACAGAATGTATATATATACTTATGGAAAAAATTGAATAATTGACAAATTAAAAGATAATTGTAGTTTTGCCTTAATTCTGGAAGTGATAAAGTATATAATGCTTTATAGATTCAATTATTTTAGATGTATATAATTATTGAATTGATATAACTAATTATAATGGATAAAATATTGAATTGACAAATTATTATAAAAATATATTATTATTGACAAATTATAAAAATTATAAATATTATTTTGCCTTAATTCTGTAAGTGGTGCTGATGTAAACACTAAAATGTTTGATCCATATTCATGTGGAGGAGTAGAATATTAATCATCTGTTTTTTTATGTTGCCTGATTGGTCAAATTAATTTCACTTAAAGATGTTAAAATGTTTTCTCCTGCAGGTTGATTCCAGTGCAGACTCCTATCTTGAAAAAGGCAAATACTTTGTAGCTTGATGGAGAATAAACAAAGTGTCACGTTTCCTTCCAGAGCCCGCCGGTGCCTCTGCTGGTCGACCCCGGGATGGCAGCAGAGCTGGAGGTGAGCTCGGCCAGCGAGGAGGGAGTCGAGGAGACGGACGATGAAGAAACTCTGAACTCTCTGTATCTCAAACCTCTGAGTGTCAAACAAACTCGCTTTGAAGATTTCTCCGTGTCGATGGATCAGTGAGTGATGTCGTTTCCATTTTAAATAATAAGATCTGGACATACTTCACCCTTTAATGTTCATCCTCCGTCCCGTTTAGCTACGGAAGCTTCCAGGAACTTCCCAGAACCTTCGACCATGGCCTCAGGGAAGGAGCTCTCCTCTTCACGCAGCCTGGGGACGAGGAGACGGAGAGATGGACTCAAAGATCTGGAAACGTTGGAGTCCAGAAAGGTCTTCCACAGAGGTCAGACATCAGAGAAACAGATTCATCAGCTGCACGGTATTATACACATTACACTGGATTTGAGTGTCTGTACTTGTGTGTTGACAGGAGAGCTGAGTCCGACCATCGGGACCCTCCTGTTGGCATCAACGCTCAGCAGAGCAGCAGGTCCTCTCTACCTCCATCCCGCGGCCCCGGTCCGTCCACTCTGCTCCCCGCTCATCGTCCCTCGAGCCACCGGAGGCTGGAGGGAGTGAAGTCCCATAGCAGCAGCAGTCAGAGCAGCCTGGGAGAGATTCCTGCGTCGGAGAGGAGGAACTCCCAACTCCACACCGGGGGCAGGAGAGCGCCTCCCCAGGTCGGTTTACATTTCATACAGTCTACACATCATAATGTTTTACTTCAAGGCTCCAATCTTTTTTTTTAAGTGGTGATTAATAAATTAAATTCCACTATGAAAGTCACACATTCATGTATAATATATTCTTATTTGTTCTGTGTTGTTGACCAGGACGGGATCATCACTCCAGAGACAGACAGTGGGTTTGTGTGTTCAGAGAGCAGCCGTCTGACTCCTGCTGCGGCTCCCAGTCCCGTCCACCAGAGGGCGTCACAGAGGTGAGGGGGTCCAACACTGCCTCTTCACATTCACACCAACACATGACTACCTCATGTGTTGCCCCCTGATAACATCCCGTTAATGTAACTATTTATGACATTATTGGTACGGAGATCAGTGTATTATTGGTGTAGATATATTCTTATGGTATTGGAAAGTAATTACATTTTCAGTTCTATATTTTAATGGAAATAAATTAGTTGTTTTTTTTTTACATTTTTGGAAGTTTTACATTATCCGTTTTTATTGTATTTTTTATTGAATTAGTTGATTATTACAGTATCAGGAAATTGTTACATTATTGGTTCAAGAAATTTAATTACAGTATTGGAAAGTTATTACATTATCATGTTTGAGGACATTTGTGATTGTGAATTAAGTGACGATTTTTATGACTAGCTAGAAAAAATATCTTTAAATAGAAACCGAATCCATAATATAAATAAGATGGAAATATAGGAACTATATACAAAGACATACAGATTGTTTATATGCATCTGTTATATGCCAATGCAATAGAATAAATAAAATATATGTTCATTAGACTTGTTTAAATTGGTTTTATCATTATCATTATTAATTTCATCAATGTAGACGTCTGTCTTTCTGATTTTTAATTCTGACTAATCTTCCTGGTGTCCGCAGAGTTCTGGCTCAGCAGGACGGGAGCGCAGGGAGACTTCACACAGATCCAGTCTCAGCAGCGTCTCCTGCTTCGTCACTGTCGCACCGTCGCACAGCAGCCGAGATCAGAGCGTCTCGGCCCGTCAGCCCCGACCAGTCGAGCAGGAGCAGACAGAGGCAGAGGACTCGCACCGTCTCCTGCTCCCCTCAGCCTCGCGTCAGCTGGACAGAACTACCCAGGGTGGACGGTGGCGCCAGACTTACGGAGAGCGACAGCAGTGAGTCTACAGACTTATGACCTTTCCAGCTCTAAATTAAATGAATGAAAAGTGTTTTCTGTCGCAGTGTATTTAACCTGCCGCGTCCTCCTCTCGTCTCCGCAGCTCACACCGTGTCTGACGAGGAACAGCGGGACCACTACACAGAGTCCGTCAATTCACACCACAGCTCCCACCTAAGCTCCTCCTCCACTGCACCTCGTCACCATGGCAATTCTCTCAGAGAGGCGGCAAATCACCAGTGAGTGGCTTCCATGGTGATAACTGTGTACACAAGGTTTTGGTTTATGGCTCCTGGATGGGACATGAAGTGAAGAAGCCACAGGACGAGCAGAGTGTTCCAGAGCTACAGAATGATGAATTGTGATGGATGGATGTTGACTTTGTAATATCAACGTTCACAGCCTGTAAATACTGAAACGCTCTTCATGACTCCATATTCTTTCATGTTATTTCATTACAGACTCTGCTGCTATTGAATGTGGTTGCGTATTCGGAGGTATACTCTGTGTTTTCTCCTGCATGGTTGTGGTGCTGCATGACTTCTGACTGACGCCTGCTCAAATCACCTGGATATTTTCCGAGTGCAGCACTTCAGCATACGTGTGGTCGTGGAAAAACCAAAACCTTATATCCAGAATTCTGATCCTGGAACATTTGCGTTTCCTAGTGATACGGTTCGGACTCTGCAGGCCGAGGTCACCAGACTGACGGAGAGACTAGATAGTCGGCTGAGACACGAGACGCCTCTCAGGTCCGTGAGAGCTTCTCCTTCAGTTCAACAGAACTACACCCACCATCTCACCTCTACGCCTCGCGTCAGGTCGGTGTTTATCTTCTGTAACACACAAGCACAAAGTCCCAGTTTGTCTAACTTCATAAACGTCCAGCGAAAAGTTCACCTGTGCACATGAGACCTAAACACAGTCCTATACATTCTGTATGACCTTTACCTTTGCTCAGGCCTCAGGAGAGACGTCCAAGGGACGTCAGCAGACGAAGGCGAGCGAGACGAAGATTCGACGAAGACGAGTGTATACTGAGACAAACGGCCAGAGAGCAATCGCCCTCTGTGGACAGAAAACCACCACAACGTGACGTCTGTAAGATCATCTGAATTTACACTAAACCTCAAAACTTATCCAACTGCTAGTGACGGCACATGAACAGTAGGTAGTGTTGTGAGAAAACTAACGCATGTGATGTTTTTGTTTTCAGTCACAGGTTCAGAGGTGGAGCTCCCCACGCCGAAGCCTCGGTCTCGGACGTCCAGGCGTACGAAAACTACCACTGTAGCATCAGGCAGCTGCTTTTCACACTCTACTCCCGTCAGGAGCAAGAGATCACACTCGAGTGAGAACACTTTCATTTATTTACTTCCTCAAACAGAAATCCACTTTTTAATGTTTTAGCTGATAGTTTAATCCAACAACGAACAGATTGCATCCGTCCCAATGGTGGTGTATTTCCCCGCTAAACTTTTCTCGAGCTCGGCGTGTGTGCGTGTGCGTGCGCGTGCGCGTGTGTGGTTTTCTTTTTTAGGGCAGCATCCAGTCGTGTCTATACAAGTGTCTAACGCACCAGATGAACCCGACAGCGGAAATCATCAAGACCCTGTTCTCTGTCCCAAATGTTCACTGCGTCGATCTGAGCGTAAGAAATCAGCGTTTTGTCTTTTCATCCAGTTTTGTTTTTTACTTAGACAAAAAAGTGTTAAAACCCAGGAGTCAAAAAATCTGATTTATGCTCTCAGGGCCAGTTGGTGGCAACAGCCAGTCGACGCCCTCCTCCTCCTCCAGCTGTCGTCACTGTCCTCTCTGTGGACGCCTCGAGTCCCACAGGGTCACTGAACCAGGTATGTTTGAACTTGTTGTTCCGCATCATGAGAACAGAGTTTATTAGTCTCCGAGTTCAGTAAGTTTAATCATGTTGAGTGTTAATGGACCCGACCTGCTGTGACTCACAGACTCTCACGAAGACTCGGACTCTTCCACGCACACGAGCCGACAGACAGCCGAGTCTCCTGACAGAACAGCGAGCAGCAGACACGCCCCCACCTCTTCTCGTCCTTCGCCACCGCCGCCGCAGTGCATGTTAGTGAGCCCGCCACTCCTGTAAGTAACACACACACACACACACACACACACACACACACACACACACACACACACACACACACACACACACACACACACACACACACACACACACACACACACACACACACACACACACACACACACACACCCTTTCTTGCATTAGTTAGTCCCTCCACTGAGTTTAATATATAATCTATCTCACCCTCTCCTCAGGATGTACTCTGTGCCCGTCCACGTGTCTCCAAGCAACAACGCTGGCACATCCCCAGGGGTCAGGGGTCACAGGGAGGCGAGGGGGTGGACGAGCGGCTCCATGGACGACTCTCTGAACAGAGCGATCCGAGCGGCTCGAAAAATGAAGCGCACCTCGGGCCACATGGCTCACTCGCTGGCCTCGGGACTGCAGTATCAGGATCAGCTGACGCAGTCCTGCCGCTACTAGTCTCACCTCACATCGCAGGCAGGTGAGAGTAGAGGTGGGCAAGCCGACCATCTTTTGGGACAGAATCATGATGTGAATCACGACTTTTTCACTATCTAGTAAATTTTCTTTGGTTCCTAATGTTTGGAACCAAATTGTTGCTTTAGGTCCTGTTTTTAAATGTTTTTTTTATGGCAACATTTTATCCTCAAACATGAAGGTGGCCATATTATTTTTTTCTTTTCTTTCATAACAAGTGCTGGCACACGTTGAAATGACTTTCTGAAATCACGTATTGCTGTAGATCAGTTTGACAGAAAATATTGATCATATTGATTTTTTTTATAAAGACGTTGACATGGCAAATTACCGCTGTCTTGATATGGCCTTTGTCATGAGTTAATACTCCGTTATTTTAAAAACAATTGTTGGTCATGTGATCATAGTAGTTGCTGTATAAACCTAATATTTGTTGATATTACATGTTCAACTGTTCTGTAACTTGATCATCTCGCTTTATCTTTTAAATGGCATGAATAGATTTGTGTCGCCGCAAAACCTGAGATGCTGGAAATCTTTTTTTAAAAGTTGTGTCGTTATTGTTAGTCATTTTGTATGTAACTATCGACGAAACATTGTATATTTTGTAGACTATTTTATCATAAGCTTGTGTATGTATGAGCCAGAGGTACGAGTCTCCTCTAAGTGACCGGCTTCATGTGGATCAGATATTCACATACCAGCGACGAAGACCTTAAAACATCCTGGCTGGTGTGGATCCATCGTTACACTGGTGGGATTACAAACTGAGATAAAACTGATAAAACAATGCATCATACTTGAAACATATCACAGAACTGAAGGATATTTTGCAGGGAATCTCAACAATTGTCTGAGCCAAATAAAAGT
This sequence comes from Scophthalmus maximus, assembly GCF_022379125.1. Classification (NCBI taxonomy): domain Eukaryota; kingdom Metazoa; phylum Chordata; class Actinopteri; order Pleuronectiformes; family Scophthalmidae; genus Scophthalmus; species Scophthalmus maximus. The sequence goes on from NC_061534.1 coordinate 2,938,180, forward strand.
GAATATTAACATTTAGTGTCACTGTACTTTTATTTTACTGATACTGATTAAGTTTGAAGAAGGAAACGAGTCATTAATGTAATGGAAGCCAATTTATTAGACAGCCTTAGTACATACTAGGTACACGTGGAAGTATTGTTTGTGCTTCAACATTGGCAAACAAACAATTCCAATAAGTTAAACAGTCGGACTAAATGTTTCATTGATATTTCTTTTGTTTCTCACCTCTGATAAATTATTTGGATATAAATCAATTGATTTAACAGAGTTAAACCCTATACAACAGCAAATCATAATAAAAAATGTTGACACAAAGTCGAGCGTTTGCATCACAGAAAAACGCAAGTAGTGCAATATACAAGTCGCTTGGAGGCAAAGAGGAGAGAACGGCGGGAAACTGAGGAGTGAAAATGGTTAAAGTTTTCTTTTAGGGTTCTTACTTTGCACCAGGAGGAAACAGACAAAGAAGAAAAGAAAAATAGAGATAATAGTTCCCATTTTTCCCGGTGGACCCACTAGACAGCTACGGCTAGAAACATCACACACAAACAACGCGGCTTTCACCCGGTCTTTTAAAAGTTTCAAAAGTAAAATCACTACTTCACAGTCAGAAAGGTCACCAGTCAACAAGCGAGAGACGCTAAACAACAGCAACATTATGGCATTTTACACACGACACCTACTCAGTGCATGGCCCAGTTCAAACACCGTCACGAACCAATGAGAAGACTTAAACGATCTGACAGGATACAATACTGAAATACGACTGGCCCCCCTTTTTATATTTTTTAAAACAGAATTCATTATAGAACAGCAAGCAACGGCCCCTTGAAGACAGTAACACGTGAAGCTTCGCCAGAGAGAGGAAAAAGAAAAGGGTTTGTGTGGAAGGTCAAAAATACTTTGACACGTCTCGGCAGCCGGAGGAGGGATGAGTCTGCTCTTCTTTTAAATGTTTATGTTTTATATTTTCACACAGAGCTCCTTCGCTCTCTTCATTGTCGGCTCTGCCAAGTTTTTTGAAAAACGAACACTTCACCGAAATGTCAACCGAAGTTTTGAGCATCGATCACTCACCTGCTGTGTTGACTCCCACAGGATGGAAAATGGCGGCGGCTCAAGCTAATGCTAATGCTAGCTTGGATTCACGATGGTTTCACCGCGAAAAAAACGATCAAAACGTTCACAAAAACAATTCCTACAACACAGTCCACTTCCTCAGTTGTCAAACATATGCGCCAAGTATGTTACGACGTTATATTGACGCCAAAATAAGTCCGAAAAAGACAACTCCCGTTTGTAGCTAGAGCAGTAGCGCGACAACAACCGGAAGCGCCACCTGGATCTAATTAATTCAAATTCTACCTTACGTAAGCGTTTCTTATGCTGCCTTCAGGTGGTATCGGAATTGTGGTAAATACGAGATGCCGACTTGGAAATTGGAACATGAATGCTTCCTCTAGTCGTAATTACGAGTGGGAAACTCTGAGATAATTCTTAAACGACATAGACCAACGACAATTATCGTTCTACTCATAACAAACGGACTAAAGTCTGCTAGCCCGGTGCAAATATTATTATTACATTTGCCATTTTTCCAATTCTTTCCGACAACAAAGCACTTGAACATGACATTCTCGGAATTCCAGACTAATACGTGAAGGCAGCATTAAATCTTGACAATTCTTTTGTTGTTTGTGGTCATATTCATATCTTATATCATATATATTTAGTACTATTAGACTAAATATGAAGATATTTTAGTATAATGCATTAGATTTACATCTCCAACTATTTACAGATGAAGCGATGTGTAGTGGAGCGGTTTGTAAAGTTTCAGTTAATTCGTTCTAATATACTCAAAACAAAAGTTGTTGTTTTTTCGGTGGAGTATTCAAGCTCAGCATCTTTGGGGAAAAAGCTAAACTCCGCAGCTCCTGGAACATCCACACTGGATACGAACACATTGACAGTCCACACAAAAGTCCAAGCATGCTACTGAATATGCACATGTCAAATGGGCAAGGATTAGGTCCTCCTCCTCCCCGGTGAAATATATTTATATTATATATATTGCATGTTTTTTTTGTTTTTGTTTTTTACAACATCAACCTCTCAAACGTCACATCCCTCCTCCACCTGCTTCCAGTCAAACTCACACCAAAGGGAGTGATTGAAAGGAAAAACCAAGAGAAAACCTCTTACACATCCTAGCAGGTTTTCATAGCATAGTGTTACTTTTGGTACTTTCAGTTTTAAATGGCCATCTGTTCTGATATTTAAACCTTTTTAAATAAGTTAATTTAAGTTGCATCCATTGTAAAACATGAGAATACTTGCAACAATTTTATTCTTTGATACAACATATATTTTTTTTTTTATCATCTAAGATGTCTTTTTTTTTCCTTTTCTGTTTTTCAAGCAAGATGCATACACAATTAATGGATTCAGGGTTTCAGGGCGGGTTGGAGGTGGGATGGGGTGGAGGTGGAGGTCGTGGGGGTTAAGTGGGAGGGGGATGCGGCTGGAAGATTTTTAGCTCGTCACTTCTTCGTCTGGTTTGTTCATGGTCTTGAGCTGCTCCAGCAGGCTTGTGGGGGGGAAGATGTGGGTCGAGCCTGGAGACACGCATAAGACACACACACACACACACACAAAGACACACACACACACACGCAGAGCGTTAGATCTGCACGTTTGGAATTAATACGGTGAAGAAAAAAAATGTGTTTTCAGCTCTTGCTATGGAAACCTATTGTTGAGTCTTGCAAAATGTTATATGCAGATTCAAATTTTGCTTCGTAAAACTACTTCCTTACTAATACCAATATTTTTGACTCTGTTAAAAGTGACTTTTGGACATAATTTTCTCAAGCTGCGCCAAAAAAAACAACAGGAACATTTCCTGCTTTAGCCGATCTGAAAGGCAAGAAATCCCCCAAAACTAGAGATATGACTTGTGCAAGATTGATTGGACATGGTGGAGAACCTCATATGTCCACATTTTGGGGTTTTCATTTCATTTAATTTCTCCAATTATCTGTCAGTCCACCTTTTGCTTTAAACCATAACAGTTTTTAAATCTTGATTTGCCTGTACAGTATAAAATAAAAACACCATGTGAACGTCTACCTCTACAGACATGAGAGCTGGTACAAACTGTGTTAATTCACATGCAGCTGAACGTTATGGAAGCACACGGATCAGTGATGGTACCACACGACTGACATGACTCTGTGAGCTGGAAAAAGTGGCGGGTGGACTTGTGGAAAAAAGCCTACGACACCAAAACCCCGTCTACGCAGCACAGCCAATCAGATGTTAGGAAGAAAAAAAAATGTGCACATGACCATGTAGGCCTGCGATTAATAAGGAGCATGCAGAAAGCTGGAAAGAAATACTGCTAGAAGAGCAAAAAATAAATAAATAAACACAGCATGAAATCCAGAAACCAGAGAGTTAGATCTGCCATTAATATGAATGATTATGTGAAACTCGGTAACCTCCGTGAGACGGGGATGAACTCTCGTGACAGCTGAAGACACATTTCAAACATTGTAAGAACTTGAAAAGGTGCCGACCGGAGTAAAGCAAACTTGTTGCCAAATTTGTTTGTCACTTCGTTACCAGATCTACAGATGGACGGCTGCCATCTTAGTTTTGATCCCAGAGAAAGAAAAAAAGAAGCAAACAGACTTATTTGATTTACTCCTCACACCTGTTCAACATCGACAGTATTTGGCCTAACGTTGGTTTGTTTCTGTTGCAAAGCTGCGTGTTTCTTCCAGTTTGATTTGATCTCTACCTCAAAGACATTGAGCGATAATTGACACTATAAACTCGATCCTATGAGGACAGAGAGAAAGAGGCGGGCCCATCTCCAGGTGATGCAGGGGGTCGTGTGGGTGGGAGGGGGGTTTGAGTGTGAGTTATAGAGGTCAGTGTTGGACTGGCCTCACCTGCTTCTCTGCTGTTCCCCCCCAAACACACAGCTTCGTGGGCCTTTCAGCCCCCAGAAACACAAACACTGCGACGTTGACGTCCAACGCAACTACTGCACGTTTTATCGGTTCGGACCAAAATAGCATAACAAAAACAAAGACTTGTTTTTAGTACGTGATGGCCATTTTGCTCAGGAAGTGCTGAATGTGGCAGTATGTGGGGGGGGGGGGGGGGGGGGGGGGGGGGGGTTGTCATACTGCGTATGGTACTTGTTGAGGAAACCATAAAAAACATAAATCTGGTTTGTAAACGATATCGCTTTAGCAGATTAGTCGGGAATGAGATGGGTGTCCAGGACTACGATGCTCTGTCTTTATGGGTGAAAAAAAAATCCAGCGTCAAATGGCGAAGAGACATGGGATATGGAAGTCGGTATCCAGGAGATAATGTTCGAATGTTCCCAAACATTATGAAATCTGGTGACGAGAGGAAGATTTGCTTGATTTTTTTACGTGCGGACAGCTGCTCCACCATCTGCGCAGTTTATAAAACACGTTTTTGTTTTTTTTAGCTCAACATACTTCAGTTATTCTAACTATCTTGTCATGTATCTTGTATCTTATCGGTTTGTTTTTTTAAATTCCATATGATTTTCCTTTAAATGGTTGCCAAATTTATTTTGAGAGGTGTTGCGTATTTTAAATAAACTCTAAAATTGTTCAAACATTTGTTCAGCATTTTCAAAGATGCAATGTTCATAAACCAAAATTTGTAAAGGATGAGTTTTGACCGTTCTACATGAGTGGCATCTTTATTTTTTTTGGGGGGGGTTGCTAAAGCATATCAGGTTGAACAATGCTACATCCTCAGACTGTGTCAGCAGAGAGACAATAAATAAATATCAAATATCATCGTGATGATCTGTTATTAGCATCCAGCGCACTCTGCAGACAAGCCATGAGCCATGTGAGCATGTGACGGTGGGCTGAGAGAGAGTGACATGTTGGATGTAGAGGATTGGTAGTCAAATGAAAAAATCTAAAAATAATAACACACAAAGACATAAAAGAAAAAAAGGAGAGAATCCTTTTTTTTTCAAAGTTTCAGCATGAACTCAAGGACTCGTCCTGAAAGAAACCAGCAACAAATCAAGGGAACTGTCTTTGCAAAGGGTTGATTAAGAAAAAATAATCTGACAGTTGAAAACTGATAAGGATGGACCTCGGTAGATTAAATCTGGAGTGAGTTGGTCAGCAGGCTCAAAGGGCCTTTGGGTGGCGGTTCGAGGGGCGATTTAATCCACCCAGTTGAGATGATGGGAGGAGGAGGCAGCAGGGATGGGGTCACGACCCCCTCAGGCATGTCTACTCCTCAGCACAGACACTGGATCCACATCCTCCCTGCAGACTTAAGGAATACGAACTAGGACATTCTCACCGTCATCATCACGTCCAGTTTCTGAGAGTATATCTGCTCCTGACAAGTCAAACTTTTAGATTAACGTCAACACTTTTTTTCTACAAAGTTCTACGATATGACTTGGTTAAGTATTGATTCTAGAGCCCGGCCGATATGTCATATCCATATGAGAATTTCACAGACATATGTGTGTCAGCGCTTATGTTTACCGATATGAAATGTTTTATCATACAGAATAAACGCTGAAGAAAAAAATTTGCTCATGTTTATTTCCTAAATTCAAGTTCTATGTATTTGGTTGTATTTGTATTTTCTTTTTAAATGGTTAAACTAAAATATCAAGCCTCAATTACATCTCTTTGTCATAAAGGTTCGATAACGACATTTTAGGAATCATTGACAGATTTAAAATATATATATACATATATATGTGTATATATATGTATATATATATCGGCCAATGTATCGTACCCTAAATCCATATCGGCCGGGCTTTAATTTATTCTACATAATGCATTCTTGTACACTTTGACTCTGCAAGGTTTCATATCCTACTTCTGTCGTCGATTTGAGTCACATCTGGAACATAAAGTCCACAAGTCTGCAAATGTGATCAAGTCTGGACGTGTGGATTCAGCCACCTGACTAATGGAACGCCTACTCTGATTGGCTACAGTAACTGTGAGTACACTGTGAGCGGTCCATGCACTGAGGAGAGGTCGGGGGGGCCCATCCCCGAGGGGACATGGGGGAGGAGGAGGGTGGAGTCACATAAAAACAGTACCGAGTGTTCAAAAGAAGGAGAAAGGAACAAGGAGGAAGCCCTTGTGCTGTGAAGGTTCAGAAAGGGCTTCATTGTGCGGCTGCCTTTACTTTGTTCAGTGTGATCTCTCTCTCCCTCCCTCCCAATCTGTCTCTGCCTCACTCGTCTGAGGGGTCTGCGTCCTCAAAGGACACCCTAGTGGACTCTCGGAAGTCGGGATGCTGCAGGTCCGATAAGAATTTGGTGGGGGTGAGCAAGTGGGTGGCACCTGTGGAGGAACAGAGGCGGCTTCACCACTCGTCTCTCAGCACATGCCACGCCCCCCCCAACACCCCTCCCACCAGTCTCTCGAAAAAAAACAGAAGGGGTTAAAACCAAGCAACCACACAGACACACACACAGAGAGAGAGAGACACACACACATACACACTCCCCATTTTTTGCACAGACACAAATAAAACTGACACGCACAGACACAGAAAAAAGACACGGCGTGGCTGCAATTTAAAGACAACAGTCGTTGAACAGCTGTAGCAGAGCACAACAGAAACTAACAAGACATTTTCCCATTAATAAGACAGACTGGCCGGCAAAGCTTTAAAGACATACAAATACAAATCAACAGTACAGAGGAGCATGACAGAAAAGGGCTAGTTACACAGAACCCACTGCTGCAGCTACACCGTCCCAATACTTCTGTCAAAATGTCATTGTGGGATTGTTGTGAAACGGTTGTGGCCGATTTGTGAAAGAAGGAAAAGGGAATTCTATTCCAATGAACAATATTCTCAATTTTTTTTTGTTTCATGTTTGAAAAAACAAGTGTGGTTTGGTTTCAGTCGACACAGAAATAACTGTAAATCTGAAATATATTTAATCTTGTGTTGGTCCTTTCCACTTCCTGTGTGACAGTGGTGTGAGGTGTCACTAAGTCATAATCATCTTTCCACTTGCTTCAACAAATGCAACTTGATTCCAGAAAGTATTAGTTGATTTAACTCCCATGTGCTTTGTGAAACAAAATCTTGATAGTGATTTCTTTTTTCTGCAGTGAATTTGAACCTTGACATCGGCATTAGTTCCATTCAGTTTACTTCCTGTTTGACTCCCTCCATCTTTATTATTTGGTCACAGAGGTCTGAACTGGAAATTCTCTATTATTTCTGTTTGCAAAAACCTCAAACAATATTCTCAATTTTCCTTTTTGTATTTGAAAAAGCGTATTTGGTTAAAGTCGACACCGAAATAACTGTAAACCTGAAATATATAACCATATTTAATCTTTTGTAGGTTCTTTGTTTTTTTCCACTTCCTGTGTGCGGTGGTTTGAGGTGTCACCATTGTTTCTATAATTTCCCAAAAAATTTCATCATCATCTTTCCACTTTAAAAATGCAACATGATTCCAGAAAGTATTAGTTGAAAACTCATTTTCAATTATCCAAAAAAAACAATCAACCGATTTAACCCCCATGCGTGAATTTGAACCTTGACCTCTGCGTTAGTTCCATTCAGTTCACTTCCTATGTTTGACTCCCTCCATCTTTATCATCTGAGCTGTGTTCCAGTTCAGACATCTGTGACCTTCAGCGAGACCTGAAGGTCACAGGGAGACCTGAAGGCCACAGACCTGAATTAGGACACAGCTTTTTATCATCTCTCTCTAAAACACGTTCTGCTCAGAGACACGTCCACTCTCAGTGCTCACGCTTGTGGTGAGTGTATCTCTGAGCAGTCGTGTGTCTCGACCGTCTACTCATTAACCCTTTCCTCTTGTTTCTCGGGGGGCCTGCGCTCAGTGGTGCCCCCTGTCGCATTACTCACCGATGATGGCTTCCCATTTCCCATTGGCCTGTGTGACCTCATAGGCGCAGCGCATTTCACTGAAGGACACGCCGCCAATGATGAAGACCATGACACGCGGGCCGGTGCGGTACTCTCCCGGTGTCTTGTTCTTGTGCCAGTGGCCGTACCGAGCGCTGCTGGGGCACAGAGAAGCAAACGGGATCATGTTATTACAGGCTCATAGCATATTTCTTTCTTAGATTTGGATCCTAATTTTCATTTAATTTTCTCACCTTTTTTTTGTGAATAAATGATTTGTCAAAATATATATTTTTTGTTTAATAGACGCAAAGATGTGAACATTTAGGTTATTCAAGGACATACCTTATAGGGTGACAAATTTAAAACTTCATTAATTTCTTCCATTTTTATTGTGTCTCATGCTTTTGTTTCCATTCAGGCGACATGAAGATTGATCCGGTGCATCTGACTGGTGGAGGTTTCTGGACCAACCATTTGGGTTATCACTCTTTACATGTGACTTTGATTTTACATTATCGTCTAAAAGACAGTACAGCTAAAATCTAAAGGTAATACAGACCTCTTGATAAAATAATTGATAGCTGAAAGCTGATAAAACTGAAATAAATGTAATACTTCTTGATGGAAATTGTGATTTAAAAATGTACGTGCATTATCTCCCCTAAAGTCTCTCTCCGTAAAACTAAATGTGACACAAATGAACGAAGCATCTCCAACTCTTATGTTAGACCATTATGGAAGAATGATGATACAAAGTATCAATGAATATACAGTTCACTGATGTCACTTTGTTTTAAGGTTGAAACTAACGCTTTTTTAGTTTAAGCAGCTAAAACAATCTGGTTAAATTTTGTTTGGGGTCACATTAAAAAAGAACAACAAAAAAATAAAATAAAATATATACCTATGCACTTGAGAGTCAATCATTTTGGTGCCAAAAACAAAAACAACCTGAGCTGAAGCCAAAGTTTCATCTGCACTTTTGAGACCAGATTCCAGGATTTCTGCATCTGTGTTAATTTTCCTCTGAGCAACCGATAGTACATGACTAAACATGCTCCTCAGTGTCAGTCCATGTGGGGGAGGTGACAGCCAATGAGGCAGATCAGGATCTGATGCTGAATCAGTACACACCAGCAAAATATTGATCCGTCAGACTCATCACCCTTTCAAAATGAGTATTGATCCAACTCCACCATTTCTGTTTTCATCATTTAAAAAAGGGCCTTGCAATAAGATACAACACTCTTGTGTACATGTAGTTATATGTGTTTGTTTGTGTGTCTGTCTGTACCTGACTGCAGTGGTGCTGAAGGAGGCAGAGGAGCGAGTGGAGATGTAGGGGTAGTGCTTGGTGTCCAGCTTATCTTCAATAGCATCCTAAAGGGTGACAAAAAACATAAAACAGACCTTTGTAAGAAATATTGTTACACAGTGATATTATTATACAACCATGAGGCGTCTTACACACACACACGACGAAGCTAAGCTCCATCGAAGATTAGGCATTGCACAAATATAGTCAAGAACATCCAAGATGGGAAAACAGACGTTTGACTTAGGCGGAGACCGCAGGTTAGCCAACGCCCTCATGCGTATATGATGTACAGTGATTAAAGCCAAACACACCTCCATGATATCCTTGACCAGTGGTGTCCAGCGGGACAGCTGATAGGTCTGCTCGCTCACACGCTCCTTCCTGTCTAGCTTCTTTCCTCGGCGGAGGGTGGACTGATGATGGACAGAAGGAAAAAGGAGATGCATTAGAGAAAAATGTGTGTAAACTGTTTGCTGAAATACATCTGGCACAAACACAAACTGTTCTTTTTAATTTTAATGTAGAAATGTTCTTGCAGACACTTGCTTGAAAAGGATAATTCATCCATCACCGTCAACATCCTGTCAAAGTTGTGTTGCTACATGTATGTTTGGTAACTCAACGGCGGTCAATTCATGTGCTGGGTGGAAGCTCAGAAATCTGACACTCAAAGTGTATGCACATTCTTTTCTTGGATCAAACAACTTCTCAAGTCTCACCTTCACAGATTCCCTCTAGAATTCAAACAACACACTATCGTGACAGCCTTCAAGAAAAAGTGGGCTTTAAAGTGCAAATGACATAAATAGTATCAACAAGCGAGTAATCTATATTTCATTGAGAAAAATTTCCATAAGTGGTGAGCAGGGGGTTAATTCAAAAAGCTCTGCAACAATTTGGGAAATCATTGGACGTCGAGTAAAGTCTCCACAGCCTCATTTGAAGTGAATGAAGTCGCAACAACAGCGTGACTCAACAAGACGTCTCACTGTCTTTGAGTTTATTCGGACATCACAGAAGAGGTCAGGAAAATGAAAAGAGGAGGAGAAAAGACTAAAAGATTGAGGATCTTACGTCTGTGACGATGGGGACGCCCAGGTGAGCCATGTTGGTGATGATCTCACTGTCCTCAGGGGGAATCTGAGCGTGCTGGATCAGCTTGTTCAGATTTTCCTCCGTGATGCCTGAACACACAAACACACACACACACACACACACACACACACACACACACACACACACACACACACACACACACACACACACACACACACACACACACACACACACACACACACACACACACACACACACACACACACACACACACACACACACACACACACACACACACACACACACACACACACACACACACAATTTACAGGACAGAAATACCAATACTCACAAGCCTGTGTTGATATTTAATACACTACTCACCGTTCTTGAGGAAGATGTACAGCAGGATGATGCGGATCTTGTCGTGTGTGGTGACGTGGGCGTCCAGCAGGATGGGCACGATGGCCCTCATCGGGTCTTTGATCTTCTCGCCCTCGGCGTCTGTTCCCATCGCCAAATCCTGCCACAGGAAAAAAGTCAGGTCTCATATCACCTCTGTCACGTAAATTAAAGATCCACGTGCAATATTATATTGCACATTAGTTTCATCTTCTCTCCGCTAACCTGTTCCACGCGGCACAGCTTGTCCACTGTTCCCTGGTAATGCTTCATACAGTCCTCAGCCAGCTGCAGGTGAGTGGAGTACTGGAAAAGACAAAACACACAGTCAGCACACGCACACACAGACACACACATACACAGACACACACATACACACACACACACAAACAGGAAAACATACAAACACGCGTTTGTGCATACACACACTAACAAACAGGAAAACATACAAACACGCACGTGCACATACACACACACACACACACACACACACTCACCTTGCTGAGCTCCTTCTGGTACTGAGGCATCTTCTTCAGCATCTGGGACAGATCCCTCATCGTCGTCTGTTGAGACACAAATTTACAAAGTGTGATGATGTCAACGTTGGTGTAAGATTTCATAAAATAAAAGAAAAAAATCCTGGAAGCAGACTTAAAAAAAACAACCTTTGTTCTAATCACAGATCAAGCAGTTGTAGCCCAGTTTAATTTTCGAGGTAAAAAGTCCAACGAAACATAAATAATAAAGTATCTGAAACTAACTTAATAAGACTGAATGATGAATTGCACATGAAAGTGGTATCGAATGTTTTCGATTGATTTACTCAAACATGTTTTCTGAGGAATTAAAGAGATGAAGGTGCAAATGCAGCATGTTCACACTGAACATATCACCTTCTCTCCAGCAGTGTTCATCCTCTTGCTGGCAGAAAACTCCTTCAGTTGTCGCGTCACTTCCCTGAATGGCAAAAACACACAGGCCGCAGAGGACGAGGACACGAGAGAGAAAGATGGAGAGGGTTTTGAACTTTGCTTTTTTTCAGTATCAGACGACTGATTGAACAGATGAAGTGTGAAGATAAAAAAACGGATGTACTCACTGGGACACCTCCGCTATGTGTTTGTGTCTCAGGCTCACCCACAGGTCATCGTCCTCGTGCAGCAGCACCTCCTTCTCACGAGAGTCTCCGATGCCACTGGTCTCATACCTGAAGGAGAAAGGAAAGACACCTCCTGACTGAAAGACACTACCTGAGGTGTTGAAAACTGAGCTGATTTTCATATTTTATACTGTAATTTATCATCATCATTTCATCTTTTTAATTCATTAGCATTTGTTCGTACTTGTAGACGTCGTTCTCGATGGGCAGCAGGTCGTAGCCCATGGCCTGGAAGGTGAGCTCATGCAGGACAGGTGAGACGGGGTCGAACGCCCTGTCCAGGATGATCAGCTGTGAGCGAGCCTTGTCTGGACCCTACAGAGAGAGTGAGAAGAGGCAATGAGACTAACATGCATATATTATGATTTTAAAATAAATCAGTAATGCAGAATTCAGCTGTGGGGGTTCACCTCTCCCATGGTGGGGTCGTCCGCCTTGTAGGCGTCCAGTTTGTCTTGAACCAGCTGGGCCAGGGTGGCGTTGTCCTTGTACTCCCTGACAGGACGACAGACGGACGGACAGAGGGACGGACAGAGGGACGATCAGGTCAGCATGGAGGCATACGGAGGGTCGACGCAAAATGACAAGACGGCAAATCAGAGGAGACAGAAGGAAGAGAGATGATTAAACATGCAGATGAGACAAAACCAAAAAGGAAAGACATAAAAAAGAATACAAAATTTAAGAATATGTCTGATGGGCATGTGTGTGTGTGTGTAACAGCTGTGTTCCTGCTGCAGGTTGATACAGGATTCAAACATGAAACATTCATCCACAGCTGCCCATTGAACAATATTTGTTGACTCTATACTAATATATAAACCTTTATTAATCATTTGTAACTGAACAGTAATATCTGCAGCACCATTCCTCCTCCCAGACAAGTCTGTGCAGAAGCATTCTGCGTCACAGGAGAAAAAATATATTTTCTTATGAAGTCCAAATTCCTTCAGATGCTAGTGGGCGACCAGCCTCGTACCCACGGGCCCGGCTCCCCACCTACGCCCCCTGCTGCTCACCCTCGGTATCTGACGGCCGGGTACTCCTTCAGGGTGGCACACAGCGTGGCCAGCTGCTCGGCCAGCCTCTCCATCACCGGGTTCTTCAGCTGGGTCTTGTGGGGGCTGTAGAAACTGTGGAAGGCGTCCGGGTTGTCCAGAGAGTACACCTGCACACAGCGACGTACAGAAATTTAAAATTTGAACAGTTTTGTTCCTTCCTGCTTTGAGCTTTTTCACCTGAATGCATCTTCTTCTCTTATATAATGTGCACAGTCATCTGTGTTTGTGCCAGGAACAGATTTCACTTTTACCTAAAAGTCTTTACTAAGACAGAAGGTCAGTGTGGACTTTCAGCCCGTTATACAAAATAAATGATTTATATATTTGTCTCCTTTCCTCTCTCATTTCCTTTTGTCCTTCCTTTCCCCTTTAATGTCCTTGTTTGTTCTCCTTCCTCATCTTCATTCCTCTCTTTTTTCTCCTCCTATATTTTTCTATCCTCGTCTCCACTCCCCTGATTTCCTCTCTTGCTGCATCACCACCACCGCTCCCTCCTCCCACCCCATCTGTCCACGGTCATGTGACCACACCTCTAGCGCTTCAGAAGGGTCCCTGTGTGTTTGCCCCGACTACCATTGGCCGCCGCCTCCTGTGTGGATCCTGACTCATCCAATGGAGGGAGAGAGCATCGGGCTGTGGGGTGGGGACTACAAGGAAAAGAATTATGCCTGGGGCAGAAAATCACTGACTCTGAATTAATTGTAGTAGACGGGATGGGGAGCGATGCATTGTGGGCCGGGCGTCATCTTCAGATAGCGAGGGAGCAAAGTGGCGGACAGGAGGGGAGATGTGCGAGATGGAGAGAGGGAAGGACAGAACGAGGGGGAGATGGGGGAAAGAATAAGTGTAAGAAGCAAGAGAGGACGTGCATAGGGATGGAGGAATGGCGGGATAAAAACAACAGACAGAGGAAGAGAGGGAAGGACGAAGAAGGACACGATGGAGAAGCAGGTTGGAGGGGGGGAAAGAGATGTGAGTGTGTCTAGAACAGTCTGGTGACTCAGCAACATTGTGTCCAGCCACCAACACCTATTTGTGTTTTGCTCTCCGTCTCTTCTTATCAACACCCAAGAACCTCTATGTTGCTATTCTCGTCTGTGTCCTGTGCAGTGTCTATGTCCCCCCCCCCTCCCCCCCTGCTCTTAATCGATCTTGAACTTTCTATCTCTGGTTTTCACTCACAGCCACTAACAAACAATAGAAGTGAACCTTTCATTTACGCCCTCAAGAGGAAGTATATGAAAACATCGATCAGACGCTCTTAACAGCTCGGTGTCTACCTGAGACTCGTAGGGCAGGAACGCGATGTTGATCTCGGTCAGAGTCTTTGTGGATTTGGAGGCGCGGCTCTTCACCAGCTCGTTGAACAGAGGATCGGGGCAGGCTGGACAGAAGAGCGTTACATTAGCTTATTATTTGCTCTTAATCACTACGAACAATAGTAAAAACAAAAGCAACAAAGCACAGAAAACAAACACAAACGAAGCAAAAAAATAAATCCTTGTTCGGCAACTCCAAAAATTCATGAGCCAAAAGTTGCATCATTCCATGACTCGTTGCTGATGCAGCTCTTGGTGTAAATGACTCACTGTCAGTGAAGAAAACGTGGGCAGCCTTGTATTTGGCGGAATGAGGGTCTTTGAAGTCGCCGATGAGGGTTTGGACGGACTAGAGGAGGAGAAACAGAGAGAATCAGTCGCTAAATTCTATTGTTTTCATTGTGGTGTACTATAAGCAAACCATCTTTTTTCTGTCACAAAAAATCTTTCACATGATATTGACCGAGTCAACCGCCGTGTGTTTGGACGTATGCTGGTTTCTCTGTTCTCTCTGGTAAAAAAAAACACTGACGCACTTCTGAATATGAATGACAGAGAGCGAGAGAGAGGGAAAGAGATGGAGCATGCTAACCTTCTCTGTGGGTGTAATCAGGTAAATGGCCTCCAGGCTGGGAAGAGGCTCTCGCCGCTTGTTGATGTCCTCCACAACTAAAAGGGACAGAAACAAACATTGACACAGTTACAGGAGGAGACAAGAAGAAAGTACAGTGACGGTGCAGAGAAATGGACGTCGTCTCTTACTGGTGATGCCCTCTGTCATGATGTCCGTCATCTTGCAGCAGGACGA
The DNA here is from genome assembly GCF_022379125.1 of Scophthalmus maximus. NCBI lineage: Eukaryota > Metazoa > Chordata > Actinopteri > Pleuronectiformes > Scophthalmidae > Scophthalmus > Scophthalmus maximus. The sequence goes on from NC_061534.1 coordinate 2,953,253, forward strand.
CAACATCCTCATGCTCAGCTGGTCCACGATCAGCGCCTGGCAACGGGGGGAGGAGACCGTAACTATGCGAACTCACTTTATTACTTTTAATTCAAACACTATCTTTGAGTTTAGATTTGATCCGAGCACTACAACAGAGAAAACGACGAGATAACTTGAAATAGATTCTAATAAACATGAACTTCTTACCTTCCATTCTCCCTTCTTCTTCACCTTCTTGATCACATCGTTCATAATCTCTGTAAGAGAAAGCAAACATCATCAGGAAACTGAGGGGTGCATGGAGATGTTTTAATGCATTTTGTAAACAGGGAATACTCCTGAAAGGATGCACACATCAAAACGTAACCCCAACCTCCCTCACATTCATTTAAAGAAATGTTGACAAAATATTAAATATTAGATCATTTCATGGGAATATACTGAAAGTATACATATAATTATAGTGTGTATAACAACAGTTATTTGGTTCTAGCATCTTTGAACAGCTGCAGCTGATTTTTTTAATGATTTAACTGTTAAATATCAAGCCTTAATTACAATATTGCCAGTATATCGGTATCAGATTTTTTAATTCCCTAATATCTGATGTTTTTAATCTGTTTTCAGACATGAACCCCAGAATATTGGGTCTGGACATTTTCTGGACTTTGCCGTTCACATATGAAAAATGCACAATAAAGTATAAAAGCATTACAGGGAAGTCCAGTGGAAACAGCCAACATCATCCGGCCCCACTGCTATAGATTTAAAAATAACCTTATAATGAAATTCCGACACTGGAGGACAACAGCAATGCGAAAGGCAAATACTGCCTGCAACAAGGTTACCGAGCAGGGACAGACACCGTGATGACGATGAGGGAACAATAAGATTCTGCTTTGTTTCATCCGCACGACAACAAAGAGAATCACCATGTTTAAACCACGATCCTGATATTGGCCTGATCACTGTACCAACAATCTGCCAGCCGCATTAGGATAAATCCATTTATGGTGAATGAGTGTTTGACATCAGGCTGGATCACTGGGACTATAACCCGCTAAGCCCTCTAGGCTAAAACCTGAGGGCACAGAGATCCTGATGGATTACAGCAGATTAAAGAGGACTCAGACTCAACTACAGAGCAAAACATCGAGGAAAGATCAGGGATGTGTTCATTTCAGTAAACACCCAGAAATGCCTCCAGGTGATGGAAGACACAAGCTGCTGATTGGCTCCGCTCACACGAGAGGGAGGGGCTAAAGGAAGCACGGGAAGCGTGACCATGAGGGATAACTACAGGCTGGATTCAGACAGACAGTTCTCACCTCCTGCGAGTCGGAGGAACTCTGTCTGACCTCCTGCGGGACACGCTAATCTTGGAATAGTTGGAATAATTTTCTCACTATTAATGACAAGAGATTCCCCGCGTCAGGCTCAGTCTATTTCCGACATCTTCTGCTGCTGTTTCAGCAAATTCAAGCTACAAGGAATTAAAACTATGGACTTTATATCAAACAAGCGTCTGGTCTTATCATCCTGCAGCACCTCCAGGGCCCAGGAGGAGACACTCCTTCAAACAAAGCAGCAGTCGGGGGGGAAATCCGTCACATGTGCTCCCTCTTCCTCTGCTGCAGCTCATGTGTTTCCTCTTGCGCTGTGCTGCAGCACCGAGAATGAAAATCTACAGTCACAGATTATACACACACACATATATATATAAATATTTGTGTATATATATAATATAATATAACCCTAACCCTATTTATTATTGTTGTCTTCAGAAAAAAAGCAGATCAAATTGATCCTTTTCATATTAAGATTGATTGGAGCTTTTCTCTCACAGCACTCCTCCGTCTCCTGTGTTTTCCTTCACTAAGTCCTGTAAAAAACGAAAGTCGCATGATGAAAACAGCGAAGTTGGCGCCACACACTCCAAACTGAAAGCACAACGGCGAAACCAGCAGGAAGCACTGAGGATTTTTTTATTTTCCCTCTCTGACCTCCAGATAGAGGCGACAACAAAACAGTCAGGAGCGCACCAGTCCGACGAAAGGGAAGAGACCTGAACAAACACAGTGCAACAGCTGTGTCAACCAAACAGGCAGAGTGACACACACACACACACAAAACACACACTCTCTCTCTCTCTCTCTCTCTCTCTCTCTCTCTCTCTCTCTCTCTCTCTCTCTCTCTCTCTCTCTCTCTCTCTCTCTCTCTCTCTCTCTCTCTCTCTCTCTCTCTCTCTCTCTCTCTCTCTCTCTCTCTCTCTCTCTCTCTCTCTCTCTCTCTCTCTCGAGGCCTCACATCCAGTTGAACAGGATACACATCCTGATCTGACGGCAGGGAAGAAGAAGAAGACTAAGACAGACCTGTAACACGATGTAATAAATTCCAAAATCAATTTCACAGATTTTCTTTTTTCAGAAACAGAACCAGACAAATTCCTCACACTCACACCACGAAGAGGTGTGATGTGTTGCTTGTACACGATGATATTGCCGAAGTCGCCCACTCACTCTACACATTATCACACTCAGCAGAGAGGAGCCGACAGGCTTCTCTCCCTTTGACTCGTGGTTCGCCCCCTTCAGGGATCTTCACCTATGAGTGCATGACCCATTTATTTTTCACTCTCTCTCTCTCTCTCTCTGGATCTCTGCTTCACTGTGGCACCGTCTCCCGAGAGAGAGACGCCGCTCCTCTTTAAAGAGACAGGCGGCGAGACAGCAGGAGCTCGCACCGAAAGTACAAGGACAGCCTCATTCACTGTGGCTCAGCGGAGGAGAGGGTTATTTTAAATTACGCTTAGCAAAAAATAACAACCACAATCTTGAAACGCTTTCAGTTGGAGGCTCTCAAATTCTAAGACACAGGCAGGTCTCTATTGTATACAATCAATAAAACTATGCAAATAAGTGATGATGCATGACAACTGATAAAGAAAAAATACAGTTGAGAACAAGATGGAGGCCAAGAACACGGCTGGCGAGATGGATGACAATTATTTTTCTACATTGAGACACACTGGAGATAATACTGCATTTATCATAGAGCTGAAATGATTAGTACATTGATTGATTAGTTGCTTGACTGATAATAAACTTAAAGTTTATGTTTGTTTATGTTTTATATCAATGAAAAGGGATTCCATTCAAGGTTTTTTGGACCGTTTGTTCCAAAATAATCAAACATCTGGTTTGAGCTCTGGCAACATCTGTCACTATGTTTAACCAAATAATTATAATAACTCTGTATCCACTCACTGTTGACACACAGTAGTTAATCGTCACGATGCTTTCTGCAGATCAATATACTCCGAGCAGATGAATAGATTTAAAAACGTTAACGAAACATAAAAGACTAAACAAGCTTGTCTGCTGTCCACCTGCCTGCAAGTTACATAACGTCCTAACCAGCTACAACCGGCGTTAATGGGTAGGAAGAAAAGCAGAGGAGGATCATGAGTTTGTAGCTACTCCGGATCATTCCCACATAAATCCAGTCCGAGGTCAGAGGTCGTGTGGGCTGAGGAAGCCTTTCCCATGACCGGTGGTGATAGGTGAAGGGAGATGATGATCATGAGACTCAGAAATCCTCCTCCTGCCACAGACACTGTATATTGCCCGACATGGCAACATGTTGACTTGTTCTCATCAAGTCTAAATCGACGTAATGTACCTCAACACAGCATCAAACAGGAAGTGGAGGCGTCAATCAACACCTGCATGAAAACAAAACAACAATCCACCGACTAATATGCTTCTAATGTCTCCAGATGTCAGATTATTACCGAGACACGTGTGGGTGAAGGCACAACGATCTTCTGTGACAAGTCGCTGCTCTACACTTTGAACACACATGGAGTTGTCGGCCTCCTTTGTTCACTTGACAGCAAAGAGCTTCTCTGAGGGGAAACTCAGTTGAGTAGAGGACGTAATCGACCAACAGACCTCACGAACGCAGCATTTCAACAAACAAAATGCTGCGCAAGAATTAACATTTTAAAATCTCTGTCCATGTTTTATCATCATGATTAGGTCAGTTCACTAATAATTGATCATTTACTCAGAGAACTCAAGAATTTCATAGACCTGATATCACTAAATTCTAAGCTTAAATTCCTACAAAGGAAATGAAGTACATATATTTAATGAGGCAAAATAAATAATTATAGGTGTTCTTATATTCATGAAGGGCTACAATTTGCAAATATTTCACTAGAGTATAACCATTTCATTTCTAAAGTGAAGAAAAATAATATCAAGTCTTGTGGATCACTCTGTTCTTTTCCATTTAAAAGGTTGTGTGCAATCATAGACATATTCATTAATGTGTCCAATCAAATGTATTCAATATTCAATTTTTATCTGAAATACCTCACACGACGGAACCTAAAGACCTCGTTTCGCCGTCTTTAAAGACTAAATGCTCATTGAAAGGGTCAGTGCTTAAGCAGCTAATCATAATAATTCATAGGGGGTGTTTACTCTGTCCTGTGTCCTATAAGCACTTATGGTAAACTCTAAATGAATCTGGGAAATTCAAATGGCAGACAGTCACAGTATATAACAGACTGAGGGAGAGTAAGTGAACCGCAGGCTGCAGCGACCTGAGCGATCTGCAGCCTCATCCTGCTCAGCTGTACCGGTTCATATGCAGCATAGAGAACCAAAAACATCAATAGCTAGTGATTCTATTTTACTATCTTTACAGTCAACATAACATCTTGACACATGGTCACCGACACGCCGTGCTACCCTCTCCCTTCCTCTTTCCCCTTAGTCTGGGTTTGTCTCTTTTTGTTTACGTCGCTGTTGAGGACGACAGCATCTTGGCTCTCGTATACCGCCGGTCTGTCTATACGTAGATATTTCTGTAACGCAACTGTTAAATTTGTCTCCTTGTGTGTGTGTTTGTGTGTATGTAAGAGGAGGATGGAGAGAGCAGTCACGTGCTGCAGAGAGGAGTGGGAGGGAAGAGGAGGTCTGCCAGCTCTGACACAGCACTCTTCCTCGGTGGAAGAGAGAAAGAGGGAATTCATTGGGATTATGAGCGAATGTATGACCCTGCACTAGCGAGCTATAATGTCCGACAGCTCTCCGTGCTCTGTGAATCACTGTGACGTGACATTTCAGCACAGATTTGTGTGTGTGTGTTTGGGCGTGTGTTTTACGTAGGCCTGCCGGCAACTGCGTCAGACACTGAAGCCAGACGAGTGTGTGACGATGCTCTGGTTCAGCGACGCTTCCAAGGTCGCGTGTCGTGTGCACTTGCGTGCATGCGTCCGTCCTTCCGTAACACCTTCCTCCTTTGTTCCCTTGACAAAGCTTGGACGAGTGAATAAACACCAGCATGCTTCCAGGAGCTTCCAAGGAAGAATCGAGCAATCGAAATACGTATAGGAACGGTCCAACATTTTGGGAAACCTGCTTATTTGTTGGCAATGAGAAAGATGAAAAGACCATACATTAAGTACAGAGCTGAAGAAAAAATCTGAAATTGCTGTAAATGATCTAAATAAGACAGCAAATCACAAAGCTTTTAAAGTCGTGCAATCAAGAGTTAGAACTCTCGTGGTTAATATGTTCAGGTGTTGATTTAACAGTATGAACTTTTGAAGAGGAGGAACAAGCAGCTAAAGACGATGAATAAATTGAAGTAAGTTTGAGCAACGTGACGATACAGTTAGAATTGTATGGATGCTATTAATTTGTCTATGGTCGGATGAATCCCACAATGCTTGGTGGTAGTTTTGCAGAAAAGGGATTTTTATATAAATGATTAGTCAAAAAAACTCCTTCTGATCTGGTTTGAGTTTCTCAGTTGCATTTACAGAAAATCCACGATATATCTGCACGATATATATAATGATATCCAGTACAATCCATCATACTGTAGTAAACTGTTCGCCTCCAGAATGTCAGATACACACCTTTTTTTAATCACAGGCCTGTAATTTGCAGTGCTCCCTCAGGTTCATCTGCCCGAGCAGCAGCATCTTTTAGAGAATGATAATAATCTTGCAGCTCAGATCGTTGCCTCATCAGTCTGCCTTATTTTCCCTCACTGGGACCGATGCTCACACACACAGTCATGAAAAGGGGGGGAGGGAGAAGCTCAGCTCGCTGCCCTTCCCCCCTCCTCCTCCTCCTCCATCATCCTGGCTGTTACATCCACTGCTGCAGAGAGGACCCGTGATGGTGTCGCCCTCCCTCTCTGCCCTCCACCAATCCCACCCCGGCTTCACCTCAGCCACACAGAGCACAGGTGTCGCCCGCTGCGTCCCTGCCTCTTACCTACAGGGAGAGATTCACGCAGTGTTTACATTATTCTGGGAGAAAGGCGATGCGATTGACAGCGAGCGAGCCTGCGTGTGCCCTGCCTTTGGTTTTTACAAACTGGGTTATGTAATTGCCCCTTACAAGGGCTAAATAATGAAATAATGCAGAAATATGCGAGGATGTTTGGCATGTGAAGCGGCTGTGTGTGCCGTTGTGGGCGTGCAGATGATGTATCACGTTATTATTTTTATTATGATTATTATAGGAAAAAACGTGGGGCATCTAATCATCTGTTAAAAGAACTGCTTCAATAATTCAGCACTATCAGTGTTTTTTTCAGTGTGTATCACTATTATATATCATAGTTAAAAATCAATGTCTCCATGCAAACTATATAAAAACTGACTATACACGGCGATAAGGTTTTGAGTTGTGGCGTTTGTTTTGTTTTTTTACATAGTGTGATATTATATTTTTTTTCTACCATATCCTCCAGCCCTGCCATCAGCCACAGTTCCATAACAATATTTTATTTTATTATATCAGACTGTTGGTGAATTTACATGTCTGGGTTTGTAATCCCTGGTGGTTCAGGCTCAACTCTTGCTCCATGTGGGAAGTCTGAGCACAACCCCATCTCACCCTCCATCATATCATAGCAGAGGAAGCTGTGTGTGTAGGGTGAATGTGTACCAGTGTGGGGGTGGGGGCCTTCAAAAGAAAGGTGCAGCAGCACCAATCACAAGATATGATACAGACAGAGGATGACACGTTCTTACAGGACAGGCAGTGTGGTCTTGGTGTTAGTGAAACATGAATCCGGATCAATGAGATGAACAACGGACGTCAGGTGCATGCAAATCCTGCAGGGGCGGGGGCACGTTGGCAAAAACGGAGGAAATTACGCAGCGTCAGTCATTTATCACGGGTAGATGCACTTTGCACCCAGCTGACCCTCCTGAGCGCCTCCATGTTCTCAGGCCTGCATCAGCCACACACACACACACACACACACACACAAACACACACTGCTGGAGCATCAGCCGACATAAATGACTCAAATGACTAAAGCAGATAGCGGACAGTTTCATCCGCAGCATCCAAAAGACGCAGGGTTGCACTATGATGATGATGATGATGAGGAGGAGGAATGGGAGGAGGAAGACGAGAGTGGTTATTGCGGCTCATGTGCAGATAATGCGGAATTTCTCGGGCCTTTTTTTTGGGGGGGGGGGGGGGGGGGGTTGTTTAAAGGAAACTTTCTCGCCTCGGACACAATCCGCCATTATAGGGTGAGACACAGCTGACACACAGCTCGTCTCAGCGCCGAGATGCTCCGGTAGGTGAGGGGTGTTCCAACCCTCCACGGGGGGGGGGGGGGGGGGGGGGGGCACTGCTGAAACCACGCAGGGAATACATCCCACGGATGGACACTGTTCCATCTGCAAAAAAATCACTTTGTCGTTGCATCACACGGTGGGCCTGTGTGTTGGATGGGCTGTAACCAGGGGCGTGATAAGCGACACGCGTCCTGCAGCAGCGGCCCCCACGTCGCACAACGTCCAGCTCAATGATGCAGCTCCAGAAGAAAAGAAAGAAAAAAAACTGACATAAAAACGCCGGTGGAGGCTCAAAGGGCGTGTGTGTGTGCTTGCGTGCTGCAGTAGCCCCCAGGCTGCCTGCGTCCTTCCGAGGGAGTGATGGCTACATCTTTCTGTCAGTGGGCCAATCACGGTTGGATAAAAGCCATTTTTTTCACATATCCGTACAGTTGGAGAGAATTGCGCATCGCGCGCCGCATGAGCCTTGAACGAGCCTCCTCACTACACGGCTACAATACAGCACCACCCTCCTCCTCACCACCACCCTCCTCCTCCTCCTCCTCATCACCCTGATGCACTCAGCTCTCCGCATCCTGCAAACACGCACACAAGCAGCCGCAATTGCGCGCCGCGCCGCATCCCACTGAAATTCACAACTAGGCTGAATACCAATTCATATTATAATAATAATCGTAATAAATAAAAGATCTTACTTTCGCCGACCACCGCCTTTAATCCGATAGGTGCCATGATGCTGCTGCTGTGTTCTGGACCGAGTGATCTCTCTCTCTCTCTCTGCGTCCTTCCGTCCTCCCTCCTCTCTGCGTTCACCTCGCGCCGCCGCGGAGGAGCCTCCAGTGGGGGAACAACGTCACCGCGTATCCTTCCGCATCATCCCCCCTCGTTGCATTGGTGGTGGGGGTCTCGGTGCGTTGGACTGCTACTGCGGTTTTTTATTCTCTTTATAATAAACGGTTTACCGCAGAACGTCCCGGATCGGGTCCTGTGAGATTCACCTACATTCTATTAGTCCTAAATAATGTTATACACATTGTATATGTTAAACCACTGACTGCCTTCATACTGTAGCCTGGTACTGTATATGAACAAAATTATATATATGTGTGTGTGTATATATATATATATATATATATACATATATATATATATATATATATATATATACACACACACACATATATACACACACATTACACAAAATATACAGAATAGTATTTGAATGGTTGAACATATGGGCCATAAGTGATTATAAACAAATGATGTGAAGGTAAAACACAGCAGAAAGCAGCACATCCTCATATTTCACATCATGCCTTCACGGCCTCATCAATTAGATAAATTGTTGCCAACTTATTGTCTGTTGATCAGCTGGTGAAGTCATGTTATGTTGCAGCACCAGTGGAGATTGATCCTGTTAATGTAACTTGTATGGATTTTTTTTTTAAATCTGTAAGTTTAAATATAGGCAATTTCTTGATAAGTGCACCAGAGCAGCTGTTGCCAAGGTAACAACAAATGGAAAAGGGGGGATGCGAGTAAACAATAAACTCCCTAATTCTCTTGATTATAGCATATGAAGTGAATATTAGACATTTACCATTAGACGGTTGTAAAAAGTTTTGACAGAAGGACCTGGAAACATGAGGAGAATAATGGACATGAGTCCGATTAAATACTTTCACAACTATCAACTTTTTTTTTTACCGTTTCGATATAAAAGCGTCCACACGGGGGCAGCATGTATCTGGGAAAAAACGCCACCACGAGGAGCTCATGGGGGAAAAAAACTTTTCCTCACAGGAAAGAAAATTAGTATTTGGACCGAACCTCCACTAATAAAAACAAAACCCAGAAACCTCAAATATTATTACATAAATAAAAATCCACAGTGGAGAATCATTTCTCCACTGTGTCACTATCGTGAGTGAATTTTCAACATATGTAAGTTGGTGTTTTTCCATGAAATTTAATTCTACTTCCACTTGTGCTACGCCGAGAAGTCAAAGTGAAATATTGAATATGTTGTTGTTCTATTGCACTCCTGGTTCTGGCCACACCTTTGGCAGGGGGCCGACTGAACACGTTGGACCAGTGATGACTCCCAGAGGGTGTGTCCTGTTATAACGCTGTGAACAAGACCAGTGTTCCTCCTCCTCCTCCTCCTCACCGGGCCGGAGTCACCTCGCCTCTCAGTCCGCCTCCTCCTCCGTTAGAGAGCGGGAGAGCCTCTCACCGGGAGCAGTGGAGCATTTTCTTTGGACTGGAAGTACATCCCAGAAAGCTGTCACCTGGAGTATACAAACGACCCGTGAGCAGCTCGGATTCCTGCAGGTTCTGCTCGGCTCTGTCTCCTGTCTGTCACCATGGGGGACGTGGTCTCCTCTCACCTGGATGAGAGCAGGCGGGAGATGATTACAGGTGAGAGAGAGAGGGGTTTCTCTCGCAGCCCTTTGGAGGCTGTACAAGTCATTATGTTCATGTCTCAAACGGCACAATAGTCGGTTACAGCTCTATGAAGTGTTCATATCAGGTAGGCACAGTTGTTTTACCTTCTCCTTTTCTTCGAGAATTGCCTGCATTATAGCCTGTAAATCTAAAATAGAACTTAACTCAAGTGATGATAGAAACCGAGAGGACAAATCCACTGTAACTTGTGTGCATAAAAAGTAACTATATTAGCTATAACTATATTCATATCAGCTCATTGTCGCTCCACCCTGACAGAGTTCAGCCCCCCCCCCCCTGATTCCCCGCTCTGCTGCAGGCCCTGTTTCTTCTGAGATAATAAGTAGGTTTCCCAAAGGGGCAAGCAGCATGTTTGTATAAGTTTGGGACAGGGTGCTATTTAAGGTTCTCAGACTGCTCCATGCAGGTCCGTGTGATCTGATCTACTGGGAGCAGTGGGAAGCGACGAGGAACAGTGTGCGGTGGCTCAGACACAATTCCACTGATGTGTAGAGACGCTTCCTATAGGAAATGAAAAAGGAACAAGACTCGCTTGTTTTCACGTTTTGAGTTGAGCAATTACATCCTCTAGTAACTGTTGTCAGGATTGTACGTGCGTGCGTGCGTGCGTGTGTGTGTTGGCAGGCGTACTTGCATGAAGAATCCACTTCAAGAAAACCAAAGATTGAGTTCTTGTGGTTTGTTGTTGATGCTTTTTTTATGAATCAGACATGGGAAGAACTCTCAGAAATAGTTGAACATAGGAAACAACAACATTTTTATATGCTGCCTCTTGTGGTGATGGATTATTCTGTGCTTATAACAGTGTATTTGAAGAGATGTATGACACGTTTGGGTTGCCTATAAAAGGTCAAATATTTCCTCTGGGTCCATCTTCTCAAATGTGAGGATTTGCTGCTTTTTCCTCGCTTATACATCATAAGAAATCGTGTGTCTTTGACATTTGGACTGTTGATCAGACAAAACAAGCAATCTGAAGATGTCACATTGGGCTCTAGGGGAACATTTGATGGCCATTGTTCTTGTTTATTGATATTTTTTGCAGATTAAATAATCCATTAGATTCAGTGAATGAATTCATAAAACCCAAAAAATGAATGTACACTGAAACTCACAAAAAAAAAGGGGAGAAGACTATAAAAAAAACGTGTCAGATTTAGGATGAGCTGTGAACAACAAGAAGGAAAAGGCGTCGAGTGAGGAAGTTCAGTCTTGACCTTGGGAACAAAGAGATCAAGACAAAAATAATCCCATCTCAAAAGCATTGCACTTACTAGCTTTCTTTTTTTTCTGCCTGGGGCCTTTCAGATGCATCTCAGTCTTCAGCGGTGAACGCCGGTGTGGATCAGGTGTCATCACGTGGCCCTGTGTCGTAAATGACAAAAGGTGTTGTCAGAAAAACTTTGGTACTGTACAATGGATGGCTGCAAACTAATGCATGGCTGCCTGGGAGGGCAGTTTATTCACTCCTCACTCAGGGAGGTTCACATTATCACTGCAAACAGAAATCTTGTGAAACGAATACGAATGCAGAGTTGAGTCAGAAAAGGAGGAGAAGATTTTGAGGTAAAGCTGCAGAGGTGGAGCAGGTAGAAACATGTCACAAGATTAATAGCTGAAGAAGAAACTGCCGCCTGGTTCACGCACACGCCCTCCGTCTCTCTGACGATCGTGGGTCGTCTGCTGTGTGAACATTTATGGATGAAGAAGAGCACGTCCTCTAAAGAACAACGTACAAATCTTCTTTGTGTGTGTTGGTGTGTGTGTGTGTGTTCAGACTACTCAGCCTTTCTGCACTGGGAGTCTTTTGTATGGAGTGTGTGCACCTCCCTGAAAGGTGATTTCTTCATTCTCGCTGCTTAAGCACATTCTCACAAAATGAATCTCCACACACACACACACACACACACACACACACACACACACACACACACACACACACACACACACACACACACACACACACACACACACACACACACACACACACACACACACACACACACACACACACACACACACACACACACACACACACACACACACACACACACGACGCAATAAGCACGCAGACATGTACACGCACATACAGAATGTAAACCGTAACTGCGTTGTCACCCGCTAAAGAGAGGTCGAGGTTATTATCTGGTTTTTTTTCTACGTAATAGTTGCTGCTGAAAGATCTCAGGTGTTTCTGAAAAGGCCAGAACAAGACTGAGACTTTTCACTGAGAGAGAAGAAGAAGAAAAAAAGGCAAGACATGAGCCATCGCCTTATGCCAGCCCTTCAGCCTTTTACTTAGTGTCAATAGTGAAATAAAATTCCTGAGGACTGGTTATTTGGCTGAAATGTGCTAATCCCGCGTTGTGAAACATCCCTTCAAAAGACAAGCTGATCTCAGTTTTCTCGTCAGATGCATTGCTGTGTGTGTGTGTGTGTGTGTGTGTGTGTAGTTGTTTGGACAACTGCCTGGTGTACAGTGCAGTAAGTGCAGTGTGGGGATATACAGTATATACAGTATTCAACTGGTATAATCATAACCCTGAAAGACAGCTGCACTTCACCCTGGTCTCTGGTCTCAACTCAGTGGGGTTTTCTCACTAAGGGTTGGTTTCATTAGTCTTTAGGAGTCTTTTGGTGAGATTGTAGTATCGGTTTGTTCGGGTCTAGAGACAGATGTTCAGTCCACCGGTGTTGGATGGATTCAATTGGTTGCCATGAAACTTTGCACAGACATTCATGGTTCCCAGAGGATGCATCCTACTGGCTGGTGTTGGGGTGTCCCTGACAGTCTGGTAGTTTTAAACTACGTCCTGAATTTCACAGATTTGACCCTCCATGGTCCAGACCAATGGAAAACAAGTGACGGGGTGGATAGAGGTGGGGATCAAACTTTTTTGGTGTGCTCACAGAGGTTGAACCAGACGTTTGGTTGTGTGATTTACGATGTGGTCCTTTTTCCCAAATTCCAATTTCCAGTTGCCTGAAAGACCGTTCCACGTGCAGCTTCCCAGTCTGCTGACTTTGGCACTCGAGACCGCTGGAAAATACCAACTCTGCTCACGTTAACCAGCACTTGCACGGTGGAACTTTACACAGGATAAAAAGTGTTGTTTGTCAGATGTCCATCATTTTTTACAGATAGAGAGTTTTCCTCATCTGTTCCGAGACTATCAATGATCAAGAGAAAAAAGGGGCCAAAAATTTGCACGGATACCGAAACATCACTTCTTTTGAGCCGTATTAACATTTTTAAGTCAGGAAGCGGGATTAGAAATTTTAAAGTAGACAATTTTTGTACTTGTGATGGACACATCTTCCTGTCTTCCTCTAACCCATCCGCTCATCTCCTCCTGGTATGACACCATGTTTTTAATAGGCGTGCATGTGTCCCCCCGTTCTCCGTCTCCTCCTCCACATTCTCTCTCCGTCTGTCCCGTCCCGTCCTGTCCTGTCCTGTCAGCTCTTTCCTTCCTGCTCTCCCACTGCAGGCCGGCTCCCTCCTTCCTGCGCCGTCCCTTCCATAAACATCAACACTGACTGGCTGTTGCTGACCGAGTCAAAACGCAGAGATGGGTTCGCTGAAACTGAGCAAACTTTGTTGGGTGTGGGTGTGGGAAACGCTCACGTCCCCTCCTGCATGTTCTGGCACTATTAATAAGATGCGTCTTGTAGAGACCGGTGGTGGGAATGAAACGCTGAGTCAAGCAGTGAAAGGATTTGTGGAGAAAAACAATGATTCAATACAGTCAGTCAACAATTAGTTGTTAGCTCCACCAAGGAGATTTGGGTTTTGCCCCCCGTTCATTTGTATGTTTGCTTGTCAGAAGGATGAACAGAATTCCAAAAAATTCAATTCATAATACTGTATTTGGCAGGGAGTGTATGGTATGAAAAAAAATAGTTTTTGGGCTTTGACTGTTTCGTTGTGTAGATTTCACTGATGCAACAAAGAGCAGCACTAAGATAAACATGATATTTTAAACTAGGGGAGAATCGTCTTATCAATATTTACTCATAGTGTTTGCCAAGCAGTAATTACATTCCAATGTCTTTTGAGTACAGCCATATTTTGACTTGTGCTAATAACACGTGGCAGGTTTCTCTTTGTTGAGACACTATCTCAAAAGGCCCATTTGAAAATTTTACTGCATGATACTTTTCATAAAGAGCTGATAGCAACAGTGAAGGTGACAACCATCGTCTCTCCAGGTCAAAAAGACTCGCCTTCACAATCCATCTACCCTCAGTTGTTGTTTAAAAACTAAAGTTAAACTACAATACATACTTAAAAAGTTGTATTTAAGTGAGTTGATCTTATCTTATGAAAACAGAGGAGCTAAACATCTTTGCCCTCTATATTTCAGTAAAAATGCTACAGCGTTTGTGTCACAGGGAGGTTTTTCCTGATCTCGTGTCTTTGTGTTGCAGCCCGGACCAGAGATGTGATGAAGGAGTTCAGCGACGTGTACGAGCAGCAGTACGCGGTCGCCCTCTTCAACAGCGTCCGCTTTGAGATAGAGGGAGGAGGAGGGACGCAGTCGCAGCTGCTTCACAGGAAGGCAAGTTCATCGTATCCATATATAAAAAATAAAATTAAAAAAAGAGGTTAACACCTTCATCAACACATCAGACAAAACTATACGGGGAAAAAAAGTATGAGGCTTCCCCGTGTGACTGGATTTTTTTTTAGCGTCTCTTCTAATTCCTGAAACAATATTGTTGCAACGTCTTTAATGCCTTATGGAATTGGTTACTAGAGAATAATTCCAGTTTTCGAAGGTCTGGGCGTCATTCGCAGTACATCCAGTTACAATTACATGAACTCCCCAAAGTAATTGCTGACATGAGGAAACACGGTGCCGTAAACTCTGACTGATGTTTACAGAACTTTCAGGTAATTGCTAACTCGTGTAATCGTCGGTCCGTTTGTGTTTCTTGACTCATCGAATTTTTTGTTCAGCGATGTCGCCACGTTTCCAAATCTCAGCACTTAAAGAGCGAGTGCAATGTCATTCTTACGATTAGGAAGAGAACATGTCCTGTACTACATTATTATTTACAAATTGAGTTAAATTAAAATTGCTATTCAGAAATTAAGCAACATTTATTTCTTGACCGCAGTTTGCAGTTTAATAATTAGTGTGTTGCTTGGCATTGACTCGCATCAATACGGCTTTTGTTCGGCCGACGGAGCTTGATGTTATGAATGAGCTCATTATCTTGGTCCATGTGCCGGTGCATCACCTAACGAGCTCCACCTCTCTCTGTTTCCTGTTTCCCTCTCGTCTCTTTGGACTGAAGGTCCCACGTTTGTCGCATGTTTTTCAACCAGTGGAGGGAAAGTGGAGCACATTTCACACACGAACAGAGACGCTCGCTTGTGATTCTGTCATGGCAGAGTTCATCTGCTGAAATGTGGAGGACAGCTGCCTGTGACGGAAACACAAAATGACTTACACTGTGCGAAAATAAACATTCACTATAGGGCTCGTTCTTTCTAATCTGCTGTGCTTATGCACTTGAGTGAAAAAATATCAAAAGCAATTTGTCTTTGAATGTTTTCCCTTGGATGCTTTACGAGCGCCTTATTTGCATTTAATCCCCATTTTTAACCTTTCTTTTTCTTAAATAGAGCTGATTTTTTTCAATTGTCATTCAAGTGGCAAGAATATAGAGAATCAAATGCGACTAAAACCCGTAACTCACTATGCATGATTATCACTTCCACAGCAAAATCCAGGTCAATCTGCTGTCACACAAAAGTACAGTCTTTGTGTTTCGGTTGTTCCCTTCAATCTGCCTCGTTCTTTCCTTCCTCTGAGAGGAATCTGAGGAACAGGATTATTTGATCTAAGACAGGAAAGTGGGTGGAGTACATCCCCGTGTAAACACTTCAAAAAATCTCCCCCTCACATGTTTGGAAACATCCGATATGGCTCTATAAGTCCATAAGTCTCTTGCGTTATAGTTAAGGCAGATCCCACTGAGAACAATGCGTTCAGTGCTGACTGAGGGTCTGTTATCTTTCAGGACCCCCTGGCGGGCCGGTCCATTTTCTCAGGGAATCTGTTCCAGTACCTGGAGGAGAACCGGAAGTGGAGGAATCGCTTCGTATCCGTGCCCAACGCCTACACCATCAACCTCCACGAGAGCAAGAAGGTGATTTCTCTTACTTTACCTGACTAAAAACTGCATACTCTTGATTTTTTGTGATTCGGGCACTTTTTCAGCTCAGTGATGTTGTTTGGCATCGCTCTAAAAAAAAACAGGCACACGAACAGGGACTGCATCCAAAAATCACCATCAACTGTGCCGGGTACAAGGCCCTGACCTCGATGGACGAGTACATGGAGCTGATGAACACCAGCCTGCCAGGTGAGAAACAGACGGAGGGAGAGGAGAGGATCTATATGCATTCTTTGATTTTTCCTAAACTTTGTCTGAAAATTCACTTCCTAAACCTTCGACCTTCTTGCTCCGTCTGTCATGGGACTTTGATGTGCAGGCGTCAAGGCCAAAGTGGGCAACAACCCGTTCATCAAGTGTGCAACCGCGTTCCCCCTCATCCTGTGGCACCCGTACGCCCGTCACCACTACTTCTGTGTTATGACGGAGAAGGAGCAGAAGAAGTGGCACGCCGTGCTGCAGGACTGCGTCAGGCACCGCGACAACGGTAACGACAAACACAAGGATGACTTCACCTACAGGAAGTAGAAGTGCAGCAGTTATAATACCGGAAAGGTCCCTGACGTTTAGCTGATATGCCGATATTCACCGTTTTTATTGTTATCGATATCTGCCATTTTTTAAATCCGATTTGACTTTTGAAATTTTCACAAAGTGTTCAGTTTCTAAGTCTCGTCACTGCCCCCTGGACAATACGTCTCTCTCTACCTTTTGCTGGTGATTCAGACAAGGGCGTGTGTGTGTGTTTGCCTGAGTGTCTCACAATGTTAAGCCTCCACATGCCATGCGAGTGAGCTGGTTTATCTTGGATGTTGAGATGCTGCAGGAATGATGCGTGTTTGTCTTTGTAATAATTGGTTACAGTGTGTCGTCATTGGATCAGGGCAAAAAAACAACAAAGCTTTACAGCCGGGACAGAATCTACACAACTAATTAATGTAAATCGCCGTTGGAGTGATCCCATCGCAACATGTTGTCACGCTGTGTCTCTCGGGCTTGGCAATGCAACTTTGTGTGTGAGAGAAAATCTAAATTGGCAGAAATGATCTGCCTGTTTCCAGATTCTTCGCCACATGGCATGTCGACTACAAATTACACACCGAGTGTTTTTTGGGGCAGGGATATTTACATTTTTGAGTACAGCAGCACAGGGAAGCCGATTCGCTGCCTTTGTTTTGAAGGGTGTCAAGTTACAGTTTTTTCGGTAATGTGCACGCACGTGTTTGTGCGCGTGGGAGCTCATATTCAGTGTGTGCGCTTTATTTAGACTGACAGGATCAGAATGAGCGGGGACCTGGGGGGGAAATCGAGATTAAAATACAGCAAACGGTTGCTGCAGTGAACGGGACCGGGCGTGTTGGAATCCTGCTGGCTGCAGAGTCCCGTCCTGTTCATGACGCATAGATTATTTACATACAAATTACGGAATTATCGCCAAAAATAATTTGTTCTGTAATTTTACAGAAAATTTTCCAGTCTTTCTATTACACTATCAAAGATACATAAATAATTACATATAAGTGTAGATAAATCCACATTGGTACATTTTGCCGCAGATGATCCTCAATCAAAAAAAATGTCAACATCTTTGTGGCATCAACATTTGTGGCTTTAAAAGATATGAACTGCATTGTGTTTGTGTAAATTATTTTACTATTTTAAGATGCATTCAAACTAATTTTAATTAACTGTAATTATTAACTAAGATATGATGGCCACAGAGTCGTCATTCGTCTACATACTTCAGCATATGGAAGAGCCGCAAACACAAGACTTTACCTGAGCTGATCCCAACTTTCAATAGACGCACACACACACACACACACACACACACACACACACACACACACACACACACACACACACACACGTGGTTTTCACATGCCCGAGGGAGTGACACAAAATTATACTGTTGTGTCTGCATAAAAGCCAATGTGTGGCTAGATTTCCCTTTAGCTTGCTGTACATGATGATTACGCATCAAAGTCACTCAGCTCCTTACAGACAGACGCAAGCAGCCACACTCTGTAGAACTGTACGTCTAAAACCCATCCAGAGGAAATGTTAAAGCCTAAAACCGTCCTGTGTGTGTCGTGAACAACAACACAATCGAACTTCATACCAGTGAATTGAACGAAACAACACACCGGCTCTTAAGCTCATCATCACAACCACACTGACAAAGTTGCTTAACCTGATTCGACCTTGTTTTGCACGCAGTCAACTATCAAGCCAATCCAACCGCACACTACACGAATTCAAAGCGACCTCTCTTAAACACACATGACAACACAGGCAGCTGTACTTTATCAGTTGTAGTCTGAAAACATCCATTAGCAAAAAGACAGGGGCTTCATTTTCTGTTTTGGTTCGTGGTCAAAACCAACCGAGTATCAAACGAACTATCTTCAGTGCCTCTCCGGGTGTCTCTCGTCTGGCTCGCTCTTTACTTCGCTTCCCAACGCGACCTGTTCGGACGTGCTCAGTGAAGACGCCAGAGTCCCCGCTGTGCATTCCAGCTGCATGGCAGGGCTCCAGGAACATGCCGTCAGAAACGGGGCCTGTGTGTTGCTGTTTTTTTTTATCGTCACCACGGCTGGTGTTAGAAGTGCGGTCTGGCCTGTGCCGACACGCCCCGGTCTCACTTCTCTCTCTCTCTCTCGTTGGGTGTTTGGAGGAAAAGCAGAACCAGTCAAAACACTACGAACATTTACTGAGGGCGATGGATGTTTTAGTTTTTTTACAGCCTGACCCCTGAACTCTCTTGCAGTTCCTCTTGCTCACTGGTAGGGATGGAATGTTTAGAAATGTCGTCGAGTTAATGGAAACACATCTGAGGCTTAGCTCGATGAATGAGATGATTCACCGTCTTATCGAGCTCGTCATAAATGGTGCATAAAATGCTGTGGTGCCTTCATGCAAAGAAGCTCTTCAGCTGAACATGGATACGATTCATTCAACTGGGTTTGATAAATAAAAAACCACAACATGCAAAGAGGCTGAAGATTTGAATCCACCTAAAGCGCCTTTTGTTTAATTTTTTTAAAAAGCTCTCCAATAAAACGATCAGCTGCTGCTTTGCAAAGCATCATCCTGGTAATCAGATCAGTTAACGGCACCGACACAAAGCTGCAGTCTGTGTGACGGTCGGTCAGACTGAACGTTTGCACCGCTGCAGGTGGATATAGAGAGAGTGTGTAACATTCAACACACCAGTTGTGTTACTGCATGTATGCATAATTATGTGACTAAAGCTGCTTTCAGACATGCACTGAAGTCCGGACATTGTCCTGAACTCTTCTCGAGGGGCCGTGTGTTGTCCGCAAATGTTGCTCTGGACATTTTCCGGAACTTTTCCTGCCATCAACCTGGTCAAATTTCCAGGAAATGCGAGCGT
Organism: Scophthalmus maximus; assembly: GCF_022379125.1. Classification (NCBI taxonomy): domain Eukaryota; kingdom Metazoa; phylum Chordata; class Actinopteri; order Pleuronectiformes; family Scophthalmidae; genus Scophthalmus; species Scophthalmus maximus. Next base: position 2,972,914 of record NC_061534.1, read on the forward strand.
GAGCCCATGTGAGAATACAGCAGGAAGATCTCTGGAAGGTTCATGGCGAGCGAGGGGGCGTGTTGATGACTCCTGCCTCCTTCACGCTCCACCCAGACGCCGCAGAACATTCCCGAGATTTTCCTGTTGGTCTGAACGCGTTTGACTCGCGACAATCTCCCTCTGTCTTCTCCACATGTGAAAGCAGACTACGTAAGATGTCCGGACCTAATTTTCCAGACATTTTACGTAGTTCATGTCTGGAAACAGGTCACGATTGAACCGGGATGATCTGCTAATGATTGCCTGGGAAGCAGCAGTTGAGCGGCCGGTCTGATGCAGGGCGGCAGGGAATCACATTAGTCATCACAGACACTGGGCCTCCAGGGAGACACCATCACATCACATCACACCACCACAGCCCCAACATCCACCCTCCCTCTCTCTGCCTTTGAAACCAGTGACCACCGCTCTGCTGGGATCCACAGACCTCAGCTAAGAGACGGTTTAACGTGATGAGCACATTCAGAGGATGATGACAGAAAATGTCAACCCCGGTTTATAGCCCATCAGCAGCAGGGCAGTGTGTTTCTCAGCATGCCTTATAATTCAACAATTGACATTCACGTTGATGTCTGTAGTTTAGAGTCTCGAGCACTGCTTTGTTTTCTGCTACCGGAGACAGATCTGCTAAAATCACCTCTTCAGTCCTGCGATGTTGTGATGTCTGCGGCCGATGGTGTGTGTTCCAGTGAGTGTTTATTGTTACTGTGGGTTTTGCTGGCTCCATAGGGCTGCACCATAGGAGCAAATGCTACTCATGCGTGTCAGCAGCAGCAGTGTGAGTGTTGGAAGGAAAAGAGTTTAAAACCTGCTTCGAAAAAAATATCAAGGCAGGTGTCTAGAAGCTGAAGAAACATCGGACGGCATCTGACATCTGGATCGCTTAATGGGTTTTAAAATGTTGAAATGTATAAAATCACAGAAACACACTGTATATACACATGCGCGCACACACACACACACACACACACACACACACACGGAGGGAGGCCTGGGAACTGGTCCCTGGCTGCTGCTAAATTGCCACCAACCAGAGCGTGGTGAGCAAGGCAGGGAGGGAAATGCCTCAAATAAAAAAACCGTGGTAAACGCTGCCACATGTGCCGCGCACACGCACACACGCACACACACACACACACACACACACACACACACACACACACACACACACACACACACACACACACACACACACACACACACACACACACACACACACACACACACACACACACACGCACACACACGCACACACGCACACGCACACACACACACACGCACACACACACACACAAACTGTAATCTGCTCCTTGATCTCGCTTGGTTCAGACACATGGAGAATGTGCGGTGGTTAACAGGCCCGGGCAGCTCATCAAAATAAATTTTCCTTTTTCCTTTTGGCACCGAGAGGAAATTTCTCTTTACATCAAGGCAACAAGCTTGAAACGTATTAGAATTAACTTTTCTGGCATTTTACAACTAGTGAGTGTGTGTGGCCACTGGCCTGCCTCAAAAGATTTCAAAAAATCACTGATTCATCCTTAAAACAGATTGTGGAAAGTGAAAAGTAAACAGATTGTTCAAGCCTGGCTCTTGCTTGACTTTTCCTCGCAACTTCCCGTCGTCCTCTTAACAAGAGATTAGGAACTATACAGTAGGGCAGCAGTCTGCCATCACCTTCCTATTACTGATACTAACTTACTAACTTGAGTAAAATATTTAAAAAACTATAAGTGTCCAAGAGCTTTACGAGTTCGGGAAGATAAACAAATTGATGGCGGCTGTTGTACCCATTGTAAAAAGTGCCTTACGGTGCAGTTCCACTAATGGCCACTAGATGCTCGCTTCAATAAGCCAACATGACAGTTCTTTTCCTCACTGTGCTCCTTAAACTTCAGCATCCAGTCTATTCACATGCAACTCGTGCCAAAACCGGCAGACGTGGCAGTACCTCAGCCCCGTCAGAGGCGAGTCACAGAGCTGGGGAGCGCGGACGGCTTCCTGTCTGGCTCCGTCAACCCTCCCTGACTCTTTGGCCACTTCCT